>NC_142480.1:27282954-27600681 GCF_049115385.1 Moschus berezovskii | reverse complement strand
AAAGTAGGTATGTTTTCTTAAAAAAAAAAAAATGGAAGGGATATCCAAATATTAAGTCAGAAGATGTTAATTTATTATTAGTAAGTAGTGAATTGATACCAAGCTATTACTATGGTAGATCCTTTAGAACTGTAAATCTTAAGTTTAGAATTATTAGACTTCTGACTTCTAGAACCTCAGTCTTTATTAAGTAAAATGCCCAGTTTGAAAATACTGTCAAGCCAAACAGTGGTAACAAGAATTTTCTCTTGATCTAGAAATTGTTCATCCCAGATACAAAAGTAATGAGATATGTGAAAATATGTCTGTGTTGAACTGCTGTTTGTCTATATCAGAATGTATAAGTTATAGGGTAAGTTGTATTTTTTATTTTTTTAATGTGTATCACTTTTTTAGTGTAACCTTCTGACGGTTGCTTAAGTTACTGTCGGTGTTCACATCTGAGAGAAACTAGAGTCCTGAAAGAATTATATTTAAGGCTAACTAAAAATGGATGCTTGAAAAACTTATAGAAAGAGGAGTACTTAGAGGTCAGATACAGATAATGTAGTTTGTACCTGTTTAATGAACAGGGTCATTTAACACAGTCTTGAACTGCTTGACAGTTTCAGATTTTCTATTTTTTACCTATTTTTGAAATCTAAAGATTGCTGGGCAGTTGGTATAGGGTGCCCATTATATCTATTATTACCTTGCAGACACTTCCTTAAGGGAGAGAATAAAGGTCACTTTTGTAAAGGAAGTGTGTTCAGAAGAATGAGAAAACTGCTTTCCCAGATTCCTCCTCAGTCAGCATCTTTTCCAGTTTCATTGCTGTGAGTTGGGTCCTGTCTCCATTCCTAACCAGTGAAGTCTGGCCAGGAGAGTAGAATTATGCTGCTGAATGTTGATCTGAGTCTTTAGAGCTCTGGGGTGTTGGCTTCCCCCAAATTAGTGTAATTTCTAAGGGATGAAAACCAGTGTCTACTGTAGGCTGGGTTTATATCTTGTTTATAGTTGATCACCATGTCCTCGCACAATGTGTTGTACTATGATCAGTTGAAGTCAGTATGAATATATGACTTTTTCTTGTAGTGGTAATAAAACAACCATTTATATATATTTTTTTTAATAATTGCATTTATTTGACTCAAGGAAATTGTTTTTTTTTATCTAGTAAGCATCTTGTTGAATGCTTGCTATGACAGAGGAACACTGTCTAAAGTTATGACTTGGTCGTGGGCTCTGTTCTCAGGAATTCAGTCTAGTGAATTTGGTTTTGTTGAATATTAAGCGTTTTTTATATTTTCATCAAGGTTAGTAAAACTTCTGGTATCTCATTTGGAAAGCGTTGAGTTAGGTGTCTTTAGTAACAGCTTCTGTTGCTTTCATACTGGCTAATTGGCTAAATATGTTCTACCTCTGATTGATGAGTTCTAAAGTGTTTGAGAAATTTCTCATGAAGTTAAAATTGGTTTCTTTAGTAGCATTTCTGGTGCTGGACTTCCCTGGTGGCTCAGATGGTAAAGTGTCTGTCTACAATGCGGGAGACCCGGGTTCGAGCCCTGGGTTGGGAAGATCCCCTGGAGAAGGAAATGGCAATCCACTCCACTTTTGCCTGGAAAATCCCATGGACAGAGGAGCCTGTTAGGCTGCAGTCTATGGGGTCACAAAGAGTCAGACACGACTGAGCGGCTTCACTTTCACTTTCTGGTGCTGGTGACATCAATTAATTGTATGACATAAGTGTGAATATATGAGTATATCTGCCTATATTTTACTGTTTGCTGTTTCTTTGGATTTGGTTTTTGCTGTGGGTTTGACCAAGATCTATTACTCTTCAAATTCAGAATGAAATGTAATTCAGAATGGTTAGTTTTTAAAGTACATTTTGATTGACATGTTCTAATAAGACTTATTTTAAATTATTCTGTCAGTGGTATGCTTGTTTTTTACTAATTTAAGAGCAAATGTTATTGTCTTCAGTGTGTGTCTCTATTCAAACTTTGCGTTTTTCTTAGCTTTCATAGTAGTATGTTGAATGTTTAGCAAAACCTGGCATAGCACAAATTATTGAAATTACTCTTAGTTCTATAGCATTACAATTTATAGAATATGTTTAGTTAATGAAACTGGAGCCTATTATACAAAGTGAAGTAAGTCAAAAAGAGTAACACTAATACAGTATATTAACATATATATGGAATTTAGAAAGATGATAACAACCACCCTCTATGCAAGATGGCAAAAGGGACACAGGTGTAAAGAACAGACTTTTGAACTCTGTGAGAGAAGGCGAGGGTGGGATGATTTGAGAGAATAGCATTGAAACATGGATATTACCATATGTGAAACAGACGACCAGTCCAGGTTCCCTGTGTGAAGCTGGGCTCTCAAAGCCGGTGCTCTGGGACAACCCTGAGGGATGGGGTGGGGAGGGAGGTGGAGGGCAAGGTTCAGGATGGGGGGACACATGTATACCCATGGCTTGATTAATGTCAATGTATGGTAAAAACCACCACAATATTGTCAAGTAATTAGTCTCCAATTAAAATAAATAATTTAAAAGAAAAAAATATATATATCAAGGAGGTACTTAACTCCTATAACACAGAATATGTGTTCCTACTATAATTTTACATCAGTGGGCAGTTGTTACTCTTCCAAGACTTAGGAGTCTATAGGGTTATCAATTTTATGTGCTCCAAAATTTTATGTACTGCAAATTGTCCTGTTCAGCCCTAGAAGAGTTATTTCTACAGTAGGTATTGTTTTATAATTTTTAGCCCTTAACTTTTTCTTGTCATCATAGTTGGTGTGTTGAAAGAGCCGTCAATAGGACTTAATCTGTGACTGTAAAGAGACGCCTCAGAGGAAGGACGCCTGCTTTTTAAAAGTAGTAATTTCTGATGTTTGTAGTTCTTAGTACAAAATATCAAGGGTATGACAAAAGTGGTCTTGAGAAAGTAACTGTCCAGATAAAAGGAACATTTTGCATGTGCATGTGTAATTGTTTTGAGCTTTCTGGAAATCGTTCTTAGCCTTTGAGAATCTAAGGAAGGGTTTGGGGAAAAGGAAAAATGCACATTTGCAAAATTTTAGTGGCATTTTAAAGGTTTCTTATGTACTTACTAAAGCTGTGGACTGTAGAACCTTTGTTGATGTAAGGTAAGAGGAGAACACACTTGAATTTTTCTTCATTCTTTACTGATGCTCTGATTGTTGGATTGGCAAAAATACTGGAGTATCAGAAAGAACCTAACAGATGACATGAAAAGCAAAGGGAGAAGTAGTGGTTTTAAGAATAAAATGCTGGGTATAATATAAAACTTATTTTCCTTTGAATACTCTTGAAAATAAATGTTTAGGGGAGCTGGGGAGAAATCTCCTCTTTCTTCATGGGAATGGGTTTTGCTCGGTCCCTCTCCTGGCGGTGGTCAGTTGCTAAGCTGTGTTCTGCTCTTTGTGGCCCCATGGTCTGCAGCACGCCAGGCTTCCTCATCCTTCACTGTCTCCTGGAGTTTTCTCAGATTCATGTCCATTGAGTCGATGATGTGACTCCAGATTTAATTTTTTTTGTAATAAAGTTGTTAATGGCATTAATAAAATGCCTGCCAGGTAGATAAAATATGTGGAAATGCTTTATAGGAAGATGTCATCTTAGAGATTAATCAGTGCGAGAACCACTTTGTCTGATTAGTGTATACAAGAACCCAGACCACATTTTATTTGCCCTCAGTTATTTTCTCTTCCCTCTTTCACGTAGTGTTAGGTTAAAGGGTGTGAGAGAGTATTCACAATACCTCTCATTTGTAAAGTGTTTGGACTCTCAGCACCTAACATTTCTGATAGAATTGTTTTTTTTCTAAAGTATTAAGTAGATCTTCACAGAATACTGGCTCTCACTAAAGACTTCTTTCTTATATTGGTGTGTTGCGCTATGGGCTTCCCTGGTAGCTCAGCTGGTAAAGAATCCACCTGCAATGTGGGAGACCCAGTTCGATTCATGGGTCAGGAAGGGATAGGCTCCTCATTCCAGTATTCTTGGGCTTCCCTGGTGGCTCAGCTGGTAAGAAATCCACCTGTAATGCGGGAGACCTCGGTTTGATCCCTGGGTTAGGAAGATACTCTGGAGAAGGAAACAGCTACCCACTCCAGTATTCTTGCCTGAAGGATCCCATGGACAAAGGAGCCTGGAGGGCTACAGTCTATGGGGTTGCAAAGAATTGGACACAACTGAGCGATTAAGCATACACACACATGCTATGGTGTAATATTCTTCCAACATAGTCACTTTATAGTAGTTTTACTGCTTTGTAGTTTAATAAGTTTTATTTTTATTATTACATTGTAAGCTTTTTGAGGGCTGTTATGATTATCATTCATCTTTGTGTACCCTACAGTAGTGATTCTCAATCCTGAATTAAAAAAAAAACTCAGACTTCTCAGGGCTATGTTTATAGGCATCTCCTAAATTTGAGTTCTCAGTCCTTGTTATTAGCCTAGCACAATGGTTCTCAACCAGGGTCAGTTTTGACCTGCAGTGAGCATCTGGCAATGCCTGAAGACAGTTTTGGCTGTCAGAACTAGGGTGAGGGTTTGCTACTGATTGCTGTTGGGTAAAGGCCAGGGATGCTGCTAAAAACCCTGCAATTCAAAATGTCAATAATACTGAAGTTGAGAAACCCTGTCTAGCTGAATGGGTCTTTAAGGAAATTCCTGTGCGTTCTAGAAGTCGATCATACGCAGCATGTTTGTACCTGCTCATTAGGAGAGGCAGGTTTTTCCTTACATCGATATTACTTCCCTGTCCTCACCATGACTGGTTAAGAATGTATTTTCATGAAGGAAATACTCTGGGTCTAAGCTACATGCTATTACTGTTTATTTTAGTTGGCTGATCTTCATTCTGCCATAAAACATGTTTCCATTTCATTGTCATGGTCTTAGTTGAGGTTATCATAACTTCCTACTTGGATTATTGCAGTGACCTTTTTAAGAAAAGTTTAATTAGATTCATTGTAGATGGACATACCATTGTAAGAAATAATGCAGAAAGATTCCGTGTACCCTTTGCCCAGTTTCCCACAAAGGTAACATCTTACAAAACTAGTACAGTATCACAAACAGTATATTGACGATTAACCCACGGGTCTTTAGAGTCTGCCATGTTTGCTTGTACTTCTCTGTGTGTGTATGTGTGTATTCTGTGAAGTTTTTCACGTTTGTAGCTTTGTGTGCCCTGTCCTCCACGATACCTAGCATGATGTTACGTACATGGTAAATGCTCAGTTCTTACATACTGTTGAAGATACATTACCTTATTCCAAATGAATTTGCATAGAGTTGGCTGTTAATTCTTCTTGTAGTTTTGTGATAAGAATCATTATTTTGTATGAATCCTGATTTTATTAGTTTTAAATACTTAAGTTTAGGTACACCTATATATAATGACTCCCATAGGAAAAAAAATTAGGTATAATGAAACTACTTGCATAACTGGTAAATAAACCAACAGTACTTGGTATGTTTGTTAACAGAAACATTATATAGTGAATGCTTTCTCAGGTTCCTGTTTATCATTTTGTTTGCTTCTTTTAGTGTTGACTGAGCACCTGTGTGCCAGATACTGTGCCAAGGTATAGGTAATAAAAAGGAAAAGTGGACAATTTCTAGAGTATTTTGGAAGTCCTACCAATAGGCCTTCTTATGCATTCACTGTAGAGAGTAAGGGAATATCAAGGTTGATTATTAATTTATGGTATAAGCAACGGGTAGATTTAGATTTGCTGGGATAGTGAAGACTGAGCTAAGGGTGAAAAGTTTCAGATCAGAGAGAATCAGGACATCTGTTTTGTGCCTTTTATATTATGTTAAAATATCTGTGTTGACATCCCAGTGGAAGTATAAAGGTTAGATGTATGAATCTGATACCCAGAGGAAAAGTTTTCAGGATAGAAGAACATTGAAAACCATGGGTTTAGATAAATTCACATAAGGACAGAGAGTGGCTGGAGAAGGGAGAACTTAGAACTGACACTGGGTAAACCAGAAGGAGTTATAGTAGATGAAACTGAAAAAGGAATTCTTGGGGAGAAAGAGGAAAAACTAGTAAAGAGTCGTGACATGGGAGCCAAGAGAGCAAGTGTTTAAGGAAGGAATTGATCAGTCAAGAAAGTTGCTGAGAGCTCAAGAGGAATGAAAAGTTTCTTTTTGATTTGATGGTGTAGAGGTGTGTGATTTTAACAAGCGTTTCAGTGGAACGGGAGAGAAAGCCAGATGGAAGTAGGTTGAGGAGTGAATGGGATGTGGAAAAGTAGAGATTGTAAATGTAGATGACATCTTCAAGAAGTTTTTCCATGAAGAGGAGCAAGAATTAGGACAGTAGAGCTCAATATGGGATCAAAGGAGGGTTTTTGTGTTTGTTTTTTAAAATGAGAGATATTATATTTGTATATTCATAAGAATGACCCAGGAGAGGGATAGATGGATGAAATGTGAATTGAGGACATTAGGAAGAGAGAGGGTAGGTAGTGCTTGTAGTTACATGAGTTTGTTTAATTGCACAACTCAGTTTTTTAGCATGCTGTGTGATACGTTGAGAATCTGTGTGGGACAGAGTATGTAAGAAGGAGAGAAAACTCAGAAGCTACTGGGAAAAAATTTGTTTTCTTATCTCTTTCCTTTTTGAAAATAGGATTACAATTTATGTATTGTAGACAGTTTTTTTTCCATAGGCATAGTTTTTTAAATCTTGATTTATTTTTTTTTTCTGGTTACACAAGTAATCTTTATCTTCTCAGAAAGCAATTTCTTTTCAAAAGGAACTGTGCAACATACAGTGAAGATTCTGTGTAACCTCACCCCAACCTTTTCTTTCTTTACTTTTTTACCATCCTCTAAACTTAGAGGATTGTTGTCAGTAGTTTAGTATTTGTTTTTTAACTTTTGCTATAATATTAACATAAATGATTTACTTGGGAATGAGATTATACTATTTATCCGGTTCCTAAACTTTAACATATATTAGTATATATAAATCTGTAGAAATCAACCTTCTTAATTCATCTTTGTTATCCATAATTTTGGTATACTTGATCTGACAAGAACTAAAGGAGATCATTTAAAATTTTCTGTTTCCTTCAGTTCAGTTCAGTTGCTCAGTCGTGTCCGACTCTCCGCGACCCCATGAATCACAGCACGCCAGGCCTCCCTGTCCATCACCAACTCCCGGAGTTCACTCAAACTCATGTCCACAGAGTCGGTGATGCCATCCAGCCATCTCATTCTCTGTCGTCCCCTTCTCCTCCCACCCCCAACCTTTCCCAGCATCAGAGTCTTTTCCAGTGAGTCAACTCGTCGCATGAGGTGGCCAAAGTATTGGAGTTTCAGCTTTAGCATCAGTCCTTTCAATGAACACCCAGGATTGATCTCCTTTAGAATGGACTGGTTGGATCTCCTTGCAGTCTAAGGGACTCTCAAGAGTCTTCTCCAACACCACAGTTCGAAAGCATCAATTCTTCGGCGATCAGCTTTCTTCACAGTCCAACTCTCACATCCATACATGACCATGGGAAAAACCATAGCCTTGACTAGACGGACCTTTGTTAGCAAAGTAATGTCTCTGCTTTTTAGTATACTATCAAGGTTGGTCATAACTTTCCTTCCAAGGAGTAAGCGTCTTTTAATTTCATGGCTGCAATCAGCATCTGCAGTGATTTTGGAGCCCAAAAAGTAAAGTCTGACACGGTTTCCACTGTTTTTCCATCTATTTCCCATGAAGTGATGGGACCAGATGCCATGATCTTTGTTTTCTGAATGTTGAGCTTCAAGCCAACCTTTTCACTCTCCTCTTTCACTTTCATCAAGAGGCTTCCTTTTCACTTTTTCCTTAGAGGTACATATTTCTGCTATAGTTTTTTGTTGCTACTTGATGGGTTGAATTCTGGATAATTGTCATGTGAGTTTCTTTTGTATGGTTCAAAGCTTTTTGCTTTAAAGACAGCAGCAGAGTTAACATTGCTGTTGTAAAAACAAAAATCATTCTTTTTTCCATCATTTTGTTTTCTGTTAAAATGGCATGTGGTTAGTAACGTTTAGTTTTTATTTTACCAAGTCTGAGAGTCTTCTGTATCTTACCTGATCTTATTCCATTTAGATATTTAAAAAAAATTTTTTTAATCTTCGTTTTTGGTTGTGCTGGGTCTTTGTTGCTGCATGGGCTTTTCTCAGGTTGCAGGTGGTGGGGCTACTCTAGTTGCAGAGCTTGGGTTTCCAATTGCGATTGCTTCTCTTGTTGCTGAGCTTGGGCTCTAGGGCACAAGGCCTTCAATAGTTGCGGCAGTAGTTGTGGTTCCTGGGCTCTATAGAGAACAGACTCAGTAGCTGTGGCACATGGGCTTAGTTGCAGCGAGTCATGTGGGATCTTCCCGGTCCAGGGATCGAACCTGTGTCTTCTGCATTGGCAGACGGAGTCTTTACCACTGAGTTACCAGGGAAACCCCCGTTTACATTTATTTTTATGTTTCAGTTTGCTTTTTTCTTATTTTCTATTTTTATTTTTCATCAGCCAAAAAAAAAAAGAGAAAGGAGGTATTAGTTTATTTGCAGCTTCTTTTTATCTTTATGTTTATATTGAATCCCAACTTCAGTTTATCATCCTTAACCCTTCATAGTATATTGTGATACCCTGTTGCGTATTAACATAATTGCTTTATCTTTTACTCCCCATCACCTTTTTTAGGATAGGTTGAAACTTTTGGTTCTGGCCTACTAGTTGTGTAATTTTTACATTCTGTAGATTGACTCACAAAATTATAGATAATATTCTGTTTAGTAGCTGTTCCACTGTAACTCAGAATTAGTTTTGTGTTTTAAGTGTTTATGTTTTTCAAAGCACACATTTTCCAGATGTAAGTTCTTTAATACTGATGATGTTTCATTGTGGTTTAATTGAAATATAGTTGATTTTGAATGTTTTATTAGTTTCACATGTACAGCAGAATGATTCAGTTATTATGTATATGTGTATATATATATTTTTTTCATATTCTTTTCTCTTGTAGCTTATTACAAAGTACTGAGTATAGTTCCCTGTGCTATGCAGTAGGCCCCTGTTGTTACCTACTTTATATATACTAATACATATATATATATTAATCCTAAACTCCTAATTTATCCCTGTGTCCCCTGCTCTCCACCCAGTGATGTTTCGTTATGTGATTAGGATTTGTAAGAAGGCAGTTTGAGAGTGCTGTCATTTAAATATTAATTATTATATATTTGAGAACTTATAGTTCCTTTTAGGGTTGCTTAAACAGTGGAAACAGTGTCAGACTTTGTTTTTTTGGGCTCCAAAATCACTGCAGATGCTGATTGCAGCCATGAAATTAAAAGACGCTTGCTCCTTGGAAGGAAAGTTATGACCAACCTTGATAGTATATTAAAAAGCAGAGACATTACTTTGCCAACCAAGGTCCGTCTAGTCAAGGCAATGGTTTTTCCCGTGGTCATGTATGGTTGTGAGAGTTGGACTGTGAAGAAGGCTGATCGCCGAAGAATCGATGCTTTTGAACTGTGGTGTTGGAGAAGACTCTTGAGAGTCCCTTATACTGCAAGGAGATCCAACCAGTCCATTCTAGGGGAGATCAATCCTGGATGTTCATTGGAGGGACTGATGCTAAAGCTGAAACTGCAATACTTTGGCCACCTCATGCGACGAGTTGACTCACTGGAAAAGACTCTGATGCTGGGAAAGGTTGGGGGCGGGAGGAGAAGGGGACGACGGAGAATGAGATGGCTGGATGGCATCACCGACTCTGTGGACATGAGTTTGAGTGTACTCCGGGAGTTGGTGATGGACAGGGAGGCCTGGCGTGCTGTGATTCATGGGGTCGCGGAGAGTCGGACACGACTGAGCGACTGAACTGACTGAACTGACTGATTACCCATATTTGGATGACACACTAAGTAAAGACTCCTTGACAAATCTTTCTCTCATGAACATTCCTATAGAAGAGTTTTCTGACTTTTTAGGTTTTCATGAGACCTTTGCAGCCTTGAAATTAAAAGACGCTTACTCCTTGGAAGGAAAGTTATGACCAACCTAGATAGTATATTAAAAAGCAGAGACATTACTTTGCCAACAAAGGTCCGTCTAGTCAAGGCTATGGTTTTTCCCATGGTCATGTATGGATGTGAGAGTTGGACTGTGAAGAAAGCTGAGCGCCGAAGAATTGATGCTTTTGGACTGTGGTGCTGGAGAAGACTCTTGAGAGTCCCTTGGACTGCAAGGAGATCCAACGAGTCCATTCTAAAGGAGATCAATCCTGGGTGTTCATTGGAAGGACTGATGCTAAAGCTGAAACTCCAATACTTTGGCCACCTCATGCAACGAGCTGACTCACTGGAAAAGAGTCTGATGCTGGGAAGGATTGGGGGCGGGAGGAGAAGGGGACGACGGAGAATGAGATGGCTGGATGGCATCACCGACTCTGTGGACATGAGTTTGAGTGAACTCTGGGAGTTGGTGATGGACAGGGAGGCCTGGCGTGCTGTGATTCATGGGGTCGCGAAGAGTCGGACACGACTGAGTGACTGAACTGAACTGAACTGAGACCTTTGAGGCTAGCCTGATATTTTTTCACCATTGTTGGTGATTGGTTTCTTCTACCTAAATGCTTTTTAAGATTTCTGAAGCTTACCAATTCTGCAGCATATCTGTAACTTGATGGTTTATTCCTATTTTTTATCTTTCTTGGTGCATGATGAGATTATTCGATCTGCAAGTTAAATTCATTATTTCAGAAGAGACCTTGACTTTGTACTTTTCTCTTCTTTACGAACAGTATTCCAGGTCATTAAAGTATATTAATGAACAAAGCAGATAAAAGTCCCTGCCCTTGTGTGGAGCTTAAATTGTAGCAGGCATACACCAAAATGATGATGATACATGAGAAAATCATACAGTGTCGTGGATAGGAAAAGCAGTGTAAGAAGGATTGGAAGTTCTGGGCAGGAGACAGGCCACAGATTACAATTTTTAATAGTGTAGGCCTCATTGAGAAGGTAAAGGGAACAGACGTTGCAGAAGTCCTAAAATTAGGAGCATGTGTTGCATGCTGAAAAAGCAAGTAAGCCATGTAGTTGGAGGAAGGGTAGTAAAATGAAGCAGAAGACGGAGGAAAATAAGGTCAGAATAAAGAGAGGCAGAGTTCAAGGCATGCAAGATTGTATATGCCCTTAAAGGCCATTATTTGTGGAATCATTATCCTGTTTGCTTTATTGAGAATGGTTTGTAGGGAATGATGATGGAAGCAGGGAGGATTGATTAGGCAGGCAACACAATAAGATGGTTAAGATGTGGGTAATTGCTGTATCATATACATTTGAAACATCTATTTCTGCTTTATTGACTATGCCAAAGCCTTTGACTGTGTCGATCACAATAAACTGTGGAACATTCTGAAAGAGATGGGAATCCCAGACCACCTGACCTGCCTCTTGAGAAACCTGTATGCAGGTCAGGAAGCAACAGTTAGAACTGGACATGGAACAACAGACTGGTTCCAAATAGGAAAAGGTGTACGTCAAGGTTGTATATTGTCACCTTGCTTATTTAACTTATATGCAGAGTACATCATGAGGAACGCTGGGCTGGAAGAAGCACAAGCTGGAATCAAGATTGCTGGGAGAAATATCAATAACCTCAGATATGCAGATGACACTATCCTTATGGCAGAAAGTGAAGAGGAACTCAAAAGCCTCTTGATGAAAGTGAAAGAGGAGAGTGAAAAGGTTGGCTTGAAGCTCAACATTCAGAAAACAAAGATCATGGCATCTGGTCCCATCACTTCATGGGAAATAGATGGAAAAACAGTGGAAACCGTGTCAGACTTTATTTTTTTGGGCTCCAAAATCACTGCAGATGCTGATTGCAATCATGAAATTAAAAGACGCTTACTCCTTGGAAGGAAAGCTATGACCAACCTTGATAGTATATTAAAAAGCAGAGACATTACTTTGCCAACCAAGGTCCGTCTAGTCAAGGCAATGGTTTTTCCCGTGGTCATGTATGGATGTGAGAGTTGGACTGTGAAGAAGGCTGACCGCCGAAGAATCGATGCTTTTGAACTGTGGTGTTGGAGAAGACTCTTGAGAGTCCCTTATACTGCAAGGAGATCCAACCAGTCCATTCTAGAGGAGATCAATCCTGGATGTTCATTGGAGGGACTGATGCTAAAGCTGAAACTGCAATACTTTGGCCACCTCATGCGACGAGTTGACTCACTGGAAAAGACTCTGATGCTGGGAAAGGTTGGGGGCGGGAGGAGAAGGGGACGACGGAGAATGAGATGGCTGGGTGGCATCACCGGCTCTGTGGACATGAGTTTGAGTGAACTCCGGGAGTTGGTGATGGACAGGGAGGCCTGGCGTGCTGTGATTCATGGGGTCGCGGAGAGTCGGACACGACTGAGCGACTGAACTGAACTGAACTGATACATTTGAAAGTAGGATGTGAGAAAACAAGAGGTATCAAAGATGACTCCAAGATTTTAGTCTGGCAACTGAAAGGATGGAATTGTCAGCAACTGAGATGTATATAGAAGGCTAAAGATGGAGCACATTTAAAGGAAATAAATCATTAGGAGTTCAGTTTTGCACATGTTAAGAAATGTTTCAGACATTCAAGTGAAAATGTCAGGTAGACTGTTCCAAATGAGTCTAGAGGTCAGGAGAAAGAGCTGAGCTAGAGGTATTGATTTGGGTTATCAGCATATGGGTGACATTTACCAAGAGGGTGATTATAGATATTGAGAAAGAAAAGACAGGGACTGAGGCCTGGGGTGTTGCCAGTATTACAAGGTTTCCAAGAGGGACCAGCAAAGGAGACTAATAAGGGGAGAACAGTGAGATAACAAAGGTAGTCTCCTGAAGTCTGTTCAAGAGAATAACTGTTGAAAGGTTAAGAGGAGAGCTGAAAACTGATTATTGCAGAACAATCATTTATAATATTAAGAAGAGCAGATTTAGTGAAGTGATGAAAGTGATTAATTTGAAGTGAAGTGAAAGTCGCTCAGGTGTGTCTGACTCTTTGCGACCCCATGGACTGTAGCCTGCCAGGGTCCTCTGTCCGTAGAATTCTCTAGGCCAGAATACTGAAGTGGGTAGCTGTTCCCTTTTCCAGGGGATCTTCTCAACCCAGGGTCTCCCACATTGCAGGCGGATTCTTTATCATCTGAGCAAAAGATTAATTTGAGTACATATAAAAGGGAATGGAAAGAGAGGAATTGGAGACAACTAGTATAGGCGATTTATGTGGAGTTTATTGTTGAGTTGCTCAGTCGTGTCTGACTCTTTGTGACCCCATGGACTGCAGCACACCAGGCTTCCCTGTCCTTCACCATCTCCCAAAGTTTGCTCAAATTCATATGCATTGAGTTGATGAGGCCATCCAACCATCTCATCCTCTATTACCCCCTTTTCCTTCTGCCCTCAATCTTTCCCAGCATCAGGGTCTTTTCCAATGAGTTTGTTCTACAGAAGGGAATTAGCATTCTGGAGCAGCTGCTCGCAGGGAGAGGAAAATTAAGACTTCTTTTTAAAATGGGAGCAAAAGTGGTTTTTGGTGTGTGTCAGAGAAATGGTATAGTAGAAAAGAGGACTCTGACGATCTTTTTCACTTTATTCTGATATTTTTAATCATTGAGTGTTTTACTAAAGAGGATATTCATTTCTTTAATGGGTTTTTTCTTCACTTTCTTTACATCTTACCTCTGGTTATCTCATTTCTTCTTTCATCTTTTATTTCAAGAATCCCATCTTAAAGACAATAGAGAAGTCCAAAATTTCTTGTTTCCTAGATTTATTCTTTGAAAACTGCCTCAACTGTTTTTTGCTACCAAAGTTTTCTTCAGTTGGCTGATTACCTGTGAATTGAGGTATTGTGTTTTTTTCAGTGTTATTGATTATAGTATTTACTTCAGGATGTTGCTTAGTTTTTCTCCTTTGTTGTGTTGCTGATCCTGCTGAAGGGGAAGAGCCAATTCTGTAAAGAGATATTTATATACCTTTTTCTGTTTACTCTAATGATAGTTTTTAATATCTGCTAGACAATTAGTAACATTGTTTATATTATTTGTGAAATGGAATGTTTGTTTTACTAGATATGCTTTTGCAGACATGAGATTACCTAAGTGGCCAGAAAAAAAGACCATGGGTATTTGTATTTAAGCAGAAATTAAAATTTATATGAATGTAATAATGAATCAAAAGTTGAATTATCATAAATCAGATTTGTTTTCTTACTAACACAGTTATTTAATTGGGGGCTGCCACTTCTGACTAATGATTGGTCAAAAGCTATAGATATAAATGACCAAATAACCATATGCCCCATCTTTTTTCTTGCATTTCAGAAAACCTTGATGGCAATAGAAGTTGTCATCATCTAGCCTTAGACAGTTTAATTTATGAAATAGATTTTATATTATATAAATTATTTTCAATTGGTATAAATTTGAAGCTATAGATTAGCAACTCTTAACTAAGGGTTGTATGTTAGAATTATGTAGTTTTTCAAAACTTCATAAAAATTCACATTTTTAAAGAACTCTCTGAAGTGATTTTTGTGCCTAAGAACTGTCACTTAATAGAGCTTCCCTGGTGGCTCAATGGTGAAGACCCTGCATGACAATGCAGGAGACATGGGTTCGATCCCTGGTCTAGAAAGATCCCACATTCTGTGGAGCAGCTAATCCTGTACACTACAACTGCTGAAGCCTAGAGCTTCAGTACCTAGAGCCTGTCCTCCGCGACAGGAGACGCCTCTGCAGTGAGGATTCCTGGCACCACAACTGCAGAGTAGTCCCCGCTCACAGCATCTAGAGAAAAAGACCAAATGCAGCCTAAATAAATAAATAAATGAACTATCACTTACAGAAAAAAGTTATAGACATTTTTCTTCATCCGTTCCATTCCGTTCTGTCGCTCAGTCGTGTCCGACTCTTTGCGACCCCGTGGACTGTAGCCTACCAGGCTTCTCCGTCCATGGGATTCTCCAGGCAAGAATACTGGAGTGGGTTACCATTTCCTTCTCCAGGGGATCTTCCCGACCCAGGGATCGAACCCGGGTCTCCCGCATTGGAGGCAGACGCTTTAACCTCTGAACCACCAGGAGTGTCTAATTCAAGACTGTTTTCCTACACGAATTTTCTTTTGCAGCAGTATAAATTAGTAGAAAAATTGGTAACGTCTCGTAAGTTTTTTACCCTTTTTTCCCCCACAGTGTGTGTGACCTGTAACTCGACTGTCAAGGCGGTTAAATGTTAGTAAATTATCCCTTTAGAGTTTGCCAGAAATTCCATGCTATAAGCCACCTAGCCTTTTAGTCCCTCAGATTAGTGGTGTTGAATCTGCAGAATTGAGTAACTTGCCCTGGTGCCTTTATGGACCTTGGGAGATATCCCCTCTGCATAACCGAGAGAAATCTAACCCCAATTTTAGTAAAGTGTTCAGAATTTAGATTGGTTCCTAAAGGGTAATATGAAAAGCAAATTTCTTAAGAGTTGATTGGAGCAATTAGGACTAGCTAGCTTACTTTTCTTACAACTTTTTCCTTTAGGTGGCATTGCAGATTAAGATCTTTTATTTCTGTTGCTGCTACCAAAGGCTAGGCATTGCTGTTATCATTAATCTGCTTAAATGTACTCTTTATTTTCACCACGTGTATTATCATTCTAAACAAAAACACCCATCATTGCCTTAGTTTTTACTTTTCTAATCAGATGGTGCTTCTAGTAGTTTGCAGACTAGAAAGCATCTTAATGCTCCTCCTAAGAAAGACCCAGCCACTGTATCCCTGCTGCTGCTGCTGCTGAGTCGCTTCAGTCGTGTCCAACTCTGTGCGACCCCATAGACGGCAACCCACCAGGCTCCCCCGTCCCTGGGATTCTCCAGGCAAGAACACTGGAGTGGGTTGCCATTTCCTTTTCCAGTGCATGAGTGAAAAGGGAAAGTGAAGTTGCTCAGTCGTGTCCAACTCTTATGACCCCATGGACTGCAGCCTACCAGTCTCCTCCATCCATGGGATTTTCCAGGCAAGAGTACTGGAGTGGGTTGCCATTGCCTTCCTCAGCTCATTTCTGCTTTCTTGCACATTGTTTTGTTTTGGTGGTGGTGGTTAGTGGAAGGATTGTTTAAGGAGTAGGAAGAATCCACACTACTTGACTTGATACGCTAGGTCTTGAGCCAGGTCAAGTACTCCAGTGCTTTGATGGTGACATTCCAAACACCTAGTTATACTGTGTGTAATCTGTATCACCAGAGTGATGGTATATGAAAATTTAGAAGTTGGATTTCATGAACTCTGGATGTTGCTAGGTAGAGCAGCCTCAAACTGAAATGAAAGAAAGGACTTAATTGACCGTTAGTGTTAGTTGCTCAGTTGTGTCTGACTCTTTGCAACCCCATGGACCTTAGTCCACCAGACTCCTCTGTCCGTGAAGTTCTCCAGCAAGAATACTGGAATGGGTTGCTATTTCTTCCTCCAAGGGATGTTCCTGACCCAGGGATCAAACCCGGGTCTCTTGCATTGTAGTTGGATTCTTTACCATCTGAGCCACCAGGGAAATTGCGTAACCTGGAACTTGAAAGAATATTGAAAGATCAATCCATCCGAAGGAGAGACTCCTCTGGGAAGAATTGGAAATTAAAATAAGGGCTGTTGCTTTAAGCATTGAAACCTCAGCCTGTGCTCCCTTTCTGTGCTGCCCCCCCCCACCCCCGCCACCCACCCCCCACCACACACATACAGTTTTCTGATTAGAAATAGCATGTTTTTATCTGATTTGTAAGTCAGTTACAATACTTATGACAAATATGAATACACCCTACTTAAGGAAGACTGACTCAGAATCTCCTTAAGGGTTGAATTTCAGGCAGTATTTCCTTAGTTTTTGAAATGTTCACTCCCTGGTTAAGAAGCTATTTTCTCCCAATGCAGGATTGAAATTAAACTTTGAAAATTCTTATGTAACTTTTTACTATTGTGAAAATGTTTTGTTCATGGCTAATAAAAATTACCTTTTTGGGTGCCTAGTAAAATGTTTTTAATAGACTGAATTAACTTCTCATTTCCCACTGGGATGTTACTTTCTTTTATAAAAAATATCTTAATGTTTAAGAAATATTCAATGGATACTATGGAAGAAAATGGGGAAATAAGACATAAATGATGAAACTAGACACTCATGGAGTTGCATAGCTTCATTATATAATCAATAATTAAAGCTATGTTATGCTTACTAATATAGCTATGCACAAAAATCTCACTTGGAACTTCCCAAAGACCAAATAACAAATGCAGCAATTAACATACCACACTTGAACTGTGAATTGTGTGATGCTTACTCCTTGTTTCTCCTTTTCATTGGCATTGAAAAATGATCTTTTCTAATTTTCCTGCCTATCCAGTTTTCTATTATTTTCCAAAGAGAACAGTTTCTTCTGTTCAGCCATTTTTTGTCTATTCACTTTCGTCTCTCTTGGTCAAGTTGCTGTTTATAGCAGAATTTATTTATTGAATCCAGTATTGATGGACATTTAGGTTGGATGTAACTTTTAGATATTTCTTTTGATACAAGTTGTATATTTATATTGCTTGATACTAATGTTATTTTAAAGGGAATTAATTAAAATAGTTTTAACTTGAATATGTTTTCTTACAGCAGAAAAAGAAAACTAAGAACTTCAATCCACCAACACGTAGAAATTGGGAAAGTAATTACTTTGGGATGCCCCTCCAGGATCTGGTTACAGCTGAGAAGCCTATACCACTATTTGTTGAAAAATGTGTGGAATTTATTGAAGATACAGGTAGGGTAGAAGTTATCATTGCAAGAGGTTTGATTTAAAATTTTACTTTTGCTACACCCATAGTTTGTCGGATATTCCTGATTCAAACTAAAATTTGCAAAAAGTATGTCATTCTCATTAGGATTAATTATCTTGCATATTCTAGATATAACCATCTGATATTTGAAAGCAGTTTTTTTGTTAGCCAGTCATGCTTTTATTAGACTTCTCTTTATTAAGTGGCAAAGTCAGATCCTAGAATGTTAAATTAATTCTGGAATTTAACTCAGTTATTAAATTATGCTACTATTTAATCATAGATATGATTTAAGGTAGTAGTTTGAATGTTTTCAAAATGTTTAAGTCTGATACTGTTTTTTAACTCATTTTACACATGAATTTTTCCTTTTAAAATTCATAGCAATATTTATGAATGCACAAGAGGTAGCTTGTTTGTGATGTTATTATTTATTCAGGAGCACTAGCTTAATATGGTTTATATGGTTTGAGTTGTATTTGTAAGGCGTGTGTAGATATCCTCACTGTTTTAAAAAGAAGCCTGCTCTTAACATGTTTTATCCAGTGAATCTGTTACTGAGGGTTGGACTAGTCACAGTTGAGGAATAAAGGCAGAATATTATGTTTATGTGCATTTAAAATGAATGCAAGTTAACCATGAAACCACAGTGATCTGAATAGACTACAAAATTCAATGGTTTTGAATTAGCTAATTTCATTATAGCTTTATTTATTCTTAATGACCTTTTGATAAGCATATTTTTAAATTAAAAAGTTAGGTGAATGTCCTATCTAGAAAGCTCATTTTTAATTCAGTGTAAATGGTGAAATTATATTAATTGATTTTTAAATGTTAAACTAACCTTAGATTCCTGGGATAAATACCACTTGGCCTATGTGTTATTGCTGGACCCAGTTTGCTAAAATGTTAAGGATTTCTGCATTCTAAGAATTAACAATTTATAGTTTTCTAGCAGTGCCTCTATCTGGTTTTGGTATCAGGGTAAAGCTGGCGTCATAGACTGAGTCTGTTTTCTGGAAAAGATTATATAGAATGGTAATAGTTCTTTATTAAATTTTGGTAGAATTCACCAGCGAAACTATCTGGACCTGGAATTTTGTGAAGAGGCTTTTAACTATAGATTAAATTTCTTTAATGGATATAGGACTGTACAGATTTTCAATTTATTCAGTAAGCATTGATTGTGTCTTTCAGGGAGTTTGTCCTTTTCATGCAAGTTGCTATAAGGTGATTTATAAAATTCCGTATCATACTTTGGATGTCTCATCTTTTGTTTTTGGCATTACTAATTTCTTTTTTTCCTCTTTTTAGAAGTTTGTTCATTTTATTGATCTTTTCAAAGAACCAGCTTTTGATTTTATTATTTTTATCTTTTGTCCATTTCTAAATTCAGTGAATTCTACTACTTCTTTCCTTCTTTTTACTTTCATTTGATTTTTTTATAGTTTCTTAAAGTATAAACCTAAATTAATGATTTTATCCAGTCTTCTATACTGTTTAGCGTTTAAAATTTTCCTGTAAATATTATTTTAGCTGTACACTACGGTCTTAATGCTGTTTCCATTTTCATTCAGTTCAGGATACTTTGTAATTTCCCTTTGACTTTTTAATTTAATGCATTAAGTTTTATTTCAGATGTTTTCCAGATAATTTTCTGTTATTCATTTATAGTTTAATTTTGTTGCAGTTGAAAACAGTTTGACTTCAGTGTAACTTTATTGAGACTTGTTATTTATAGCCCAGAATGTGGTCTATTTTGAAGAATGTTCCTTGGGACCTTGAGCAAAATGTTTCGTCCAATGTCAGGTCAAGTTCTTTGAGAATATTGGTCAAGTCTTATCTCTCCTTACTGATTTTCTCGTTGACTTGTTTTTTTAATTGAGTACTGTTAAAATCTTTAATCATGATTGATACTTGTCTGTTTCTCCTTTCAGTTGTGTTAGTTTTTGCTTCGTGTGTTTTGAAATTTGTTTAGTTTCACATATATTTAGGATTATGTCTTTTTTATGAAATAGTATCTTTATGATGCATTCTCCTTGATTTGAAGCCTACTTAATCTAAAATTAATATAGCAAATTGCATTTTCTTTTTTTCTATGTGGTATATCTTTTTTTATCCTTTTAATTGTATCTTTTTATTTAATGGCGTTTCTCATGGACTGAGTCTGACAATCCACTCTTCTAAGTGGAGTATTTATTAGATCATTGGGTTTTTTATGTAATTATCAATCTAATTGGTTTTAAATCTTCTTTTTTTTTCTTTATCTCATGTGAACATTATTCCTTTTCTGTTTTTGCTTTCTTTTGGATTAGCTGAAAACTTTTTACTCTTATTTTAACTCCAGCATACAGTTACTGTGTTTATCTGTTAGGGTTATTTTAAGTGGTAGTCTAGAATTTTAAATATTTATCTTTAATCACAGTTCATCTTTAGACAACATTACACCAGCATAATGTGTAGCTTAAGAACCTTGGAACAGTACATTTAACCCTCCTATCCCTTGTTCTGTTGTACACTTTAAATTTACAATATGTTTTAAGTATCACATGTTTATAATTTTTACTTTAAACAATTATCCTTATTTTTGAAAGATTTTCTTAGGTTATAATCCTCTTAGAAAACAGCTGTATAAAAATATAATTCACATACTCTACAATCTACTCATTTAAATTGTACAGTCCAGTGGTATATTTGTGTGTTCACAGAGTTGTGCAGGCATCAGCACGTTCAATTTTAGAGTGTTTTCATCACTTCCAAAGTAAACCCTATCCATTAAGCAGTCAGTTCCCCATTCTCCGTACTTACCCTCCCTTAACTTTCTGACTCTATAGATTTACCTATTCTGGTCTTTTGTGACTGTCTTCTTTGCTTTAAAATAGTGTTTTATAGCATCCGTGTTAGTATCTCTCAGTACTTCATTTTTTAAAATAATTTTTATTTATTTTTGGCTGTTCTGGGTCTTTGTTCCTGCACGGACTACTCTCTAGATGCAGGGCATGGGCTTCTCATTGTAGTGGCTTGTGTTGTTGCTGAGCACTGACTCTGGGGCACGCAGGCTTTAGTAGTTGCAGACGTGGTCTTAGTAGTTGCAGCTCCCAGGCCCTAGAGCACAGGCTCAGTGGTTGTGGCGCATGGGCTCACTCAGCAGCGTGTGGAGTTTTCCCAGATCAAGCACTGAATTCATTTCTCCTGCACTGGCAGATAAACTCTACCACTGAGCCACCAGGGAATCCCCATTCATGTTTATTGTTGAATAATGTTCCATTGATGCAAATTTGTGTTGATTGCCACTTTGTGACAACTCTGAATATTGCTGCAGTGAACACTTATGTACCAGTTTTTTGTGTGGAAATGTTTTTCACTTCTTTTGAGTATGCATACCTAGGAGCAGAATTTCTAGATCATAGGGTATAGTGAAGTATAGTGAAGTTGCTCAGTTGTGTCCGACTCTTTGCGACCCCGTTGGACTGTAGCCCACCAGGCTCCTCCATCCATGGGATTCCCCAGGCAAGAATACTGGAGTGGGTTGCCATTTCCTTCTGCAGGGCACCTTCCTGACCCAGGGATCTAACCTGGGTCTCCTGCATTGCAGGCAGCCACTAAGGAAGCCCCTATGTTTAACCCTTTGAGGAATTTACCAGCCTGTTTTGCAAAAAGTGATTGCACCATTTACATTCCCACCAGCAATATTCAAGAGTTCTAGTTTCTCCACATCTTCGCTAACATGTATTTTCTGATTTTTTGATTATAGCCATATTAGTGAGTGTGAAAGTCTCATGTGGTTGTGATTTGCATTTCTCTGATGACAAATGATGTTGAGCATATTTTCAGTTGTTTATTGGCCATTTGTATATCTTTGGAAAAATATCTATTCAGATACTTTGCCTTTTTTAAGTTGAGTTGTTTAAGTGTTGAGTTGAAGAGTTCTTTATATACTCTAGATACAGTTCAGTTCAGTTCAGTCGCTCAGTCGTGTCTGACTCTTTGCGACCCCATGAACCGCAGCACACCAGGCCTCCCTGTCCATCACCAACTCCTGGAGTCCACACAAACTCATGTCCATCGAGTCGGTGATGCCATCCAACCATCTCGTCCTCTGTCGTCCCCTTCTCATCCTGTCCTCAATCTTTCCCAGCATCAGGGTCTTTTCAGTTGAGTCAGCTCTTTGCATCAGGTGGCCAAAGGATTGAAGTTTCAGCTTCAACATCAGTCCTTCCAATGAACACCCAGGACTGATCTTCTTTAGGATGGAATGGTTGGATCTCCTTGCAGTCCAAAGTTCTCTAGAGAGTCTTCTCCAACACCACAGTTCAAAAGCATCAATTCTTCTGCGCTCAGCTTTCTTCACAGTCCAACTCTCACATCCATACATGGCCACTGGAAAAACCATAGCCTTGACTAGACGGACCTTTGTTGGCAAAGTAATGTCTCTGCTTTTTAATATGCTATCTAGGTTGGTCATAAATTTCCTTCCAAGGAGTAAGCGTCTTTTAATTTCATTGCTGCAGTCACCATCTGCAGTGAGACAAGTTGCTTTCAAATATGATTTGCAGATTTTTCCCCCAAATTCCTTGTTGGTATCATTTGAAGCACAAAAGTTGTAAATTTTGATGAAATCTAATTTTTTTTTTGGTCACTGTGTGCATGGTATCATATCTAAGAAAGCTTTGCCGAAACCAGGATTACAAAAACGTATTCCTGTATATTCTAAAAGAGCTTTTTGGTTTTACCTGTTACATTTAGGTCTGTGATTCATTTTGAGTTTATTTTTGTGTGTGGTGCAAGGAGGCATTCTAGCTTGATTCATTTGCTTGTACATATCCATTGTCCAAGCACCATTTATTGAATTACCTTGGCATTCTTTTTGAAAATCACTTGGCTGTAAATGTGAGTAGTTCTTCCACTTATATTCCATTGATCTATATGCCTATCCATTTTTGTCAGTACCACTTTGTTTTCAATATTTTATCTCTGGGGTAATTTTTGAAACCAGTAAATATAGACCTCCAACTTTGTTCTTTTGATTTCTAGGCTGTTAAATTTTTTTCTTTTCAGTTTTTTTAAAGATAGGGATAGCTTTTCTTATTCTTTTGAAATTTGGTTGTCTTTTGTTTCTGTGTCTTGCTCTGGCTTGAACTTCCAGTGTAATATTGAATAGCTGTGGTGAAAGCAGGTATTGTTGGTATTCGTTACTTTAGAAGAAAGCTTTTTTTCTTTCACCATTATCATGTTAGCTCTGAATTTTTCATAAATATTCTTTATCATGTTACGGAAGTTTCCTGGAGTTGCCAGAATGAACTCCCACAAACTGGGTAGCTTAAAACAATAGAAATGTATTTGCTGACAGCCTAAAGGCTAGAAATCTGAAATCAAGATGTCAGTTGGGTCATGTTCCCTCAGAGACTCTGGTTAGAATCCTTTCTTGCTTCTTTCTGGCTTCTGGTGGTGTCTGTCAATCCTTGATATTCCTTAGCTTACAATAATGTTACTCCATTCTGTCTTTGGAGTTCTGGCTGTATCTGCCTTCTTAGAAAGATGCTAGTTGTTGGGTTAAGGACTCACCCTACTCCAGTATGACCTCATCTTATCCTAGCTGATTGTAGTGGTCTTGTTTGCAAGTAAGGTACCTTTCTAAGGCATTGGGGGTTATGACTTCCACATCTCTTTTGGGGAGACTAAGTCAATCCATGAAACGTTTTATTCCTAGTTTGTAGAGTATTTTTTATTGTGAAAGAGTGTTGGATATTGTGAAGTATTTTTCTGTGTCAATTGATATAATCATGTAGGGTTTTTTCTTTCATTCTATTAGTGTGAATTGCATTATCTTTTTATGTTGAACTACATTTGCATTCATGTGATAAATCCTACTGCCTCATGGTATATAATCTTTTTAATGCTGTTGCATTCAATTTGCTGTGTGTGCGCTCAGTTGCGTCTGACTCTTAGCCCACCAGGCTTGTCTGTCCAAGGAGTCTCCAGGCGAGAATACTGAAGCAGGTTGCCATTCGTTAATGTAGGGGATCTTCCCAACCCAGGGAACAAACGCACATCTTGTGCATCTCCTGCATTTGCAGGCGGTTTCTTTACTACTGTGCCACCTGGATAGCCCTTCAGTTTGCTAGTGTTTTGCAGAAGTTTTTTGCATCTGTATTCCTAAAGAATATTGGTATATAGCTTTCGTTTCTTTTGGGGTCTTTGGCTTTAGTATCGGCTTTAGTACTGACCTCCTAGAATGAGCTCGGAAGTGTTTCTTCCTTTATCTTTTTATTCTTTAGAATATTTTAATGCTAGTTTTCTCTGTTATTAAAGAGCTATCTTCAGGAACTTTTGAAGCATTTCTATGTTAGAGATTTTCTAAAATTTTTTCTAGATTTTAGTTTTTCAATTTTCTGTTTTGTTGCCAGCGTATCTCCTGCTGCTTATAATTTTATTTTGCATTTCCAGTTTGCAACTTCTAATTTGATGTGAGTCAGGAAAACATATGGCAGAGTTAGTGTAAGTTGTGTTTTTGGTTAAGTTTAATAGAATCTGTGGGAAAACAGGAGGTATTCCTCCTATAAAGAAAACAGTATATTTTAGTGCAGGGGTTTGTAACATCTTTTTGGCTATTTATAAGCCTTTTTATTTGCATTTTTTCAGTTACGATAGGTTAGGTGATGGGATGACCAAATTCCAGATAAATGAGGAATTTCTCTCACTATCCTAAAATTTATATTTCATGTAGATGTAGTTAATCTGAAATGCCCTCATTATTACAAATTACAAAGAGAAGATTACCTCTAAAGCTTGGAGGTTATTTTTCTGCTCAGGTTATGTTAGAAGCATGAGTGTCTCAGTGGGGTTCTTTAAATATTGGTCTGAAAATTATGTTGTTCCAGCACACCAATGATAAATAATTGAGGTGAAAGGAGTATAAATGAATCTGTTTTATTGCTAAAATAAAGGTCACTATAACTTTTGTTTTTATTTATATTTCATCATTCCCACTTGCCTTTTTGAAGAACTCCTACTCATTTTCGTTAATCTAAATAACACTTTTTCACTGAATGTCATTGCCTTTTATCTTCTGTGCTTCCTTGTCCTACCTATATATCAGTCCATTTTTATATTCACTCCTTTGCATATCTCATCAACCCCCACCATGTTATTCTCTTGGCAAACCTCAACCTTGATTAAACTCACTCTGCCTACTCTGTGGTTGGACGAGAAAAGTGGATCATAGCTGTAGAAGAACATAAACCATGCATTTCACATTAAATATGTGACCACAAATCTGAAGTAATCATCCCATATTTTCTTTGTTTCTTCACAGTTTGAAAATTTTTTGACATTTAACATTTTAACATTCAGAAATGTTACGAGGATAATATTATGAAGCATCCATATAACTTTCATCTAGATATACCAGTTTTGGGGGAGGAGGTTGCCACATTTCTCCCCAGCCTTTTTTTTTTTTTTTTGGCTAGACCATTTGAAAGTTACAGATATCATGTACTTCACTCTTGAATCTCTTAGCATGTATTTCCTAAGAACAAGGACATTTTCTCCACATAACCACAATATAAATATCATCTTTGGGAAATAAAACATTGATAAAATCTTACTTTCAAATATTTTGTTTATAAGCAGATTTCCATTATTATCCCAGTAGTAAACACTTACAGCTTCTTTGTTCTTTCAGTTTAGGATCCAGTTAAGGATCGTGCATTTGCATTTATTGTTATGCATGAAATATATCTCTTTATCTTTCCTTAATCTAGAATAGTTCTCTAGCCTTACTTATATTTTCTTGACACATTTTTTGAAAATTCTTTTTTTTCCCAGAATGTTCCTAAATTTTGTCTGATTCCTGATCAGATTCAAGTTAACCATTTTTGGTTGTAATTCTACACAAGGCTGATGTGTCTTTGATGCATCACACTAAGAAACATATGATGTTGTTTCCTAAAAGACTTTTTAGGTTGCTTTTGAAATTCTAGACTTTTAATCACCTTAACAGTGTCAGATAATGCTTAAAGTTGTGATCATTGACATCCAACTTTAATGATTCAAGAGTGACTTATTCTTGATCTAGCCAAGAATTATAAATTAGCCCTTAAAGTGTTTCATTAGATAATTTTAGTATGCCTGTGTCTAGCAGAAATTCCTTAAGGATTTCTAGTATGTTAATAAATTGCCTTTGTGTTTTCTGGCTTTGAAACATATTTTTTATCTGTTAGCAAGAACATTTTCTTCTTGAAGTAGCTGGTCATTGGGGTACAGCTAATCCTTTCTTTTTGTTTTTTTGAACACCACAGCCATTAGACCATAAACTCTAAGAGATTAGGGGACCCCTAGCTCCTAAAACTGGGGGCACATATGACTAAATCATTATTTTAAAAATGTTTAAAAAACGAACCCTAGTTTTTTTTAATAACCCTATGTGTGTGTCCTTGTGCCAGTAGTAACACAAAAGTGATATCTTTTTAAGTCTTTATTTCCCAAAATAGAATTAGCATTTATTATTTTTTCCTATGACTGCATGACCGTTGCAAAAGATGGTGTGACTTTTTATAATTTAAAGTTATTTCAGTTCAGTCGCTCAGTCATGTCTGACTCTTTGCGACCCCGTGGACTGCAGCACGCCAGGCCTCCCTGTCCATCACCAACTCCCAGAGTCCACACAAACTCTTGTCCATCAAGTCGGTGATGCCATCCAATCATCTCATCCTCTGTCGTCCCCTTCTCATCCTGCCCTCAATCTTTCCCACCATCAGGGTCTTTTCAAATGAGTCAGCTCTTCGCATCAGGTGGTCAAAGGATTGGAATTTCAGCTTCAACATCAGTCCTTCCAATGAACACCCAGAACTGATCTCCTTTAGGACGGACTGGTTGGTCTCCTTGCAGTCCAGGGGACTCTCAAGAGTCTTCTCCAGCACCACAGTTCAAAAGCATCAATTCTTCGGCGCTCAGCTTTCTTCACAGTCCAACTCTCACATCCATACATGACCACTGGAAAAACCATAGCCTTGACTAGACGGACCTTGGTTGACAAAGTAATGTCTCTGCTTTTTAATATGCTGTCTAGATTGGTCATAACTTTCCTTCCAAGAAGTAAGCGTCTTTTAATTTCATGGCTGCAGTCACCATCTGCAGCGATTTTGGAGCCCCCAAAAATAAAGTCAGCCATTGTTTCCACTGTTTCCCCATCTATTTGCCATGAAGTGATGGGACCGGATGCCATGATCTTAGTTTTCTGAATGTTGAGCTTTAAGCCAACTTTTTCACTCTCCTCTTTCACTTTCTTCAAGAGACTCTTTAGTTATTCACTTTCTGCCGTAAGGGTAGTATCATCTGCATATCTGAGGTTATTGATATTTCTCCCAGAAATCTTGATTCCAGCTTGTGCTTCCTCCAGCCCAGCATTCCTCCTGATGTACTCTGCATATAAGTTAAATAAGCAAGGTGACAATATACAGCCTTGATGTACTCCTTTCCAGATTAGGAACCAGTTTGTTGTTCCATGTCCAGTTCTAACTGTTGCTTTTGACCTGCACACGGGTTTCTCAAGAGGCAGGTCAGGTGGTCTGGTATTCCCATCTCTTTCAGAATGTTCCACAGTTTATTGTGATCCACACAGTCAAAGGCTTTGGCATAGTCAATGAAGCAGAAATAGATGTTTTTCTGAAACTCTCTTGCTTTTTCGATGATCCAGCGGATGTTGGCAATTTGATCTCTGGTTCCTCTGCCTTTTCTAAAACCAGCTTGAACATCAGTTCATGATTCACGTATTGCTGAAGCCTGTCTTGGAGATTTTAAGCATTGCTTTACTAGCATGTGAGATGAGTGCAGTTGTGTGGTAGTTTGAGTATTCTTTGGCATTGCCTTGGGATTGGAATGAAGACTGACCTTTTCCAGTCCTGTGGCCACTGCTGAGTTTTCAAATTTGCTGGCATATTGAGTGCAGAACTTTCACAGCATCGTCTTTCACGATTTGAAATAGCTCAACTGGAATTCTGTCACCTCCACTAGCTTAGTTCGTAGTGATGCTTCCTAAGGCCCACTTGACTTCACATTGCAAGTAATTTTTATTGTACTGAGCTGTTACATCATTAAAAATCCAGGCTTTACCTTGTGATAATAGTAGCTGATGAAGGTGATACACAAAATGCTCTGGTTAATGCAGGAAAAGGCTGTTCTTAGGAGAAAACTATATCAAATACTTTGTTTTTAAGTTAGATGGAAACATATGGAATTGTCATTTTTGTGATTGACAACCAGGTGATTACACCTGTAGCTCTTGTTTTTTTAATGGTGAAATTCCTGCAGGAAAATGAATGTTTGCAAGTCCGAAGAAACACGCTCGCCCTTCCTCTTTTTATCCCTATGGGGAAATAATTAGTAATGTATTCAGCTTTTACATTCAATATTGGCAGTTATCCTTTTGTTTACATATTTGCTTATATTTTTATTTTCTGGGAAAAATGTCTAGAAATGAAATTATTATGCCAACCTCAGTGATAGAAAGCATGCAGAAAGAGGAAACCACCTACCATGAAACAAATGGGGTGGCATGTCAAAAATATTTCCTTTATGTATCAGATGAGACAAAGTAATGACCCTGGCTTGCCCAGTATCTTACCTTTAGCAAGTCAATTCACTTTTCAAAGTTTGTCTCCTTATCATTAACATAAGGTCTCTTGTCAGTTATTTTGAAAATGAAATGTAAACAAATATGTCATATTTACATTATGAACTTTTAAGCATTTTATGTAAAGAAAGTAGCAAAATGAAAGGTTGAAATACTGTTGTTGCTTTTTTTCAGATATTGAAGATATAGTGGCTAGAAAGTGGTGGTGTGTTTTAATACAGTGAATTCCAGTTGCAGTAATATTCCCCCCATATTTAAAATTTACTATTTTTGATTGAGGGGGAAAAAATAGTGCCTTTAGCCTTATTAATTGGTATAGTATTCTTGTCCCTGAAATGTCACTTATCATTGCTAAAAGAATTACTCCATTGATTTTACTTCCATCCTCATACATTTTGATATGTTTCTATATATGTTTGTGTCTTTCTACAAAAAATTTTAGATTTATAGCAGAATCAAGAGAGAGATTTCCCATTTACCCCCTCTCACACGTGAAACTCTTCCCCATTGCCCATCACCATCACTCCCCAAAATGGTACATTTTTTGCCAAGGATGAACCTGCGCTGACACATGATAATCATCCAGAGTTCATAGTGTACATTAGTATTTACTCTTGGTGTTGTAAATTTTACTGGTTTGGATATATGTATAATGACATATCCATCATTACAGTAGCATAAAGAGTGCTTTTACTGCCCTAAAAATCCTTTGTTCTCTGCCTATTCATCTCTACCTCCCCCACCCCTGGCAACCACGTACCTGTTTATTGTTTTACCTTTTCTGCAATGTATAGTTACAATAATCCAATATGTGCCCTTCTCAGATTGGCTTCTTTCACTTAGTAATATGGATTTAAGTTTTCTCTATGTCTTTTCATAGGTTAATAACTCCATTCTTTCTTGACATTGAATAATATTTCATTGTCTGGTTGTACCACCATTTAATCATCCATTTACCTCTGAAGAACAGCCTGTATGCTTCCACGTTTGGGCAGTTATGCTATAAACATAGCTATAGCTATAAAACAAATGCTGTAAACACCGGTGTGCAGATTTTTGTGTAGACATTTTTCATTTCCTATGGGTAAATTAACAAAGAGCATTATTGCTGAATGGTATGGTAGGAGTGGGCTTGCTCTGTCGCTCAGCAGTAAAGAATCTACCTACAATGCAGATGAGACGGCTTCAATCCCTGGGTTGGGAATATCCCCTGGAGGAGGAAATGGCCACCCACTCCGGTATTCTTGCCTAAAAAATCCTGTGGACAGTGGAGCCTGGTGGGCTACAGCCCAATGGGTTGCAAAGCGTTGGACATAACTGAGTGACTGAGCACACATGGTAAGAGTACCTTTAGGTTTCTTTGTTTTTTTGGCCTACCTTGAGGCTTGCAGGATCGTAGTTCCCCAAACTGGAGATTAAATCCAGGCTCCTGGCAGTGGAAGGTCAAAGAGTACATTTAGTTTTGTTAAAAAACTTACAGGCCGTCTTCCAGAGCATCTGTACCATTTTACATTCCCACCAGCAGTAAATGAAAATTTCTGTTCTCCACATCTTAGTCAGCAGCTGATGATGTCAGTGTTCCAGATTTTGGCATTCTGATTGTGATGTCTCATTGTTTTAACTTGAAATTCCCTAGTAACATATGATATGGAGCTTCTTTTTATATTCATTTGCTATCTATATATCTTCTTTGATAAGGTATGTATTAAGGTCTTTGGCCGATTTTACAGTGGAGTTGTTTTCTTATTACTGAGTTTTACGTGTTCTTAGTATATTTTGGATAGCAGTCCTTATCAGATACGTGTTTTGTAAATATTTTCTCCCAATCTGTGGCTTATCTTCTAATTCTCTTGATGTTGTCTTTCACAGAGCAATGACTTTTAATTTTAAGGATGTCCACCTTATCAATATTTTTATCACAGCTTGTGTATTTGAGCTTGTATTTAAAAAGGCATCATCATACCCAAGGTCATCTAGGTTTTTTTTATTATGTTGTCTTCTAGGGATTTTATAGTTCTGCATTTTACCTTAAGTTAGTGATCCATTTTCAGTTCATTTTCCTCAAGGGCAAAGGTCTGTGTCTAGATTCATTATTTTGTGTATGAACATCCAGTTTCTCTAGCACTATTTGTTGAAGAGAATGTTTTCACTTTATTGTTCTTACTGCATTTGCTCCTTGTCAAAGATCAATTGACTATTAATGGGTGTTTCTTTCTGGGCTGTCTATTCTGTTCCATTGACCTATTTGCTTGTTTTTTCCTCAATACCATATTATCTCTGTTTTTTGAAAAAAAATTTTAAGGTTTATTTATTTTTGACTGCTATGTCTTTATTGCTGTACCAGGCTTTCTCTGGTCGCAGTGTGCAGGCTTCTCATTGCTTTGGCTTCTCTCGTTGCAGAGCACAGGCTCTAGATGCATGGGATTCAGTAGTTGTGGCATATGGACTAAGTAGTTGCAGCTTATGGGCTCTAGAATGCTGGCTCAGTAGCTGTGGCACACAGGTTTAGTTGCCACACAGCTGTGGGATCTTCCCAGAGTAGAGATCCAGCCCATGTCCCCTGCATTGATAGGTGAATTCTTAGCCATTGGACCACCTGGAAAGCCCTCATATCATCTTGATTGCTGTAGTTTTATAGTAAATCTTAAAGTCAAGTAGCATCAATCTTCCAACTTTTTTCTCTATAAATATTCTGTTGGCTATAAGTCCTATCCTCTCTCTATAAACTCTAGAACCAGTTTATTGATAACCATAAAATAATTTCCTGGAAATTTGATTGGGTTGCTTTGAATCTGTAGATCAAGCTGAGAAGAATTGACACCCAAATGGTATTTGTCTTCCTATCCAAGAACATGGTATACCTTTCCTTTACAGTTGATCTTTGAACAGCATGAGTTTGAACTGTGTGTGTCCACTTAACACTTGGATATTTTTCTGTAGTTAATATAGTACTAACCACAATCCATGTTTGGTTGACTCTGTGAATGTGGAACAACAGTGGATACAGAGGACCAGCTATAAGTTATACATGGACTAGCTCCTGCATTGCTCAAGGGTCAGTTGTATTTAGTCCTTTGCTTTCACTCATCAGTTTTATAGTTTTTCTCATATAGATCTTGTATATATTTGTTAGATCTGTACTTAGATATTTCTGTTTTTCATACTGTTTGTGTTCATGGGGTTCTTGGAGCAAGAATACTGGAGTGGTTTGCCATTACCTCCTCCAGCCAGGAGGCTTATCGCTCCTTTACAAATAGCCGAGGAAAGAAAAGGAAAGCAAGGGTGAAAGGGAAAGATACACTCAACTGAATGCAGAGTTTCAGAGAATAGGAAGGAGAGATAAGAACGCCTTCTTGAATGAACAATGCGAAGAAGTCGAGGAAGACAATAGAATGGGAAAGACTAGAGATCTTTTCAAGAAAATTGTAGATATCAAGGAAACATTTCATACATAGATGGACCTGATAAAGGACACAAACAGTAGGGACCTAGCAGAGGCAGAAGAGATTAAGAAGAGGTGGCAAGAAGACACTGAAGAAATATACAAAAAATCTTAATGACCCAGATAACCACGATGGTATGGTCACTCACCTAAAGCCAGACATCCTGGAGTGTGAAGTTCAGGTGGGCTTTAGGGAGCATTTTACTACACACAAAGCTAGTGGAGGTGATAGAATTCCAGCTGAACTATTTAAAATCCCTAAAAATGATACTGTTAAAGTACTACACTCAATATGTTAGCAAATTTGGAAAACTCAGCATTGGCGTAAGACTGGAAAAGGTCAGTTTTCATTCCAGTCCCAAAGAAGAATATTACCAAAGAATTGTCAAGCTACCATACAGTTGCATGCTTTCTGCATGCTAGTATGGTTATGCTCAAAATCCTTCAAGCTAGGCTTCAAAAGTACATGAACCAAGAACTTCCAGATGTACCTACTGGGTTTAGAAAAGGCAGAGGAACCAGAGATCAAATTGTCAACATCTGCTGGATTATAGAAAAAGTTAGGGAATTCCAGAAGAACATCTACGTTTGCTTCATTGTCTACGCTAAAGACTGACTGTGTGGATCACAGCAAATTGTGAAAAATTCTTAAATGGGAATGCCAGACTACCTTACCTGTCTCCTGAGAAACCTGTATACAGGTCAAGAAGTAACAGTTAGAACTTTACGTGGAACAACTGACTGGTTCAAAATTGGGAAAGGAGTACAAGGCTGTGTATTGTCACTCTGCTTATTTAACTATATGCAGAGTACATCATGCGAAATGCTGGGCTGGATGAATTACATGCTGGGATGAAGATTGCTGGGAGAAATATCAGCAACCTCAAATATGCAGCCATTTCTCTAGTGACAGAAAGTGAAGAGCAACTTCACTCTTGCTGAAAGTAAGAGAGTGAAAAACTGGCTTAAAACTCAACATTCAAAAAACTAAGATCATGGTATCCAGTCCCATCACTTCATGGCAAATAGATGGGGAAGAAGTGAAAACATTAATAGATTCTATTTTCTTGGACTCCAAAATCATTATGGACAGTGACTGCAGCCATGAAATTAAGATACTTGCTCCTTCCAATGAAGGCTATGAAAAACCTATTAAAACCTATGAGCGTATTAAAAGGCAAAGACATTAATTTGCCAACAAAGGTCCATATAGTCAAAGCTGTGGTTTTTCCAGTAGTCGTGTACAGATGGACCATAAAGAACACTGAGCGCTGAAGAATTAATGCTTTCAAATTGTGGTCCTGGAGAAAGTCCCTTGGACAGCACGGAGATCAAACCAGTCAATCCAAAAGGACATCAACCCTGAATATTCACTGAAAGGACTGATGCTAAAGCCAAAGCTCCAACACTTTGGCCAGTTCATGTGAAGAGCTGACTCAATGGAAAAGACTCTGATGCTGGGGAAAGACTGTGGACAGAAGGAGAAGGGCAACAGAGTATAAGACGGTTGGATGGCATCGCGGACTCAATGGACATGAGTTTGAGCAAACTCTGAGAGATAGTGAAAGACAGGGGAGCCTGGCACGCTGCTTGGGGTTCTTGGTTCACATGCTGTTTAAGCCTGGCTTGAAGGATTTTAAGCTTTACCTTGTTAGTATGTGAAATGAGCACAGTTGTGCAATAGTTTGAGCATTCTTTGGGATTAGAATGAAAACTGACCTGTTCTAGTCCTGTGGCCACTGCTGAGTTTTCCAGATTTGCTGGCATATTCAGTGCAGTGCTTTAATAGCATCATCTTTTAGAATTTGTATGTATTAATATTCTTCATTTTTTAAGTCACCATTCCCTTGGTTTTCTTTGGTTGGTTGTTCACAGCTTCCTGTAGCTCTTTGTGCATTTTTAAAGGTTAAAGTCTTTGTCTAATAAGTGCAGTGACTGGGTTTCCCCATAGGCAGTTTCTGTTAATATTTTTTCCTAGAATGGACCATACTGGCTTTTCTTTCTATGCTTCTTAAATTTTTTGTTGAAAATAAGATATTAAATATTTTAGCATAGTAAAACATAGGCAAGCCCTTGTGCACTTTCTTCTGGGAGCCACCAGACAAGTTAAAATTTACAACTATAGTTCTTTGCAAACAAGATCTTGTTCCCGCCTCTGACACTTGCAGCCTAAACCCCGACACTTGCAGTCTACCTTCCTCATGGTCGTTGCCAGTCTAGGGTATGGGGAGTAGTAGCTGAGCAGTTTAAAGCTTCTTTCTTCTCCAAAACTTCTAATGGTGGTTGTAATTTCTTTAGTAGATTCAAGAGTTCTGCAGAAGTTGATTCTGATACATTCTGGCTGCTCCTTAGTTGCTTTTGACTTCCCTGGTGGCTCAGACAGTAAAGTGTCTGCCTTCAGTGTGGGAGACCCAGGTTCAATCCCTGGTCGAAAAGATCCCCTGGAGAAGGAAATGGCAACCCACTCCAGTACTCTTGCCCGGAAAATACCATGGATAGAGGATCCTGGTAGGCCACAGTTCATGGGGTCGCAGAGAGTCGGACATGACTGAGTGACTTCACTTTCACTTTTAGTTGCTTTTATTGGGGAACCAAGCTCCAAAATTCATTTCTTTGTCTCTTTTGCTGACACTACCTCCCATGGAAACAATATAATTCATGGATTATCTACACAGCTTGCTTCTCCCTTACTGTTTGTCGTGTGTTTTGTGACTTTCAGTTCAGTTCAGTCGCTCAAGTTGTGTCTGACTCTTTGCGACCTCATGAATCACAGCATGCCAGGCCTCCCTGTCCATCACCAACTCCCGGAGTTCACTCAAACTCATGTCCATCGAGTCGGTGATGCCATCCAGCCATCTCATTCTCTGTCGTCACCTTCTCCCACCCCCAGTCCCTCCCAGCATCAGACTCTTTACCAGTGAGTCAACTTGTCGCATGAGGTGGCCAAAGTATTGGAGTTTCAGCTTTAGCATCAGTCCTTCCAATGAACACCCAGGATTGATCTCCTTTAGAATAGACTGGTTGGATCTCCTTGTAGTCCAAGGGACTCTCAAGAGTCTTCTTTAGCACCACAGTTCAAAAGCATCAATTCTTTGGCGATCAGCTTTCTTCACAGTCCAACTCTTTGAAACTCATATCTATTATCAACTCAAATAGAACCTAGACCCTTTTAGAATTTCAGATATCGTGAGTTCTATGCAGTGTAAGGGTTAGTTATCTTTCTAATGGAAGAAAAAGAAGGTGAAAGCACTTGGTTAGAACATATTTTAAGTTTAGTTTTGGAATATTGGTATAAATTTCTAATGCCTGTATTACTTGGAGGCCCAGGATGGATACTTTGGATGATTTAATTCACATCTAGATTATTAAGTTGCTGTTGCTGCTGCTTTTTAAAAAAGAAAAAATACATCTCTCAGTTATCAGTGAAAGGAAGGCAAGGTTTTTAGCATGGATGATTACACACGTTCCTTTTTCATGTAGCAAATAAATGCTTGTCACTATGTCAGGTTAGTCTATCATTTTTATTATGTTTATTGATTGGTGTTTTACTATACAAATAAACGTTTTCTTTCTCCATCAATTTGAGGTTGCTTTTCCTCATTATTGGATTCAAATTATGCATTTTAGTTAGAAATACCACCAAAGTATTGTTGTATCTAAGTTCATCATATCTGTTGGTATTGTTGTTTAGTTGCTCAGTTGTATCCGACTCTTTGTGACCCCATGAACTGTAGCATGCCAGGCTTACCTGTCCTTCATCATCCCTCCCAGAGTTTGCTCAAACTTGTGTCCATTGAGTCCATGGTGCCATTCAACCATCTCATCCTCTGTCGTCCTCTTCTCCTCCTGCCTTCAGTCTTTCCCAGCATCAGAGTCTTTTCCAATGTCAGCTCTTTGTATCAGGTGGCCAAAGTATTAGAGCTTCAGCGTCAGTCCTTCCAGTGAATATTCAGGGTTGATTTCCTTTAGGATTGCCTGGTTTGATCTCCCTGCTGTCCAAGGGACTCTCAAGAGTCTTCTTCAGCACCACAGTTTGAAGGAATAAATTCTTCAACACTCAGCCTTTATCACTGTCCAGCTCTTACATCCATATATGAGAACTGGAAAAACCACAGCTTTGACTATACGGACTTTTGTAGGCAAAGTAACGCCTCGGCTTTTTAATATGCTGTCCAGGTTTGTCATTGCTTTTCTTCCAAGGACCAAGCGTCTTTTAGTTTCATGGCTGCAGTCACTGTCCACAGTGATTTTGGAGCCCACAAAAATAAAGTCTGTTACTGTTTCCACATTTTCCCCATCTATTTGCCATGAAGTGATGGGACTGGGTGCCATGATCTTCGTGTTTTGAGTGTTGAGTTGTTGGGATAGGATGTTATTTTATCCCACAGTAAATGATAATTTTGGTTATTTGGTGGTATCTGCTGTGCTTTATCGGGGAAGGCAATGGCAAGCCACTCCAGTACTATTGCCTAGAAAATCCCATGGATGGAGGAGCCTGGTAGGCTGCAGTCCGTGGGGTGGCTAAGGGTCAGACACGACTTAGTGATTTCACTTTCACTTTTCACTTTCACACATTGGAGAAGGAAATGGCAACCCACTCCAGTGTTCTTGCCTGGAGAATTCCAGGGACAGGGGAGCCTGGTGGGCTTCCGTCTATGGGGTCACACAGAGTCGGACATGACTGAAGTGACTTAGCAGCAGCAGCATCTGTGCTTTATACCCACTCTGGTGTTCTTGCCTGGAGAATCCCAGGGACAGGGGAGCCTGATGGGCTGCTGTCTGTGGGGTCACACAGAGTCAGACCCCGACTTCCTGACACGCCCAGAGTCAGTAAGCGACTTAGCAGCAGCAGCAGAAGCTGTGCTTCATTGAAGTTAAAACTTTAGATTTAATAACTTTGACCCATGAAACTTTTGTTAGTGGATTTTTGCTACCTTTGCGTGTTTGTGCTCAATCGCTCAGTTGTGTCCAACTCTTTGCAGTCCTATGGACTACAGCCTGCCAGGCTCCTCTGTCCGTGGGATTTTCCAAGCAAGAATACTGGAGTGGGCTGCCATTTCCTTCTCCAGGGGATCTTCCCTTACCTTTATGTTCATGAATTTCTCAATGTTGACTTGCTTCCTCCACTGTGAGGTACATTTTTTTCCCCTTTCACATCTTCGTATGTAAAGATATTTGTGAAATTTATAAAACAATATTAATAAAATAATTTAACCTGATGAAAATTAGAAGGGATTAATATATTGTCCCATACAGGTACCTTGATATTGCTCTGTAAATAGGTTTGACAGAATCCACTATTCTTTTCTTCTTTTTCCTCCTTGTGATCAGAAGAGTACAATGCCTTATCAAATTGAGTCTCTTTTAGAAGTTTCCCGTTGAACATAGCGATAGGTTTTTGGCTGATGATACAAGTCTTGGGTCTTCTGTTGTCCCACAAATCCCTGCAGCGCGCACGCGCGTGTGTGTGTGTGTCTAATTTCTTTATGTTCTTTAGACTGGATAATTTCTGTTGTTTGTCTTCAAGTTCACTTGCTCATTTCTCTGTCATTTGTTGTTGATTGCATTCAGTGAATTCGTTGTTGCTGTTACTGTGTTTCTGGTTCTAAAATTTCCATTTTGTTGTTCCTTATATTTCTGTTTCTTTGCTGAAACTTCGTTAGAAAGTTTGTTTCAAGTGTGTTTATAATTGTTCACCAAAGTGTTTTATGATGCTTTGAAATCCTTATCAGATAATTCCACAACTGACATCTTTGTATCGGTGTTGGTTAATTATCTTTTCTCACTCAGGTTGCGATTTTCTTGATTCTTGAAATGATGAATGATTTTCATTTTATTATGGTTTTATTCTAGATTTTGGATAGTGTGCTGTGAAACTTTGAGTCTTATTTAAATCTATTTTTAACAGGCCTCCTCTGACACTGTACTGGCAGCGGAGGAAGGCTGCCTCATTACTACAAAGTGAGGCTAGAAGATTGGCCTTCCCACCCTGCTTGATCTCCACCAGCCTCTGTTGACCACTGTGGTGGAGAGGGGAGGGTACCTCTTACCTCAGGGTGGTAGTTAAGAACTTCAGGCTTCAATCAGCCCCTGCTGACATCTTGAAAGGGGAAGGACACCTTTGTTACTGCTAGCTCAAGTAGAATTCTATTTGGTTGCCATTGTTGTGAATGAGGAGGAGTAGGTTCCACGGTGTTTGGCTGGAGTAGGGCAGTAATTAAAAATGATTTTGCTTGCTCGTCTGCACCTCTCCCCATCCTTTCACCGGAGAGAGCAGACTTTTCTTGTTGGTTTTCTGGGTGGTGGTTTGTTGTTTTTATTTTGTGCCTGTGTTCATCAGTGTTTCTGGGTTGCAGGCTTCTCTGTTGCCTGGTCTAGGATATATAAGGCAAAAAGAAAACCCAGAGAACTCAGTCATGTTGTTTTTCATGTTCTTAGAGTTGCTGTTAATTCAGTTTCTCTCCACCTTTCAGTGTCTTTATTTTTTTCAATATATCACAGTCAGGAAATTAGATGTATTTAGTAAAAGAAATAGGAAGAATGTTTCTTCTCATTTTTTGCATGGAACTGAGTAGGCTAACTGGTTTAAAATTAAAATAGTCCATTGTGAACTTACTTTAAATGAAATGTTCAAAATTATTTTATTCCTAAAAATATTTGCCACCATATTTTGTAAGTCACTAAGTTGTACATAAGGTTAAGTATATTCTTTGTTGTACCTATATATGTATGTACCAAAAGTCTCTTTCTTTATTTTAGGATTATGTACTGAAGGACTCTACCGTGTTAGTGGGAACAAAACTGATCAAGACAATATTCAAAAGCAGTTTGATCAAGGTAAAAAGATAATTATATAAGACAAAATCATAATTTTGTTAGTTTCCTTATTGAAATTTCATATGAAAACCTCCTTAAGATTATGTATTATGAGAGAAAGTTTTGAAGTAGTATTAGGAGTATTTAATCAAAGCAGATACCAGAGTCAAGAGACAGGAGAGCTATAAATCCATTACCAGAATTGGAAAAGCAGTAAATTGAGTTATGATGCATCATCATCTTTGTGTTTGCAGATTTACCTTTAAGTTCAAATTGAAAGTTTTTTTTTCTTTCATGATACTGTGCCAACTAATTAGGGATTTTTTAAAAAGCTTAATTTCCTACTCAAATTAATTCTATATGAGATCAAAGATTTAAGTGAAAAAAATGAAATCTGTATGAACTAGGGAGAAAAATGGGTGCATATTTTTATAATCTTGGAGTAAGGGGAGGCCTAAACTTAACATGAAACCTAGTAAGCAGGAACAAGATGATAAACTGGACTGCCTAAAAATGTAAAAACTTCTGTATGGGACAGTGGATAAAACAAAATCAGGAGAAAAACTGTAAATCTAGGGGGGCTATGGAATTTCTTTGCTAGGTTTAGCAATTCATTTCAGAACAACCAATATACAAATGAAAATATGGTCAGCCTCTGTCAGTTATAAATAAATAAAAATTAAAACAAAAAGGTTGTATTTATTATGAGAATGGAAAAGATTATTGATAGGGCATAGGCAAACAGGTATGTTGTATATTATTGATTATGGGTGCTTTAGATAGCTTTTGCTGGAGAAATTCCATTTGTAAATATTTATGTTACAAGTCTTCCTGTAAGCCTACCAAGAAATTTATTGCAGCAATGTTTGTATTCTGTTTTAAAGGTAAGTCCACTCATGTTTACAAGCAGAATACTAGAAAACCATATAGAATAATGAAGATTATATGTGTTGAAATGGTAAAATTGTTGAGTGTTGGAGAAGAGGGTGTATGTGCTTTGCTTTGAAAGAGTATTGTTAGTGTTTCACTTTTAAAATATTTTGTTACAAGAACTGTTTAGACTTTATCAAATTCTTACAATTTTACTTCTAAGTAATAAAGGAAGAATGGAAGAATAGTCAGTACCAGGGCCTCTTGATTTAGACTTTCTGGTTTTGTTTTCTAGTTCTACCACTTACTGTGCTAAGTTGATTCAGTTGTGTCCAATTATTTGTGACCCTATGGTCTGCAGCCCGCCAGGCTCCTCTGTCCATGAGATTTCCCAGGCAAGAATACTGGAGTGGGTTGCTGTGCCCTCCTTCAGATCTTTCCAACCCAAGGATCAAATCCACATCTCTTAACATCTCCTGCATTGGCAGGCGGGTTCTTTACCACTAGCGCTACCTGGGAAGTCACTTACCTTTGTGACCTCTGGAAGTTAATCTTTCTAAACAGCAGCTTTTCATAGTCTGGAATGGAAGTGATAAAAATAACCAAAGAATAATGAGATAATGCATATGAGGAGTTTTCTGTGCCAGACACCATGTTAAGTGTTCACTGGGTAGCTTATATTTCAAGGAATGTTGTCTGCCTAAGGAAGTAAGCTTTAATAAATACATGTTTTTAATCATAACATCTTTATAGTTTTTTTAAAAGAAATCTAAATCTTCAGTAATAGAATATTATGTAAATTTTATGTCTGGGAGAATGTTTTATAGTCGTTAAAATTGTTTATAGGACAAAATGTGAAGATTGGTGATTCTTGGTTAATGATATGCGTGAGTTCTTTGTATTTTTATTATTATTGCAGAATTTCTACAAGCTTGAAATTGCAGTGAAATGTTTCCTGCTCCCTCAAAATATTTTTTAAAAGTTACTGGTGAAATTTTAATAACCTTGGATAATGCCTTAAAAATGAAATTCAATATAAAATATATATGATTCATCTTTTTTTTTTTAATGAGCAGAAAAGGGATGAAAGGAAACATGCTAAAGTATAAAAGTGATTATCTCTTGGTTATGGGGATAATTTTTTATCATAAGTATTCATTGTATTTATAAAAGGAAAATAAGACTTTAAAATAGCAAATTAACCTTATAATACATCTTTACTGTGTTCTGTTCTTGTCTATTTAAAGTCAGAACTTCACTGATAAGTGTTTAAAGTGTTTTATATTAAAATTTTTTAAGTATAAGTTAAAAAGTTGAAGGTTGAATTTATATGTATGATTCCTATCTTTGTGTCTCTGTTTCCTTATGACCTCTTTGAAATAGCTTCCATTAAACAGAATGTTTTAAGAGAGATGTTAAATAATATTGCCTGTATACTAATAAGCCTAATAGGTTTTTTTATTGTAACAGAAAATGCTGCTTGCTTGGTTTTCTCTTTCATTGTCTATAGTTTTATCAGGTAAACTTACATTAAAACAATGGGGGAGAGATGAATCTGCCTGTAAATAAAGGTGATCAATGAGAAGACTTAAATATCTTTGGATCTTCAAATACCCATTTAGCTTACTTCTCTTGTAATAAATTTAAATTTATTATAATTTTTAATTTCAATTTTTGTCTTGTAGATCATAATATCAGTCTAGTATCAATGGAAGTAACAGTAAATGCCGTAGCTGGAGCTCTTAAAGCTTTCTTCGCAGATCTACCAGATCCTTTAATTCCATATTCTCTTCATCCAGAGCTACTGGAAGCAGCAAGTAAGTATAAGCCTCTTTTTTTTTTTTTTGAGAGGGATGATGGTAGTGGGGTTTGTACATTGATTGCTATGTGTTAAAATAGGTCGTTCAGTAGAATATGTAGCAAATAAAAATTCAGCTTTTAGAGCTGTTTATTAAAGTTCTTTCCCTTTAAATAGTTTTAGCTAGCCTCCTAGATGACTAGGTGCTCCTAAAGTTAGATCATAGTGCTGAAAGTTTGAGGTTTGAGTTTTAATTCAAACTCAAAGGCATTTAGGAAAAAGAAATTAATTCTTCAAACTAATGTATCTGTAACGTATTTTAGTAAAATACGTTTTAAGTCAAAGAAATTGACTTTGGCCTCGTGTCTTAAGTCAGTTTTTGAGAGAGTTAGACAGGAAAATGAATACCTATTCGGTATTGATTCTTACTTGGCATCATCATTCATCCAGATGATTCTGCTTAGCAGATACGCATTTGTTATCTGGAAGATGAGAAAAAAAGGTCTATTTGACTGTCAGGTAACCTAGTGCTTAATCCTTACTGTGTTCTCATTATTTAGTTTCTAAATATTTCTCTTCAATATGTCCTTCTGATTCCAAGTCTTCAGGCTCTTTAGAGTGAAGTTACTTTCTTAGAATTTTGATTGTTAGAGTTCTCAGTTAATTTTCTTTTAATTAAAACCCACTTCAATATATTGGCACACGATGCAGTTGCCTTATACATAATCTCATATATAAACTGGGAAAATGGTCCATTTGATAGCTTAGATTTTCTTACTTTTTTGACTGTAAACAATAGCCTTATACCTTTCCTAGTTAGGAAATTATTGAGGGCTGATTTAGAAGTAATATGTGGCAAATGAGAAATTTCTTAGTACTTGGTTTTTGGGCTTCCCTGGTGGCTCAGATGGTAAAGAATCTGTCTGCAATGTGGGAGATCTGGGTTTGATCCCTGGGTCAGGAAGATCCCCTTTTAGAAAAGGGAATGGCTACCCACTCCAGTATTCCTGCCTGGACAATCCCATGGACAGAGGAGCCTGGTGGGCTGCAGTTCATGGGATCGCAAAGAGTCAGACACAGCTGAGTGACTAATACACAGTAAGTGGTATTTGTACTACCTGTCATGAATTGCTATGTGGAATGGGCCCCTCCAGAGGAACCCACTGTTATTTTGGAAGAAAGAAGTGAATGAGGAAGAGAAGCAAGTAAGGGTGCTCTCTTCTCTCCTCCTGTTTACAGCAGAACTGCCTTTCACTTATCCTGTTTCATAATTTGCATAAGTTTGAAAAGTAACTGACTGCTGTAGTGATTGTGAAAATAGATGTTTGATAAGCTAAGTGAATTATAAATAAGTATATGGTGATGCTTTAAATCAGGTGCTGGCAAACTGACCTATAGGCCAAAAATTCAGCTTGCTATCAGTTTTCAGAAGGCTTGCAGGCTAAGAATGTTTTTTTACATTTTTAAATGGTTGAAAATGTTAAAAGAAAAAATTATATGATGTTAAAATTATATGAAATTCAGATTTTTTTTTTTTAGTTCTATTAGAACAAAGCCAGTCTTGTTGCATATTGTCTGTGGCTGCTTTTGTACAACTGCAGAGTTGAATAGTTTCACCCAGAAAGCCTAAAATATTTACTCTTTGTGCCATGAATATTAAGAGCTTAACAAGTTTGTTAGTAATTAGTTGATTCTAAGTCAGTATCTAGTTAGATGTCACTTTAAAAAATTACTAATACACTATTTAGCCATCCCCAAGTTACTTGTCCAGTTATTAACTTTGTGAAGTCTTACTGTAATAAATGATAATCTATTTATTAACAGATTCTTTACATTTTATTTGTTTTTGTTTACCCCTCCTGACATATTTCATATACATTCTTGATTGTTTTATACAATAAGCATAGCAAGAAGCTTTATCAATATTTTTTAATGTCTGTGTTTCATACAAATTCCTCACTACTTTTACAGAAATCCTGGATAAAGCAGAACGCCTTCATGCACTGAAAGAAATTGTTAAGAAATTTCATCCTGTTAACTATGATGTATTCAGATATATAATAACACATCTAAACAGGTATTTTTGTTTTTTGTTTTTGCAAGTAAAATGCACTACAGATTTCAACATGTAACTATAAATTGGATAATTTTAAGATAGAGACAAACTAAATATACAGTTCAGTTTTGAATCTCTAGATCATTTTTTCCTGGATTTGTAAAATAGGTTCTTCATCAACCTTTTTAAAGAAAGATATATGGCCCTTTTAGTATATGTAATAATTATATAAAAAGTAAGTGAGTACTTTTTTTTTGTCATTGCTATTCTTTAACAGTTCTTTTCTATAGAATTTTAGTTACAAAATGACACTTAGATAATTAACCTAATCAACCTTTTTGAAGTTGGAAAAATTGAGATTTAAAGAGAGAAATCATATGCTCAAGTGACACATCTTACGATTAGAATCCAAATTTTATTAAGTGGTTTAATTCCCTCTTCTTTTGTACTATTTCTTTTGTATATCTTGCTTGTTTTGTTTAGCTAGTCTTCATAGTGAAAGTCTATTAGAAACTTGAATTCATATTACCGTCCTTCTTGATTGAAATGCGTAACATTATCCAATATCAAAAACCTTAGATAATGTAAAGCCTCATGTTGATGCTTTTCTCTGTAAAGAAACTCTTGCCAATATCATTTGTTAAATGAAAGAAAATATCGATATTGTATAATGGGATAAACCTCAAGACTTTGGAGTTAAATAGGTTTGGTTTTGAAACATTTTTAGTTCTGTGGCCTTGGACAACTTTTTTAACCCTTCCTAAGTCTTGATTTTCTTGACTGTGTAAGAGTGAGAAAAAGAACACCTCACAGAATTGTTATTGAGACTGAGAGTCCACCCTTCACAATATTTTCTACTAACATTGTAATGAACTCATGTTTGGTTTTTTTAAGCTAATAATATCAGTGTCCAAAACAAGTACATTTCAGCCTGTACCTCTTAAAAGAGATTATTAAAGTTTTCAGTGTAGCATAAAATTATAAACATTTCTAGTAACTTGTCTGAAGTTTCCCTCTCTGAGAAAATACCAGCATACATAACATTGCAGTATTTAGTGGAATTTCTTCTCTTGAAAATTACCATACAGATGGTTCATGCTTTTAACAGATATGTACAGGGTACTATAAGAGACATTATCTCGTATGGAATGTTGGGATGGTATAGGAACATATTATAGTTTGAAGTGCTGACATAAGAATTGAACTTCATTAAAAAATAATATGGAAAAGGGACAAAGGAAAGAGCATGTTCAAAGAATCATGTGCTGGTCCACCATCAGTGTTATTGTTAGACACTTAGTGTGTTTGACTCCAGTGATGACAACAAGCACATTTGATACGTTGAGGAATAGCAAAGAAGCATACATTGCTTGAGCAGAGTTAAGGATAGGACAGTACTACTTAGAATGTAACCTGTTGACTAGCTTTAGTCCTCAAAATATTTTCACAAGGAGGTTGCTTTCATGTATATCACTAATTTTATTGTTGAGTTCAACTGACATTTATAGGGGTTGGGGAGGGGAGCAAGTGTCAATGAAAAAAACATTGCATGATTGTTTCTCTGAATGGTATGGGGAGCCACTAGAAAGTAGAATAGAGAAATTGTATCATCAGACTTAAATTTTAAAAGAAATACTCAATTATTGACGATAATGGGTTTACTCTTTGTGCCAGGTACTCTTATAAGTGCTATACAGATATCAATAAATAAAATAATCACACATTTCATGGAACTTACATTCTAGTATAGGAAATAAATGATAAATATATAATCGGTGATTGACAGATTGCAAAAATTATTCCATAGAGTTGTTCTTTAAATATATTCTTTCACCTTTCATATTGAGTGAGTTACTGTGTCAAATTAGTTTTTTGTCCTAATTATTTTTCTTTTTCATTCCTCTGCCACTGCTTTAGTTTTAATTTCATCATTTCTCATTTAGGGGACTCTAGTTTTTCATTGAGCGCTCTGCTGGTTTTTCTTTCTCCTTTGATCACAAGGCCAGAGTGATCATTCTGAAAACTCTTTCTGTAAAGATCACTTATATACTGAAGAAAAAATCCAAATTGTTTAACATTAAATGGCCTAGTTCTAACTTATTCTGTTAAATTTCCTTTCTGTTTCCACCACATTATTACAATACCACTGTATTAAACTGATAGCATTTAACAAAAGGTATCAATTTGTGCCTGGCTCCTTACCACATCTTAACATGACTGCTTTCAGTTCAGTTCAGTCGCTCAGTCGTGTCCGACTCTTTGCGACCCCATGAATCATAGCACGCCAGGCCTCCCTGTCTATCACCAACTCCCGGAGTTCACTCAAACTCATGTCCACAGAGTCGGTGATGCCATCCAGCCATCTCATTCTCTGTCGTCCCCTTCTCCTCCTGCCCCCAATCCCTCCCAGCCATCAGAGTCTTTCCCAGTGAGTCAACTCGTCGCATGAGGTGGCCAAAGTATTGCAGTTTCAGCTTTAGCATCAGTCCTTCCAATGAACACCCAGGATTGATCTCCTTTAGAGTGGACTGGTTGGATCTCCTTGCAGTCCAAGGGACTCTCAAGAGTCTTCTCCAGCACCACATGACTGCCTTAGTCTTTCTCAAAATTCAGTCCTCAAACCAGCAGCATCAGCAAAACCTAGGCACTCGTTAGGAATGCAAATTATTAGATCCCACCCAAGACATAATTATCAATCCTGTGTTTTAACAGGCCCTCCAGGAGATTCTGATATACACTGAGAACCACTGGGAGGTTTTTTTTTTTTAATGTTGATTTACAATGTTATGTTGGTTTCAGATGTTCAGCAAAGTGATTCGATTACATAATTTTTCAGATTCTTTTCCATTATAGGTTATTATGAAATATCAAATATAGCTCCTGTACTATACAGTAGGGCCTTATCGTTTTTGTATTTTATATGTAGTAATGTGTAGCTGTTAATTCCAAAGTCCTCATTTATTCCTCTCCTGCCCTTTCCCTTCGGGTAACCATAGGTTTTCTATTGTCTGTGAATCTTGTTTCTGTTTTGAACAAATAAGTTCATTTGTATCATTTTATTTTTTAGATCTCACATATAAGTGACACTGTATGGTATTTTTCTCTTTCTGACTTACTTTATTAGTATGTCTCTAGGTCCATTCATTAACTACAGATAGCATCATTTCATTCTTTTTTATTCCATTGTGTATATATATTTACCATATTTTTATCCTTTCATCTTTTGATGGACACTTAAGTTGCTTCCATGCCTTAGCTGTTGTAAATAATGCTCCTGTGAACATTGGGGTGGATATATCATTTCAGTTTAGAGTTTTCATCTTTTCTGGATGTATGCCCAGGAGTGGAATTGCTGGATCATATGGCAACTCTAATATTTTAAAAAACCTCCATACTGTTCTCAGTGGTAGCTGTACCAATTTACATTCCCACCAACGACAGTTTAGGAGGGTTCACTTCCCGCCACACCCTCTTCATCATTTATTATTGGTATTTGTAGACTTTTTGATGATGGCCATTCTGAGTAGTATGTGATGGTATCTCAGTATAGTTTTAATTTGCATTTCTTTAATAGTAATTTTGAGCATGTTTTCATGTGCCTATTGGTCATCTGTATGTCATTGGAGAAATGTCTATTTAGGTTTTCTGCCCATTTTTGATTGGGTTTGTGTTTTTTTTGATACTGAGTTGTATGAGCTGTTTGTGTATTTGAAATTAACTCCTTGTCCATCACACTGTTTGCAAATATTTTTTCCCATTCCATAGGTTGTCTGTTCATTTTGTTTATAGTTTCCTTTGCTATGCAAAAGCTTTTAAGCTTGATTAGGTCCCATTTTTGCTTTCCTTTCTATTGCCTTGGGCAGCTGACCTGAGAAAGCATTGCTGTGATTTAATGGGAGAGAATATGGCTTCCCAGGTGGCTCAGTGGTAAAGAATCTGCCTGCCAATGCAAAAGACACAGGTTTGAACCCTGGGTCAGGAAGATTCCCTGGAAAAGGAAATGGCAACCCACTCCAGTATTCTTGCCTGGGAAATCTCATGGGGAGAGGGGCCTGGTCGGCTGCAGTCCATGGGGTCACAAAGGAGTCAGATAGAACTTAGCGACTAAACGACATTGTCAGAGAGTATTTTGGAAATGTTCTCGTCTAGGAGTTTTATGGTGTCATGTCTTACATTTAAGTCCTATGCTGTTTTGATTTCATTTTTTTCTTTTTTTGTATAATGTGAGAAAGTGTTCTAACTTCATTGATTTACATGTGGCTGTCCAGTTCTCCTACTTGCTGAAGACACTGTCTTTTCTCCATTGTGTATTCTCCTTTGTTGAAGATTAATTGTCCATAGATGTGTGGGTTCATTTCTGGGCCCTCTGTTCTGTTCCATTGATCCATGTGTCTGTTTTTATGCCAATACTTTGCTGTTTGATTACTTTAGCTTTCTAGTGTTTGAGAACCACTGTTGTGACTGAAGTACTCTTCCTAGGGTTTTATAACACCTATTACCCTTTACTCAACTCAAACATTACCTCCCTTTTGTTTGTTTTGACTCAACGATTAGACCTGCCCAGGTTCATGTCTTTCAGATTTATAGGCATTTTCAGAATCTTTATTTGACTACCACATAGATATACCTGACTGGGCCCCACTATACACTGTATTTTAAGAAAAGGTTGATTTTATTCTGATTATTCTAATTTAGTCTCTTAACAAAAGATAATGACTTTTTTACCACAGAATACATGTTTTTAGGGCATTTATTTTACCTGGGATGAACAATTCCTATGTTTGGGGATGTGGGTCCTTTGGTTAAAGTTTTAAACATTTTGATATGAACAGTTAAGTATAAAGTTTTCCTGCTACTATGCGTATTGAGCTATTTCTTTATGTGTGAACTGAGAGGGTTGCCTTAAATATCTAAAACTTCCTCCCCATTTAATAATTTTGAGTTAAAATTCAAGATTTGCTTCTTCTTGATTTTTTATATACGGTGGTAGTAATGCTTTGCTCACACATTTAAAAGACTAAGTGCAAATTAGTAATATATGGTCATTTGTAAATTATTTATTGTTAAATCATAAGAGTTTTAAGGTAGAATGTTGTCATTGAAATTGAATTTGTGATGATGTGCAAGGTAGTTGATGATTAAAAAGATTGTTTTTTTAGAATACTAGAAACTTAATTTTCTTTGAAAGTTAAAAAGTCTCCTGGTTGGAGGTAGAATAATTTTTCTGGAAGTAAAAACCATCTTTGATTCTCATAAGGAATGGATTTTACTGCTGTCTTCTGTTATTAGAATGTAGTTGAACATGGAATGCATAAGAAGAAAATGTTTCAAATTTGAAGTTAAGATTTTAAAAAAAAGTAAAGCCAAATCATCTGAAATAATTTCCAACTCATGAATTCTTCAATTGTAATGAGTTTTGACTGGTTTCTAATTGTTCTTTTATATCATAATTTCAGGGTCAGTCAACATAATAAAGTCAACTTAATGACAGCAGACAACTTATCCATCTGTTTTTGGCCAACTTTGATGAGACCTGATTTTGAAAATCGAGAATTTCTGTCTACCACCAAGATCCATCAGTCCGTTGTTGAAACATTCATTCAGCAGTGTCAGTTTTTCTTTTACAATGGAGAAATTGTGGAAACTGCAAACACTGTGGCTCCACCGCCACCTTCAAACCCAGGACAATTGGTAGAACCAATGGTACCACTTCAGTTACCACCACCATTGCAACCTCAGCTGATACAACCACAGTTACAGACGGATCCTCTTGGTATTATATAAGTAAGAAGGATTGCAGACAGCCGAATTTGGACAAAAGAAAATCTAGACATGCATGTTTCAGGGTTCAGTAGTATACTTCATGTTTCTTACAGATAATTCACATTCAAAAAATGAGACATTTCCTCTTTGAACTGTATGGTATTCCTTACTCATTTACATTACAAATCTAAGACCATGTGATAAGCATGACTGAGAGGTTTAATTTTTATAAACAAAAATAGCTATAAAATACAAAGCTGCTGTTGCATGCAACCTTATTGCAATCAGTATATCATTCCTGTGGCATTTTCTGTCACATTATATTGTGAATAAAATTTTTCTATAGAAATTAAATGATTTAAAAACTCACGTATATGAAACATTTAATGCTTTCCAGCCTGCTTTATGGCTGGTTTTGTTATTTGATGTGTTTATTTGAGCAACTTAATTTACTTTTAGTAGTCTGTGTAGATAACTAAAAAGCCCATTTAAGTATTTTATTATTTCAGGCTACTTATGCCATGCTTGGGATGATGTTTGAAGGAAAAAAAAATACATTTAACATATTTCTGCACCTTCATCTTCTAAGTAAACCTGTGGATGATTTGATGGGGTTAAATGAAAATATTTCTTGTACACACATACCAGGGACATGCTTGTGGCTAAAGTGAGTTGATAACGTTGTGCAAAGGATAGTTGTCACCAACTCATTTCTTTATAGTCCATAATGAAACCAACATCTTGTATACTGTTAATTCTGTAAACAGATGCATGTTCAAAAGATCTATTATGGTCTTGTAATCTTAATCTAATATATTTTAGATATTTTAATTTTTTCCCTCTTGGGAAATACATTTAGTATAGTGTAGAAAATACTTCATGACATTTTCATATAAGGTTATATAACTTTTCATACATAAACATGAAATTTGTTGTAGAAAATTCTTTAAACCAAACATTTTAATCTAGGACTTCAATTTAATCTGTCCCTTGAATCTATTTTTATGTGGCCCTTAAAAAAACATATCCAAAAGTCCATTGCTAATATAGCAATAAAAATACTTTGGGTACTGACAGCCTCTTTGGAGTATGTATATATAAAGTTGCAAACTTGTATTCACATTCTTTTCTGTGATATGTTGTACTAAAATCCAAAGTGGCTTTTGCACCATTTTGTAAAACAATTATTTTCCTTTGATGTTGGTACCAGATTTGCTATAAATGACTGCTGCTTTGGAGGTTAAACATTTTGTTAGCAAAGTTACAACCAGAACACTAAATTACAGATAAAATTTTTAGAATTAAGTGGCATAGGTAAATTTTGTTAGGATTTATTCAAAATTTGTTCATCATCAAACCATGCCCTTTTTTTTTCCCCAGAAAGGAAAAAAAAATGTGGTTTTTTTTGTTGCTAGGTTATATTTTATATAGTAAAGAAAAATTTCTTCAGTCCATGTTGTAATCTTCATACTGCAATTTTAAGGTTGTCTAATGTATACTATAGTAAATAGATGATTTTGAGATTTGAGACTCCTAAGAGTTTTATTTGCTCCATTTTTTCCTAAAATAAATACTGTCTTTCCCAACTGTTATGTCCTAGGTATTGTACTTCTAATTTTGACTTCAGAATCAAGATGTTGACATGAACCAGGCTGCTGTGGAAGTACATGTATATTATAAATTATCTTATTTGTGTTATACTCTTACATGTTATTATCTTTTCTAAGAAAACAAAGTCCCTATTATTCCTATTGCAAAGCACACAGGAATTAAGAAAGTACAGTAATTTTTAAAAAGAAAAATCTGGTAAATGTAGTATTCTTGTTCTATATTACTTATACCTATTGTCTATATAGCTTTAATTTATAGCTGTCAGTTTAACATCAGCATGTCTGGCAAAGAAAATTAAACTTTAAGAGTTTTATAAACTGTTTCTAGGTTGCTAAAGAATTTATTTTTCTACTATATATGGTATAGACAAAGCTCAAAACTATGTACAGGAAAAAAGCCTGACTATTTCTTTTGGAAGTAGGCTGAGAGAATTTTCAGAACTGTTCATGTCTTCAGTTCATTCGGTCATAACTTTGCTATTGTAATATGTGAATCCCAGTTTATTTAAGCTATTCTCTTTTATACTGTGTTAATTTAACTTTCATGTACATTTAGTGCAACTTTTGTTATTAAAACTAGCATTTACCATTTTCCATATTTACTACCTTACACCTTCCCCAAAATTTATCTCCACTTTTCTATGCATTCTATAATTGATTTGAAAAGTTTCATAGCGGATCATTTAAAATTCTACTTTTGGTTCAGTTAACCAATAGGTTACAGTTAATTGATAATTAAAATACACTTTAAAGTTCAGTCTGTTACACTGAATTGATTGCGTTTGTTTTTGCCAAGGGTTTAGTTATGTTTTTTAATGTTAGAAAAGTAATTCTACAAGCAAAATAATATAATGAAACATTTTTCTGGTAAGTTACTGGAAGGTTTCACTGTTTTAGGGACCTGTCATATATGAAACTTCTTAAAGGATGAAAAGAATATTAGATAGTCTCGTAATTATGGGTAAATATTAAGGCATTATATTTTACAGTTTTAAATAAAATTCCATCTACACACATGTTGCCATCGTTTCATTTAAGCTTCAGTGCTTATTTCATATTGTACTTAACACTATCTAGATTAGCAATATAAAGAAGCATAGTGGAACTGTCTAAATTTTCAGTAGATTTATGGGAAATCAAATTTTCTTCAGCAGACAGTTATTTAGGATATACAGTTAATTTTAGAACAAAATTCCAGGCAAAATATATTTTCATTTGAAATGGTATTTGTTAGTAGTGCTTTCTCCCTCTGATATTTCCAATGTAAATAATGTAGGTACCAGCAATCTAACTTAGCCAAAAAGCAGCTTTTATTTTCCATACTGTATGTAAATAATGTAGACCTTTTTTTTTTTTTTTTTGAGGTACTGGAATTTAATTTCTTATATCTCTTAGATAGTAACAGAAGGGAGCAGTTGGATTAAGAACTTAGGCCTTAGCTTACATGGTGATTTTTAGTTTTTATACGGTAATAATTGTGATGCTATTTGTCAACTGGATATAAATATATATATAATTTTAAAAAGTCAAAGTGCTTTGTTTCTTTGTTTATTATGTAATTTTTTGTGCTTCACCAACAGGATGCTGCAGTAAATTAAATATCAGTGAAGCTTCTGTGTAAAGAATGCTATGAATAAAACATTAAGAAGCTATGTAATTTTAAGTTATAGTTGCCTCTAATTTTACCATTTCATTGGTAAAAATCAACTTTTTTTCCATAAAGTAGGAAAATATTTTCTAAATTATGTCAGTATGGTGACATAATTTACTTTGAGAAGTGTGTTATTGAGCTTTTACTGTACCATGAGAGGAGATCCAAAATCTGTTCTGGATGTATACCTACAGATGAAAATTTAATTTTAAAATGTTTGGAAAAACAAGGTTGCACAGGTTTCTTAAGACTCAAATGTTACCTCGGTCTGAATTTTTAGCTGTGGCTAGACAGTGGAAACAGTGTCAGACTTTATTTTTTTGGGCTCCAGAATCACTGCAGATGCTGATTGCAGCCATGAAATTAAAAGACGCTTACTCCTTGGAAGGAAAGTCATGACCAACCTAAATAGCATATTAAAAAGCAGAGACATTACTTTGCCAACCAAGGTCCGTCTAGTCAACGCTATGGTTTTTCCCATGGTCATGTATGGATGTGAGAGTTGGACTGTGAAGAAAGCTGATTGCCGAAGAATTGATGCTTTTGAACTGTGGTGCTGGAGAAGACTCCTGAGAGTCCTTTGGACTGCAAGGAGATCCAACGAGTCCATTCTAAAGGAGATCAATCCTGGGTGTTCATTGGAAGGACTGATGCTAAAGCTGAAACTGCAATACTTTGGCCACCTCATGCGACACGAGTTGACTCACTGGAAAAGAGTCTGATGCTGGGAGGGATTGAGGGTGGGAGGAGACGGGGACGACAGAGAATGAGATGGCTGGATGGCATCACCGACTCTGTGGACATGAGTTTGAGTGAACTCCGGGAGTTGGTGATGGACAGGGAGGCCTAGCGTGCTGTGATTCATGGGGTCGCAAAGAGTCAGACATGACTGAACTGAACTGAACTGATAGGACTCTGGGAGTTGGTGATGGACAGGGAGGCCTGGCCTATTGTGATTCATGGGGTCGCAAAGAGTCGGACACGACTGAGCGACTGAACTGACTGACTGACTGAGACATTATTTTGAGCTACTGGAAGTATTGGAAGCCTATTCTAGTTTATAACAGAGGTGCTGACATTGAAGAATATAATATTTTTGTTTTCTTCATGGTTCGTGAATATTACAGTCAAAGTTTATGGGACTTTGTTACCAAATTCTAAGGACCTGGTGAGGTCAGTGACCTGAATGATGATTGTATGTGTTTTATCTTAAGTTTAATCCTTTTAACTACCTTCTTACACTGAAGAATTTCTGATCTACTTCAAAACTTTATATCACATTTTAAATTTTTTATTGTGTCTGAACTCTGGAAGTTCTCAGAAGCCTTTTCAGTTTAGCAAATGTCTGAAAATAAAGTTTTCTAAAATTGAATAAGGGAAGAAACTACTCTTCAACATTGACTTATGGTAGGGTCTGTATGCAGTTGAGAAGACTCTTCAAGTGTTAATAACAGTTTATATCCAATGTCCAGTCATTAAAAGTGATCCAAGTACCATGATCTGTTAAGGTAGTTAAAGTCCACTGACTAATGAACTTTGGGGATATTCACTACTTAGTTGATCCTCATCATCGTTCCTATGAGCATGATTCCATTTTTTCCCCCATACAGTGTTAGTTTTATCTCTGTGCTGTTGGGATTAAGGAATTGGAAAGGTTTTATCTCTGGTGCAGGGCTGGGTGGGAAGGATCTACAGTTCTCATGTTGTTTAAATCTTAAAGTGTTCAATATTAATCTTTTATAGAAATCTTTCAGGATCTTAGCTTGATGTATTAAATTTTAAATCCTGGAATTAATGCAGTGTTGGCAGTTCTGGTTTAGTTACTTTTACTCATTGTTGGAAGAGTGCCAAGACCTTCAGTAGAATGGACTTCTGCTGTAAGTAGATGTCAGGGAATTTATAGTTTAGGAACAACCTGATACTTGTTTATTCCCACAGTATAGATTTTCTGTTCAGCTTTATTTGCCTTATAAAATTTATTCTGAACTATTTAATAATGGTTCTTGTTCTAATAGCTTGTCTGGTACTTTCCCTTGGTATTAAAACAATTTTTTTCAAATTTCTTTCAATTTTGTATTAAATCTTAATCCCAGTATACGTGGTGTTGGATTCGGAGTTGACATATTTACTAATTGCTTAGTAATTCATCCAGATTAGTTTTAGTTATGTATCAGTACTCACCAGAGCTTCCCATGTGGCTTAGCAGTAGAGTATCTACCTTCTAATGCAGGAGCCCCAGGAGACACGTGTTTGATCCCTCAATTGGGAAAATCCCATGAAGGAGGAAGTGGTAACCCACTCCAATATTCTTGCCAGGATAATCTCATGGACAGAGGAGTCTGGCAGGCTACAGTCCATGGCGTCGGCAAAGAGTCAAACATGACTGAGCACCAGATCATTTTTTATGACCTTGAACTAAGTAGTCTGTCCTATTTAATGTTTTTAAGTCCCTATCAATTTTTAATACGTGCACTGTGAACTTCCAGATGTTCAAGCTGGATTTAGAAAAGGTAGAGGAACCAGAGATCAAATTGCCAACATCCGCTGGATCATCGAAAGAGCAAGAGAGTTCTAGAAAAACATCTATTTCTGCTTTATTGACTGCCAGAGCCTTTGACTGTGTGGATCACAACAAACTGGAAAATTCTGAAAGAGATGGGAATACCAGACCATCTGACCTGCCTCTTGAGAAACCTGTATGCAGGTCAGGAAGAAACAGTTAGAACTGGACATGGAACAACAGACTGGTTCCAAATAGGAAAAGGAGTACATCAAGGCTGTATATTGTCACTTTGCTTATTTAACTTATATGCAGATTACATCATGAGAAACGTTGGGCTGGAAGAAGCACAAGCTGGAATCAGGATTTCCGGGATAAATATTAATAACCTCAGATATGCAGATAACACCACCCTAATGGCAGAAAGTGAAGAACTAAAGAGTCTCTTGATGAAAGAGAAGAGTGAAAAAGTTAGCTTAAAGCTCAACATTCAAAACAGTAAGATCATGGCATCCGGTCCCATCACTTCATGGCAAACAGATGGGGAAACAGTGGTTGACTTTATTTTTGGGGGCTTCAACATCACTGCAGATGGTGATTGCAGCCATGAAATTAAAAGACGCTTACTCCTTGGAAGGAAAGTTATCAATCTAGACAGCATATTAAAAAGCAGAGACATTACTTTGCCAGCAAAGGTCCATCTAGTCAAGGCTATGGTTTTTCCAGTGGTCATGTATGGATGTGAGAGTTGGACTATAAAGAAAGCTGATTGCCGAAGAATTGATGCTTTTGAACAGTGGTGTTGGAGAAGACTCTTGAGAGTCCCTTGAACTCCTAGGAGATCCAACCAGTCCATCCTAATGGAGATCAATCCTGGGTGTTCATTGGAAGGACTGATGTTGAAGCTGAAACTCTTATCCTTTGACCACCTGATGTGAAGAGCTGACTCATTTGAAAAGACCCCGATTATGGGAAAGATTGAAGGCAGGAGGAGAAGGGGATTACAGAGGATGAGATGGTTGGATGGCATCACCGACTCGATGGACATGAGTTTGAGTAAACTCTGGGAGTTGGTGATGGACAGGGAGGCCTGGTGTGCTGCAGTTCATGGGGTCACAAAGAGTCAGACATGACTGAGCGACTGAACTGAACCAGTTTTTAAACTGTCTTACCAGTTTTAAATTTCAAATTCTTAATTTCTCTTATCTCTAGAGTCTTGGTATTTTATTTTATCCATATAAATATCTTCGTAGGTGTTTAATGAAGCCAGCTTATATTTAATAACTTAAAATGATAAAATTAGAAGCAGTGTGCTCTGTCCCTACTATGGTTAATTATTTGTATAAAGCAAATTACTTCAAATGTGTAGGTGAAAAGGTTATTTTAAAACTAGCCATCTGAGAGAACAGTCTTAGATACTCTGAGATTTCTTGAAATTTTATTTCCAAATTTGTCATCATTGTTGGCACTCAAAAGTACAGTTTCAGTTTATATAAAGAAACCATTATTAGCAATGTACTTTTAAAAAAAATACAAACTGTTTCATCCAATTCTTCTTTACAAAATAACTGTTGTAAGTTACATTAAAATCCATTTAAGGGCTTCCCAGGTGGCTCAGTGGTAAAGAATCTGTCTGCCAATGCAAGAGACACAGGTTTGATCCCTGGTCCAGGAAGATCCCACATGCCATGGAGCAACTGAGCCCCTGCAACACAGTTATTGAACCTGTGCTCTAGAGCCTGGGAACTGAAACTACTGAGCCCACACTTCTAGAGCCCATGCTCTGCAACAAAAGAAGCCACCAGAATGGGAGGCCCACGCCACAACTTGGGAGTAACCCCCACTTGCTACAACTAGAGAAGACCTGCACACACTAGCAAAGACCCAGCACAGCCAATAAGTAATTTGAAAAATTTTTTAAATCCACTTTAATACTTACACTTTTGGTTAAAGAACAGGCAGCAGATGTCTTTAGACTTTATAAGTCATACAATCTCTGACACCATTCAACTCTGCTATGGTGCAAAAATAACCAGAATACAGAATTGAATGTGACTGCATTCTAATAAAACTTAGGTTTATAAAGAGGCAGCAGACTTGATTTGGTCGACAGAGCTTAGACTGATCCTTGCCTTAGATGGTTAGTAAAATTAATCTTCCAATTTTTATTCACGTGGAATAATGTATGATAGAGTAACTCCGAATAATGTAGGTCAGAGTAAAATTTTACGAAGGATAATGACAGTTGCCTTCTATTCATACCACTTTTTTTCCCCAAAAACTGAATCATTTCTTTTTTAGTTGTAAGTAATAAATAAATGAGAACTGTGTGGAATAGTTTTCTTTGAAAGATCACAGTAGATTAATAAAACATTGCATCTAGAAGTTAGGAAAGGTGATATAATTTTTTATGTCACAAATGAATTGCTTTCACAGCTTTATTTCTGTTTTTAGTATTTTTGAGGGTAGTAATTTAATCTGTAATCATGACCATACAGTGTTTTAATAAGTTTTCATATAGGTTAGTGAAGTGATTAATATCTTTAAAGTGCTAACCAAAAGTAAAATGTCCAAATGGATTAAGTGTATGACCATCATTAAGTGGGTGATCTCTTCAAACTGTAGATCTTTACTTCTGAAATCTTTTTGGTTGTTTTATGTAAGTGCTATATGAGGGTTATAATGACAAATCCTAATAGATTTGTTAAATTCAAACAAGTTCCTTCAGGTGAAACTAACCTTTCTCAAGTTTTAAGAATGTGCTGGCTTTAGATTGTTTTTCTATTTATAGCAGTGGTTTCTGTATATCAAAATCAATTGTCAGAGCTTTTTAAGAATCGAGCTATCCAAAAGCTATACAACTAGACAATTTTCTGAGGTGTGAGAGTAAGAGAGTCCCTGTCATGTGCCTTTATACTCCATGTAGGGAGGACAAAATGGGAGTTCCCAAAGGAAAAATTTTATATGTTAGGAGTTGATTATGTAGGAAAAACCTTGGCATTCAATATTTAAACTCAACTTTATATCATGTAGGCTTGATAGTAACTGAGCAGTTTTACAGTCCCACATTGTATTAAGCTAGTCAAAGCTAAGCTTTTTAATGGTAGCGATCTGGGCATGTTAGTAAGGAGAGTTTTAATGCTATTTCCTAGAAAATTAAAGTGTTTACAGTTCCGTCACTCCCATTTTGTGAATAAAGGGTTCAATCAGAGAAAGGGAGAAACTGATAATAAAGGCAGTAGGACAAGGATTTTGGGGGAAAGGACAGTAATTTGCATCAGTTCAGTCGCTCACTCATTTCCAACTCTGCTATGCCATGGACTTCAGCCCACCGCACTTCCCTATCCATCAACAACTCCCTGAGCTTACTCAAACTCATGTCCATCGCATTGGTGATGCCATCCAACCATCTCATCCTCTGTCCCCTTTTCTTCCTGCCTTCCATCTTTCCCAGCATCAGAGTCTTTTCCAGTGAGTTGGTTCTTCTCATCAGGTGACCAAAGTATTGGAGTTTCAGCTTCAGCATCAGTCCTTCCAGTGAATATTCAGGACTGATTTCCTTTAGGAAGGACTGGTTGGATCTCCTTGCAGTCCAAAGGACTCTTGAGAGTCTTCTCCAACACCACAGTTTAAAAGCATCATTTCTTCGGTGCTCAGTTTTCTTTACACTCCCCAATGCTCACATCCATACATGACTACTGGAAAAGCCACAGCTTTGACTAGACGGACCTCTGTTGGTAATGTCTCTGCTTTTTAATATACTGTCTAGGTTGGTCATAGCTTTTCTTCCAAGGAGCAAGTGTCTTAATTTCATGGCACCATCTGCAGTGATTTTGGAGCCCAAAAAAATCGTCTCACTGTTTCCATTGTTTCCCCATCCATTTGCCATGAAGTGATGGGACCAGATGCCATGATCTTAGTTTTCTGAATGTTGAGTTTTAAGCCAGCCTTTTCATTCTTCTTCACTTTCATCAAGAGACTCTTTAGTTCTTCGCTTTCTGCCATAGGGTGGTGTTATCTGCGTATCTGAGGTTGTTGATATTTCTCCCCACAATCTTGACTCCAGCTTGTGCTTCTTCCAGCACTGCATTTCGCATGATGTACTCTACATAGAAGTTAAATAAGCAGGTGACAATATACATCCTTGACATACTTCTTTCCCGATTTGGAACTAGTTTGTTGTTCCCTGTCCAGTTCTAACACTTGCTTCTTGACCTGCATACAGATTTCTCAGGAGGCAGGTCGGGTGGTCTGGTATTCACATCTCAGAATTTTCCACAGTTTGTTGTGATGCACACAGACAAAGACTTTAGCATAGTCAATGAAGCAGAAGTAGATATTTTTCCGGAATTCTCTTGCTTTTTCAATGATACAGCAGATGTTGGCAATTTGATCTTTGGTTCCTCTGCCTTTGCTAAACCCAACTTGAACATCTGGAAGTTTTGGTTCATGTACTGTTGAAACCTAGCTTGGAGAATTTTGAGCATTGCTTTGCTAACATGTGAAGTGAGTGTAATTGTACATTAGTTTGGACATTCTTTAGCATTGTCTTCCTTTGGGATTGGAATGAAAACTGACCTTTTCCAGTCCTATGGCCATTGCTGAGTTTTCCAAATTTGCTGACATATTGAGTGCAACACTTTCACAGCAGCATTATTTGGGATTTGAAATATCTCAATTGGAATTCGATCACCTCTTAGGCCCCAATGTATTAATAAGTACATTGAATTTTAAAAATTGTTCTAAATAAATGATACAAGAATCAGACCACATTTTAAAAATGACAAAATCATAAACATTTATAAGGATCCCACCAAAAGTCTTAAGGATCAGAAATATTAAGAGGAAAAGGTTGGTATTATAAACCACTGATATCTATTAAAATGAACTTGTAACTTAAAAATACATGGTGTACCTAGACCTACATGGTTTTGCTGATGAAGTTTACTAAATAAAGAATAACAAATCTTTATGTAAAGTCTTTAGCAGAACTTAAAAAGAGTAACAGTTGATGAGGTCAACAGAATCTTGATAATTCAACAAGGACATAATTATGGGGCAATCTCATGAATATAAATGAAAACCTTCAGTATTTAGCCAAATACTAAGAGGAAGAAATAGAGTTGGTTCAACTTTTAAAAATCAGTGACTAATTTGTATTTTTGGAATAAGGAATATGTATGACTATCAAAAGGTAAAAAGACATTTTATTAAAATATGCAAATACTAATAGCTGGTATTATACTATTATCAGTATAAGGCAAAAAACATTACTAGAGAGGATATTTAATAATAATAAAACTTTACTCAACAAGAAGAGAGCAATTCTAAATTTGTAGGAACCTAATAAGATCATGGTATCTGGTCACATCACTTCATGGGAAATAGATGGAAAAACAGTGGAAACAGTGTCAGACTTTATTTTTTTTGGGCTCCAAAATCACTGCAGATGCTGATTGCAGCCATGAAATTAAAGACGCTTACTCCTTGGAAGGAAAGTTATGACCAACCTTGATATTATGTTAAAAAGCAGAGACATTATTTTGCCAACAAAGGTCCATCTAGTCAAGGCTATGGTTTTTCCCGTGGTCATGTATGGATGTGAGAGTTGGACTGTGAAGAAAGCTGACTGCCGAAGAACTGATGCTTTTGAACTGTGGTGTTGGAGAAGACTCTTGAGAGCCCCTTAGACTGCAAGGAGATCAATCCTGGGTGTTCATTGGAAGGACTGATGCTAAAGCTGAAACTGCAATACTTTGGCCACCTCATGCGACGAGTTGACTCACTGGAAAAGACTCTGATGCTGGGAAAGGTTGGGGGTGGGAGGAGAAGGGGACGACAGAGGATGAGATGGCTGGATGGCATCACCGACTCCGTGGACATGAGTTTGAGTGAACTCCAGGAGTTGGTGATGGACAGGGAGGCGTGGCGTGCTGTGATTCATGGGGTCGCGGAGAGTCGGACATGACTGAGCGACTGAACTGAACTGAACTGAATAGCATAGTATTAAAGCAAAATAGTTAGAAATAACAGAAAAGTTTACAATCCCAAGTACATTAGCACCTCTTGATAACTGAAGCAAATATCTATAAAGGTATCAAAAATTTGGACATGGTGAACAAACATGACATAATGCACCTATATTAGTCATTGTACCCAATAACTCTAGATATTTACATGAAACTTATAAAATTGAACATATGCTGAACCACAAAGGAAATCTCAAATTTCAAAGAATTTAAGTCACAAAGTTTGTTCTCCAGTTATATCAGAATTAAGGTAAAAATCATTTAACAAGATAAAATCCTGAAATGTTTGGATAGTAAACATATACTTATTAAAAGTTCATGAGTGAAAAATAGAAATATCTTAGTGAGTGAAGCCGCTCAGTCGTGTCCGACTCTTTGCGACCCCATGGACTGTAGCCCACCAGGCTCCTCTGTCCATGGGATTTTCCAGGCAAGAGTACTGGAATGGATTGCCATTTCCTTCTCCAGGGGATCTTCCTGATCCAGGGCTCAAACCCGGGTCTCCCGCATTGTAGACAGACACCTTACTGCCTGAGCCACCAGGGCATCAAATCATGTGGGATGTTAATTGTGGGAGATTGCTAGGGCCATTTGCTTAGGAGGAGATTTATGGCTTTGAATGTGTAGCTGTTAGTGCATATATTAGGAAATCTAGATTATCAGCAGGGAAAAAGTGAAAATTATGAAGTAGAAAATAGATGCAGAGTAAAGTCACAACTCATCTTTTTTTAAATCTTTCCCCAAAATGAAGTACTTAAAAAAAATTTTTTTTTTGAAGTATAATTGGGACTTCCCTAGTGGTCCAGGAAAGTTATGACCAACCTTGATAGTATATTAAAAAGCAGAGACATTACTTTGCCAACAAAGGTCCGTCTAGTCAAGGCTATGGTTTTTCCCGTGGTCATGTATGGATGTGAGAGTTGGACTGTGAAGAAAGCTGACTGCCGAAGAACTGATGCTTTTGAACTGTGGTGCTGGAGAAGACTCTTGAGAGTCCCTTGGACTGCAAGGAGATCCAACCAGTCCATTCTAAAGGAGATCAATCCTGGGTGTTCATTGGAAGGACTGATGCTAAAGCTGAAACTGCAATACTTTGGCCACCTCATGCGACGAGTTGACTCACTGGAAAAGACTCTGATGCTGGGAAAGGTTGGGGGCGGGAGGAGAAGGGGACGACAGAGAATGAGATGGCTGGATGGCATCACCGACTCTGTGGACATGAGTTTGAGTGAGCTCCGGGAGTTGGTGATGGACAGGAGGCCTAGCGTGCAGTGATTCATGGGGTCGCAAAGAGTCAGACACGACTGAGCGACTGAACTGAACTGAGTGGTCCAGTGGTTAAGAATGTGCCTTTCAATGCAGGGGACATGGGTTCAATCCCTAGTATGGGAACTAAGATCCCACATGCCTTAGGGCAACTAAGCCTATGAGCCACAATGGGCCTAGTACAGCCAAAAAAAGTATAGATGATGTACAGTGTGTTTCAGGTGTACAGCAAAGTTATTCAGTTATTTTTATGTGTATATGTGTGTGTATATATAATATTTCAGATTATTTTCTCTTAGGTTATTGCTAAATATTGAGGATAGTTCCCTATGCTATACAGTAGGTCCATCCATGTTGGTTATCTATTTTATATATAGTAGTGTGTATGTATCAATAGCAACTGATATCTTTGAAAGGACAAATAAGCAGATTTACATATATTTTTAGGTATGTGATGGGAGAAGACAACATGTGACATTTATGGCATTCCCCAACAGGAGAGATTCTTAGGGCTTTGAAGCAATCCATGCCACCTGCAGCCGAGAATTACCTACTTTTCAGAAAGTTCCTGGCATGCTTATGGGCCATGGACAAGACAGCAAGCATGATCATGGATTATCAATGACCATGTGGCCAGAACTATTGATAAGATGAGGTAGGTTCTGTCAAATCTATCAAGGCATCATCAGGTCAGATGGACCCAGTAGCAATCTCTCATAAGACAGAAGTGGTGTATCTGTGAGTGGACCTCAGGGCTGGAGGACCCAATCAAGTTGCATAAGCAAGTCATCCTGATTCCCATCAACTAGTGTTGCCCTAGTGCCTCTTCTCAGTTCAAAACTATGTCCATATGGTGGCCATGGAAGTGCACCACTGCTCAAATCTTTGCCTCTAGGATTCCAGTCAGCTGACAGTTCTCAGCTGCAACACTGTCAGAATCTACCGCAGCATTTAAACTCAAGACGTACTATCCATGGGCACCTATAGCCAATGACCAACTGCTGGGTGGTGTTGAACAAATACTGGGATCGAGACATTTCTGCATCCATCAAGACCAGGAGGAATGGTCTTCTGAGAGGGGTACCAGTTTCACTAAAAAGTAGTGATGGCTCCTCTCATCTGCCGACTGGGGGTGATGGTAGGAAAGTGGTCACAGAATTGAGCTAATTAATGGAACAGGAATGATGGCATCCCAAAGTAGGTGGCACAGTAAACTGCAAGAAATCACAAGGCCAAAAATTACAATAATGACCTGCAAGGTTGGAGGGAGTGGTCTCAGAGGCTTGACCAGGGAATTGTGGAGACGGCTAATAGAACATGTCATGGGTAGGAGCAAGAGATGGACATTCAGTGATGATGCTGTTTAACATCTAAGAACAAAAATTTTTTTTAACCAAGTATGGAGAAACAAGAAGCCAAAGGCAGCCACTCCAAAAAAAAGTGAAAATCCTTTACTTAGTTCCCAGACCTGTATTCACACCCAGAACCAACTGACTAAAAAGGTGAATGGTTCTCCTGGAGGAAGAATCCTACAACAACTCAGCAAGTATAATATTTTTTGTCTTTTCCCAAAACAACTGAGGCCATTACTTGGTGATGGGACACTGGAGAAAGGAGAACCTTGGATTTCAAAGAATTTTAGACACAGAGGCTGAGTTGATATTTGATGCCTAGAGACCCAAAGCATCATCCCCACCTGTTTGTTAGAAATTCACTAGTCTGCCCTCTGAAGAAACCAGATGGCTCCTGAAAGATGACTGTAGGCTGTCATAAATTCAACCAAAAGGTGGTCGTGTTATGTATGATATCACTGATGTGCTTGGTTACTCAGTTGTTTTCGACTCTTTGCAATCCCATGGACTGCAGTCCACCAGGCTTCTCTGTCCATGGGGATCTCCAGGCAAGAGTACTGGAAGTGGGTTGCCATGCCCTCCTCCAGGGGATCTTCCCAACCCAGGTTTCCCACATTGCAGGTGGATTCTTTACCATCTGAGCCACCAGGGAAGCCCGATATCACTGATCAGTTAAGTCACTCAGTCAGGTCCAACTCTTTGTGACCCCATGGACTGCAGCCTACCAGGCTTCCCTGTCCATCACCAACTCCCGGAACTTGCTCAGACTCATGTTCATTGCATTGGTGATGCCATCCAACCATCTCATCCTCTGTCGTCCCCTTCTCTTCCTGCCTTCAATCTTTCGCAGCATCAGGGTCTTTTCCATTGAGTTGGTTCTTCATATCAGGTGGCCAAAGTACTGGAGTTTCAGCTACAGCATCAGTCCTTCCAATGAATATTCAGGACTGATTTCCTTTAAGATTGACTGGTTGGATCTCCTTGCAGTCCAAGGGACTCTCAAAAGTCTTCAACACCACAGTTCAAAATCATCAATTCTTCAGTGCTCAGTTTTCTTTACAGTCCAAATCTTACATCCATACCTGACTACTGGAAAAACTATAGCTTTGACTAGATGGACCTTTTGTTGGTAAAGTAATGTCTCTGCTTTTTAATATGCTGTCTAGGTTGGTCATAGCTTTTCTTCCAAGGAGCAAGCGTCTTTTAATTTCATAGCTGCAGTTACCATCTGCAGTGATTTTGGAGCCTGCAAAAATAAATTCTGTCACTGTTTCCATTGTTTCCCCATCCATTTGCCATGAAGTGATGGGATCAGATGCCATGATCTTAGTTTTCTGAATGTTGAGTTTTAAGCCAACTTTTTCACTCTCTTCCACTTTCATCAAGAGGCTCTTTAGTTCTTCACTTTCTGCCATAAGGGTGGTATCATCTGCCTATCTGAGGTTATTGATATTTCTCCCGGCAGTCTGGATTCCAGCTTGTGTCTCATCCAGCCCTGCATTTCTCATGATGTACTCTGCATATAAATAAGCATGGTGACAATAAACAACCTTGATGTATTCCTTTCCCAATTTGAAACCAGTCTGTTGTTCCCTGTCAAATGCTAACTGTTGCTTCTTGACCTGCATACAGATTTCTCAAGAGGCAGGTCAGGTGGTCTGGTATTCCCATCTCTTGAAGAATTTTCTACAGTTTGTTGTGATCCACACAGTCAAAAGCTTTGGCATAGTCAATGAAGCAGAAATAGATGTTTTTCTGGAACTCTCTTGCTTTTTCGATGATCCGGCAGATGTTGGTAATTTGCTCTCTGGCTCCTCTGCCTTTTCTAAATCCAGCTTGAACATTTGGAAGTTCATCCTTCACATACTGTTGAAAACTGGCTTGGAGAATTTTGAGCATTTGCTAGCATATGAGATGAGTTCAATTATTCGGTAATTTGAGCATTCTTTGGCATTGTCTTTCTTTGGGATTGGAATGAAAACTGACCTTTTCCAGTCCTGTGGCCACTGCTGAGTTTTCCAGATTTGCTGGCATATTGAGTGCAGCCCTTTCACAGCATCATCTTTTAGGATTTGAAATAGCTCAACTGGAATTCTATCACCTCTACTAGCTTTGTTCATAGTGATGCTTCTTAAGGTCCACTTGTCTTCACATTCCAGGATGTCTGGTTCTAGGGTAGTGATCACACCATCATGGTTATCTGGCTCATGAAGATCTTTTTTGTATATCACTGATAACATGTGTTAATAATATACATGTCATTGATTTGGCAAGTATAAGAGTATATTCCAATTAGGAAAGAGAATGAGAAACAGCTTACTTTCAAGTGAAGTAGACAATAACATTGATTTACAGTTTTACCTCAGAACCATGTCAATTCTCTTAACACCTGTTACATTTTGAAGAGCTGAAAATGTCTGGGCATCCCATGATCCATTACACTGATGTTACGCTGACTACGCAGGTGGAGTCCTTGATGAGACAGTACACTCCAGAGGAGAGAGAGAAGCCTTTTTAAGATCAGGGAGCTTTAGTTTCAGTGGAATTTTTAGGGTCCCCCTCAAAGTGAGAGAAATTTGCTGTTACATATCTTGCATCCCCTACTACAAATAAGGAAGTACAGCACCTGGTAGGCCTCTTCAGGCTCTGACTGGAACACATTCTACACCAGAGTTTTTCAACCTTGGCACTACTGGCACTTTGGACCAGATAATTCTTTGTGGGGGGAGCTATGCTGTTCATTGTAGGATGTTTAGCAGTATCCCTAGCCTCTACCCAAGTTGATCTGAATAGCACTACCCCTGATCCGGTCATGAAAAACTGGCTCCAAACTTGGCCAAATGTCCCCTGGGGAGCACAATCACCCCTGGTTTGGAATCTTTGTTACATACCTAGGAATTCTGCTGTCACATAAACAGTGACAGGAAAAGCTGCCAGATTTCAAGGTGGTCCAGAATAGAAGAGAGTCCAGAAGAAGGTAAAGCTTTGGTACAAGCAAGTATACAATAGTATCCAACAGACCCTCTGGTCTTAGAGGTGTCAATAGGGGAAATGTAGAGTTTGTTGAAAATCCTAAAGGGACAGACCCTTGGGGTTCTGGAACAAGATCATGCCATCTAGAATACTTTTATGTTTTGAAACACAGCTCCTGACACATTGCTGGGCTCTGGTGGAGAAAGGAACACTTGACTGTGGACACCAAGTGCCCACGTTTTGTTGTCGGGAGGAAGGTGGGACAGTAGAGGAGATACTGGATCATCACATGACAGAGGAAGAAGAAACCTTAAAGAACCTCAGCATTTCTTCCCTGAGGAAGCTGGGTTCAGAGAGATGACTGCTTTGCCTAAAATCATTAACAGGTTAGTGGCAATCAAGCTAGGTGTCTTCTACTCCAGGTTAGTGAGTATCTCACTTCATAAATTGAAAATGATTGCATTTCCCTGTGGAATATTGTTCCACAATTCTTGGGTTGTTTAATACTCTGGCTGTAGATTAAAGAGAATTTAGTGGACCGGTTTGATGTCTTTCTCTTGCAGGATGCATTCTGAGTCCTCTAAAACTTACAAAACAAACTTGAACATTGGGAACTGCATGGTATGTGTGTGATATGTGTGGATTCTTGGGTTTTAGATCAACAAGAGGGAATCTCCTCCCCTACACTTGCCCTATGATATAGTGGACAACAAACCTTTGCCCAGGTTACACGGAGCAGCAGCTTTCGATTCTCATTTTGACCCAGACCCAGAATAAAAGTTTATTTTGACAGGATGATTCATTTGTGTATGTGCACACATATACACCTACGCATAGAGCACAGATATGAAAGTTTCCCAAACAGAACTTGCCCTTACCATATATTAATGCTTTCAAATATTTTCTGTATTTTTTTAGTGTTGATCATAACCAATTAATTATAGCTGCAATCCTCCCTTGCAGGTGATTTCACTGCCCAGTAATAGGTTAGGTCCCAAAATTAACAAAACAAAACAACAGCAACGAAAAACCCCATGAATGTTGAGAGTTGTAGGCCTAGAAACTCTAGATTTTAAATATAACTTGATAAGAATAGGTACTCAAAGGTTAATTTGTCAAATATGAACTACTTATTGGAAGTCGTTTGGAGGGAAATACATCTCCCATTGGGAGAACCTATCTCTTAAGGTATAAAGTAGGTCGGTCCACAAAAGTTTCTTTCCCTAAATTTATACACAGGAGTAGGATATCAGCTGGGCAGCATCTTGGGGTGGGTGGGCAGTCAGCCACTTCACTGATGCCTTTATGCCTTCTACAGCCATTTCAAAAACAGGACATTCTCTTTTATAATACAGACCCCCAAAAAAATCTAACCAGCCGCCTGAACAGTGTGATAACCAAAAATGCAAAATTTCTTGAAATGGAATTTTTTTGCCGAAACAACTGGATTGTTAAATATGTGATGTTTATAACTTCCAAAGATTCCAGGAGAAGCATTTTCACTGTATGTTATACCCACTTAAAAACATGTTATCTCTAACACTGAGTAGGAACCAGGGACAAGAACTACACAATAGAGCACCTACAGGCTCTACAATAAACACTTTCTATACCAACACGTTCTGTCCTGGGCTTAGTAATTCTATGAACAATACTATTTTAATTTTGCAGATGAGGAAACTGAGATTCAGATGTTTTAAATGTAATTTTTTCAAGATTATACAAGCTTCATGGTGAATTTGTACACTGATCTGACTTCAAAGTACATGTTTTTTTTTTTTTAAGGCATTTGAAAATTTTTACAATGAATATTTTGGTTGCACTGGGTCTTCATTGCTGTGTGTGGGCTCTCTCTAGTTTCAGAGAGTGAGACTACCCTCTAGTTGAGGTGTGCAGACTTCTGTTGCGGTGGCTTCTCTTGTTGTGGAGCACAGGCTCTATGTGCATGGGCTTCCAATTGGAGCATGTGGGCTCAGTAGTTACTGCTCACTGCTCTAGAGCTTGAGGTCAGTAGTTGTGGCGAATGGGCTTAGTTACTCCATGGCATGTGGAACTTTCCCAGACCAGGGATTGAACCCATGTCCCCTGCATTGGCAGAGGGATTCTTATCCACTCGACCACCAGGGAAGTCTAAAACCCATGTTCTTGCACAGTCTTATCTGCTTCTTACTAATGTGATAGGTTGACTGGGAAGAAGTGGCTGTTCTTTGACAGCTGGTCCTTTGAAGAAGTCCATAAGTAAGTAAGTGTTAGTTGCTCAGTCGTGCCTGACTCTTTGCGACCCCATGGACTGCAGCCCACCAGGCTCCTCTGTCCATGAGATTTTCCAGGCAAGGATACTGGAGTGGGTCACCAATTCTTACTGCACCAGGAAGTGGCAAGTAAGCCTGCAAAGCTGAGGGTGCTGCAGTTTTGATCAATTCGGAAAAAACTCCAAAGTCAATGCTGTATTACCTGAAACTTGAATTTCTGAGATTGAACATGGCAACATAAAGAAAACTAGGGAATTTCCTTGGTGGTCCAGCAGTTAGGACTCTTTGCTTTCATTGCTATAGGCCTGGAAACTTTTATCCCTGGTCAGGGAACTAAGATCCTGCAAGCCACAGGACGTCACTAAATAAATAAATACAAATGAGGTCAGAATTCTGAAAAGATTTTTCAAAAAAAAAAAAAAAGAATGAAAAGAATATTAGCAATAGTTTACAATAAAAGCTCAAACATAATTTCATACCTTGTATCATCTTCTATGGGGTCTTTGGGGTCACAATGAGTTGGACATGACTGAGCTACTGAACTGACTGACTAATCATCTTCTATTGTTGATAGGGTACTGATCTTTAGGCCTGTCCCACACCACCCCCAAATGTAATTTGTCTTTCATTATACCATCAGAGGTTTAGCATGAGATATGAGAGTTCAGATAATCCTTCCTTTTCTGGTCAAGAAGTATCCAAACAATAATCTGAAAGATCACCCCTTTTTGGTGTGAGTCTGACATTTTTTAGTGAATTTGCAGTTTACACCATCCATAACCATATCAATCTCATGTGAACGAAGTATTTTTGAATGAAATTGTCTCATTCATCTAATCTTTCAAATCTGTTGTCACAAGTTGTTTGTGTTTATTACCTTTTTTATTCCCTCTGTATCTGTAATATCCCTTCCTCTACATTTTAAACAATGCCTCTGTACCTCTTCTCTTTTTGTATTGATCAGTCTTGCCAAATTTCGTTAACTTTGTTAGTTCCCCGCCCCCCAAAAAAACAACTTTTGGGCTTATTGGTTCTTTCAAAAATAGGGTCTTTATTTTTATTTCATTAAATTCCTCTTTTTTTCTTTATCAATTCCTTCTACTTTCTTTGGGTTTATTGAGTTATTTTTATAATTTCTCAGGTTGATTGCCTAAATCATTAGTTTTGGTTTTTTTTCATTCCTTTAATGTGCATTTAAAGCTCTAGATTTTCTTATACATAGTACATTAGCTATATTCTACAAATTTTGATGTAGTATATGTTTTTGTCATTGTTTATTCTGAAATATTTCCTAATTTGTATATTGTTAAGAAGCATTTTTAAAATTTTGTATACAGAGGGTTTGTAGTTATTTTGTATAGTTTCTAATTTATTTGAATTTTTCGAGTTCATAGTCTTTAAAAATTTTTTCTTATCTTGCTATAAAACATGAATTTTATTTCATCATAATCAGAGTCAACAAATTGCCTGTGATTTTTTTCAACCAAGAGAAAAGATTGATGAAAAGAACTTTAGCTGGGAAAGCTCAAAATTGGGATTCTAGCTGGTGCAACTCACACATGGAAGAATTGTAGAAATCATAGTCTTTCTGATAATACTTCTTTGAAATTACTTGAGATCTATTTTATGGAGAGTACCTCATCAGTTTTCTTTCCATAGGCACTAATTTAGCTACTGTATAGCTAATGTATAATTCAAATGTATAATGTATAAATGTATAAATCAAACTATGTAGCCACTACTCAGATTCAAAACACTGCCAACTCCCAGGAAACCCTTGAATGTTCCACACATCCCCACCTATGATAATTGCTTCCTTGTTTTCCTTTTCAAGGTAATTGTTCTTAGTTTTTTTTCTTTTGTCATCCTCAGTTCAGTTCAATTCAGTCGCTCAGTCATGTCCGACTCTTTGCGACCCCATGGACTGCAGCACATCATGCCTCCCTGTCCATCACCAACTCTTGGAGTTTACTCAAACTCATGTTCATTGAGTCGGTGATGCCATCCAACCGTCTCATCCCCTTCTCCTCCCTCCTTTGATCTTTCCCAGCATCAGGGACTTTTCAAATGAGTCAGTTCTTCACATCGAGTGGCCAAAGTTTTGGAGTTTCAGCTTCAGCATCAGTCCTTCCAATGAATATTCAGGACTGATTTCCTTTAGGATGGACTGGTTGGATCCCCTTACTGTCCAAGGGACTCTCAAGAGTTTTCTCCAACATCACAGTTCAAAAGCAACAATTCTTTGGTGCTCAACTTTATAGTCCAACTGTCACATTCATACATGACTACTGGAAAAACCATAGCTTTGACTAGATGGACCTTTGTCAGCAAAGCAATGTCTGTTTTTTAATATGCTGTCTAGGTTAGTCATAACTTTTCTTCCAAGGAGCAAGCGTCTTTTAATTTTATGGCTGCAGTCACCATCTGCAGTAATTATGGAACCCACCAAAATAAAGTCTGTCACTGTTTCCATTGTTCCCCCATCTATTTGCCATGAAGTGATGGGATCAGATGCCATGATCTTAGTTTTCTGAATGTTGAGTTTTAAGCCAACTTTTTCACTCTCCTCTTTCACTTTCATCAAGAGACTCTTTAGTTCCTGTTTGCTTTCTGCCATAGGGGTGGTATCATCTGAATATCTGAGGTTATTGATATTTCTCCCAGCAGTCTTGATTCCAGCTTGTGCTTCTTCCAGCCCAGCATTTCTCATGATGTACTCTGCATACAAGTTAAATAAGCAGGATGATGTACTCCTTTCCCAATTCGGAACCAGTTTGTTGTTCCCTGTCCAGTTCTAACTGTTGCTTCCTGACCTGCATACAAATTTCTCAAGAGGCAGGTCAGGTGGTCTGGTATTCCTGTCTCTTTCAGAATTTTCCACAGTTTGTTGTGATCCACACAGTCAAAGGCTTTGGCATAGTCAATAAAGCAGAAGTAGATGTTTTTCTGGAAACCTCTTGCTTTTTTCGATGATCCAGTGGATGTTGGCAATTTGATCTCTGATTCCTCTGCCTTTCCAGCTTGAACATTTGGAAGTTCATGGTTCACGTACTGTTGAATCCTGGCTTGGAGAATTTTGAGCATTACTTTGCTAGCGTGTGAGATGAGTGCAATTATGCGGTAGTTTGAGCATTCTTTGGCATTGCCTTTCTTTAGGATTGGAATGAAAACTGACTTTTTCCAGTCCTGTGGCCACTGCTGAGTTTTCCAGATTTGCTGGAATATTGAGTGCAGCACTTTCACAGCATCATCTTTTAGGATTTGAAATAGCTCAACTGGAATTCTATCACCTCCACTAGCTTTGTTCGCGGAGAAGGCAATGGCAAGCCACTCCAGTACTCTTGCCTAGAAAATCCCATGGATGGAGGAGCCTGGTAGGCTGCAGTCCGTGGGGTCACTAAGGGTCGGACGCGACTGAGCGACTTCACTTTCACTTTTTGCTTTCATGCATTGGAGAAGGAAATGGCAACCCACTCCAGTGTTCTTGCCTGGAGAATCCCGGGGACGGGGGAGCCTGGTGGGCTTCCGTCTATGGGGTCACACAGAGTCGGACACGACTGAAGTGACTTAGCAGCAGCAGCAGCTTTGTTCGTAGTGATGCTTCCTAAGGCCCACTTGACTTCGCATTCCAGGATGTCTGGCTCTAGGTGAGTATGAGTGATCACACCATCATGATTATATGGGTCATGAAGATCTTTTTTGTACAGTTCTTCTGTATATTTTCACCACCTCTTCTTAATATCTTCTGCTTCTCTTAGGTCCATACCATTTCTGTCCTTTATTGTGCCCATATTTGCATGAAATATTCCCTTGGCATCTCTAATTTTCTTGAAGAGATCTCTAGTTTTTTCCATTCTATTGTTTTCCTCTCTTTCTTTGTATGATCCCTAAGGAAGGCTTTCTTATCTCTCCTTGCTCTTCTTTGGAACTCTGTATTCAAGTGGGTATATCTTTCCTTTTCTCCTTTGCCTTTTGCTTTGCTACTTTTCATAGCTGTTTGTAAGGCCTCCTCAGGTAACCATTTTGCCATTTTGCATTTCTTTTTCTTGGGAATGGTCTTGATCACTGCCTCCTGTACAATGTCACGAACCTCTGTCCATAGTTCTTCAGGCACTCTATCAGATCTAATCCCTTGAATCTATTTCTCACTTCCACTGTATAATCATAAGGGATTTGATTTAGGTCATACTTGAATAGTGTAGTGGTTTTCCCTACTTTCTTCAGTTTCAGCCTGAATTTGGCAATAAGGGGTTCATGATCTGAGCCACAGTCACCTCCTGGTCTTGTTTATGCTGACTGTACAGCATAAACCATCTTTGGCTGCAAATAATATAATCAATCTGATTTCAGTATTGACCATCTGGTGATGTCCATGTGTAGAGTCTTTTCTTGTGTTGTTGCAAGAGGGTGTTGCCATGACCGGAACGTTCTCTTGGCAAGACTCTGTTAGGCTTTGCCCTGCTTCATTCTGTACTGTAAGGCCAAATTTGCCTGTTAGTCCAGGTATCGCTTGACTTCCTACTTTTGCATTCCAGTCCCCTATAATGAAAAGGACATCTTTTTTATGTGTTAGTTCTAGAAGGTCTTATAAGTCTTCATAGAATCGTTCAACTTCAACTTCTTCAGCGTTATTGGCCAGGGCATAGACTTGGATTACTGTGTATTGAATGGTTTGCCTTGGAAATGAACAGAGATCATTCTGTCATTTTTCAGATTGTATCCAAGTACTGCATTTCAGACTCTTTTGTTGACCATGATGGCTACTCCATTTCTTTTAGGGATTCTTGCCCACAGTAGTAGATATAATGGTCATGAGTTAAATTCACCCATTCCAGTCCATTTTAGTTCACTGATTCCTAAAATGTCTTCCTACAAGAGACAATTTCAGTTCTTCCATCAGGAATTGCAGTGAGAGCACAGTGTCCTAATCACTGGGCCACCACAAACTCCCTTTCTCGCTAATGTTTTCATTTGTTTGCTTCTATTTGTTATTCTTGTGATCAGAATGCTTACAGTATTTTGACTCAAAAGTATTTGGAATGTCTGAGGGCTCAGAGAGAAGGGGATTGGGAAATTCCTTACTGGATTGTCATTGAGAACTCTCATCTCTCCTGAAAGGGAGACTTGGGCTCATGCTGTGCCTTGAATAGCAGTATCACCTGGCCACCTGCCCCAACTCCAGTCTGCACTGTGCAGTGGGTGCTGCATTGGGCACTGTGTATATTTACATCATTTCATCCTCAAAACAGACTTGTGAGATGAGAAAACCGAGGTTCTCTAAGGTCACAGACCCAAAGGAAAAGATAAAGTAAACAAAAGTTGCACTTAATTCATAAATATTCAAGACCATTAATTCATTCACATTTTTCCCATAGTAAAATGTACAAGGCATGGCCCCATGTGACGGATTTGAATTTGCCTCTTTAAAGTATTTTTATAATTGCCATTTACTTTATATATGGAGAACTTGGAAAAAATAAATTTCCTTGGATTAAAGCATTTTGAATATATTTAGGGCTCACTAAAATTCTTATGACTGCTTAAAAATGTATCATGCATACATATAGTCAGCTGTACTGTAAATTGCAGCTAATGGATGTTCAGTTGGCAAAAGGTGGAATAGTTTGGCTGATTTACTCCTTGGGCTTCTCCTGTTTTACTGGAAAACTCATCTAAACATGCATGTCACAAACTACTTTCAAGACAAAAGCAAAGCCTCAGATGTGTGGTGAAAACAGATAGCCCCGTCTAACCTGGGAAGACTGTCTGCCTGAAGGGAAAGGCCATCAGTCTAAGTGAATGCTCCAAAAAGACACTTCTAAAAATAAAAGCAGCCTGTCTATAGGAAAAAGAATTATCATTAGACATTTTGACTGTGGTTTTATTTCATTAAATTGCTGAGTGTATGCTGAGTTACAAGAAGTAAAATTCAATATATAGTTTCCAAGTGCCTTCTCTGTTTAAGGCACGATGTGGTGGGCTCTAGAAGACACAAAAATGAATGATCTGCCATCCTCACTATTGAGGAGGTTATAATCAAAGGAGGGGTAAACAGCAAGATGACATTTTATAAGCAATGTGTGATAAGACCTATGAGAAAGAAACAGATGTGAAATGAACCAAATAGTTATTTGAGTACCTTTGATAGGTCAGGCATGTTTCATACAGCATCTTATCTTTCAGTCTTACGTTAATGAGGTTGGTACTGTTCCCAGTTCAAGGAACTGTGGGAAAGCACAATCAAAAAACTAACCCAGGATCATACAGGCTGAGATTCAAATCCAGATATGTCTCCCCCAAAGTTTGTATTCTTAACAACCCCGTGGGTTAAGAGCCGTGTGATAGATAGAAACGAGGTCCTTGCTGACCTGCTGACCATGAGTTCAGTCACCATTATGGATGCCCTCCAACGATGATTTGGCATTATTTTCTTAGCCTAGAGTGTAAAGTAGACTTCCCAGGTAGCTCAAATGGTAAAGAATCTGCTTGCAATGTGGGAGACCTGAGTTCGATCCCTGGGTTGTGAAGATGCCCTGGGGAAGGACATGGCAACACACTTCAGTATTCTTGCCTGGAGAATTCCCATGGACAGAGAAGTTTTGTGGGCTACAGTCCATGGGATCGCAAAGAGTCGAACAAGACTGCGCAACTAACTTTGCCTCTGCCATCAGCCTCGAACTGTTTTTAAAAGATAAAATGAATTGAGTTTTATTGTTTATGTGAGTACGAACACTGTGGATATATTTTTATGAAAAAAGGAAAAAACCACTAGCATCATCATATAAATTGTAAGTGTCCATTTTCACTTTCATTACTATTACACACATTTATATATGTGATCATTTTAATTCTTAATTATCTTTTTACTCAGCTAACTATGTAAACCCAATTGTCCTTCTCTTTGACTGCTTGCCTTCACTTGAATACCTGCCCCATAGTTTCTCAAGAGCTATCACCAATGTTGTTATCGTTATTTTGCAAGGTTAATGAATATAAATGTAGCTTTTCATCATGTGTAGACTGTGTTGACAATCAGCAAATATTTTTCTTCCATATGATTTGTGTAGGTGAGATGAAATGCTAGAAGATTAACCTGGAATGGACAATTCATCGTACTCTGGTTATTTGCAGTTCTACAAGTAAGCCACTGAGCAGACCCCACTGCCCTTTGGCAGAGTGTCTGTTTCTAAGCAAGTGACATTAAAGATGCTTGTCTCTGAAAATCACTCAGGAATTATTTTCCCTGAAGTGCTAATAGAATTTGCTAATGAAAAAAACCACCATTTCTCAAAATGATATAATGCATCATAGAAACGACAGGAAATTATTCCACCCACGTTTTGGCTTGCACAGGCCTACTTGACTTTGGGAAAGCTGGTTGTCTGACAAGGGTTGATCTGCCACAGTGAAGACTACTACAGTTGTAGCTTTTCATCAGTGGCAAACAAAGCTAAAGGCACCAGTGGCTCAAATCTCTTTTCTGTTCCTCCACTGATGAGAATTAAAGTAAACTGTAAGATATCAAAAGCAGCAATACTATTGTTTGGTAACAGATTCTTAGACTGATGAAATCCTGTGACTCAACTACATGACTCTAGAATAATTTCAATGAACTAGGTGCTATGACTTTAGACTCAAACTTTTTTTTATACCATATGTGTTATGTGAATGAAAGCTTGGTATGTATTAATAGTATGGTTTTCTTGAGTCATTTGAAGCCAATAGGTTTTAAAAATCCAAATCAGTAGTATACCTTCTTGAATATTCAAGCCTTGAGAAGAAAGTGTGAGTTTCCAGGGAAACTAAAGGATGATAGTGGATCTGTTACAGTCCACGTGCTCTTAATTCATGTGTGATGATCTGATGAATTGTCAATCTGTCCTTTTAAAGAGTGTGTGAGAAAATGTACATAAATGTGTACCAGTGAAACAGGTCTTCATGTTTTCATGTTTTGAAAGTGTGTTTTCCTCATAGAGTGAAACGAAAGTATATGAGAATTGATCTTTGAAATACGAGGGAGCTAAAAGAGAAACGCTGGGCTGGAAGAAGCACAAGCTGGAATCAAGACTGCCGGGAGAGATATCAATAACCTCAGATATGCAGATGACACCACCCTTATGGCAGAGAGTGAAGAGGAACTCAAAAGCCTCTTGATGAAAGTGAAAGACGAGAGTGAAAAGGTTGGCTTGAAGCTCAACATTCAGAAAACAAAGATCATGGCATCTGGTCCCATCACTTCATGGGAAATAGATGGGGAAACAGTGGAAACAGTGTCAGACTTTATTTTTTTTTGGCTCCAAAATCACTGAGGATGCTGATTGCAGCCATGAAATTAAAAGACGCTTACTCCTTGGAAGGAAAGTTATGACCAACCTAGATAGTATATTAAAAAGCAGAGACGTTACTTTGCCAACAAAGGTCCATCTAGTCAAGGCTATGGTTTTTCCAGTGGTCATGTATGGATGTGAGAGTTGGACTGTGAAGAAAGCTGAGCGCCGAAGAATTGATGCTTTTGAACTGTGGTGTTGGAGAAGACTCTTGAGAGTCCCTTGGACTGCAAGGAGATCCAACCAGTCCATTCTGAAGGAGATCAATCGTGGGTGTTTGTTGGAAGGACTGATGCTAAAGCTGAAACTGCAATACTTTGGCCACCTCATGCGACAAGTTGACTCACTGGAAGACTCTGATGCTGGGAGGGATTGGGGGCGGGAGGAGATGGTGACGACAGAGAATGAGATGGCTGGATGGCATCACTGACTCAATGGACATGAGTTTGAGTGAACTCCGGGAGTTGATGATGGACAGGGAGGCCTGGCGTGCTGTGATTCATGGGGGCCCAAAGACTCAGACACGACTGAGCGACTGAACTGAACTGAACTGAAACGTGCAAATATGTGATTCACATATCCTGCCTCAGAAATAAGTAAAATGTGGTCAAATAATTTCATTTTATTCATTGTATTTATCACCATCTGATCTTATCTCATTTATTTATTTGAATACTTTAAAAATCTCTCTCTTTCACACTCAGTTAAAACTCCATGGTCACTACTCTACCTCTGGTACCTGGTGTATAATAGGTATTCGATAACTACTTTTTTTCTTTTTTTAACATTTGTCTCTGCTGGGTATTTGTTGCTGTTTGTGGGCTTTCTCTAGTTGGGGTGATTGGGGGCTACACTTCACTGTGGTGTGTAGACTTCTCATTGCAGTTGCTTCTCCTGTTGCGGAGCACTGGCTCTAGGTGCGTGGGTTTCAGTAGTTGGGGTACAGGTGCTCAGTAGTTGCCACTCCCTGGGCTCTCGTGCCTAGGCTTAGTAGTTGTGGCTTAAGGGTTTAGTTGCCCAAGGCATGTGGAATCTTCCTGGACCAGGGATTGAACCTGTGTGCCCTGCATTGGCAGGCAGATTCCTATCCACTGGACCATCAGGGAAGTCCGATAACTACTTATTAAATAAAGAAATTACTGTGTGTTGAGGGCTTCCCTAGTGTCTTAGATGGTAAAGAATCTGCCCGCAATGCGGGAGACCTGGGTTCAATCCCTGGGTTGGGAAGATACCTTGGAGGAGGGCATGGCAACATACTCCAGTATTCTTACCTGGAGAATCCCCATGAACAGAGGAGCCTGGGGGCCTACTCTGTCCATGGGGTCGCAAAGAGCTGGACGTGACTGAGTGACTAAGCACACACACCGTGTGTTGAAAGATATTCAGTTCACTACTTTAGAAGTATATGTTTCTATTTCTCAACTCAACTTGATGAAACCTCCACAAAGGTTATACCTACCAGCTTTAGTAAATGCCTTTTTACTAGATGGGATATATGTTTAGTAAAGAGTATAAAGTTCCAGGAACACTGGTTAAAAACAATGGTGGTTAAAAATCCATCAGCATTAGATTTTAGCAACAGTGAAGAGCTGACTCATTTGAAAAGACTCTGATGCTGGGAAAGATTGAGGGCAGGAGGAGAAGGGGACGATGGAGGATGAGATGGTTGGATGGCATCACCGACTCAATGGACATGGGTTTGGGTGAACTCCGGGAGTTGGTGATGGATGAACAGGGAGGCCTGGCGTATTGCGGTTCATGGGGTCGCAGAGTCAGACACAACCTAGTGACTGAACTGAACTATTGTTCTCAATGCTTTCTGCTTTTTCATTGCAGTATAACTGATAATGGTGAGATGCACACATCTCGTGTATAGCTGATATGTTTTGACAAATATATACACTCATATAACCCACTGACTGAGATATATAGACCTTTACATCATTCCAGAAAGTTTCTCTGTACCATCTTTTAGTCCATTCCCCATTGCTTCTCCCCTCTAAGCAATGGCTGTTCTGAATTCTGTTCCTATGAGGTTAGTTTTGCTTCTTTTTAAACCTTATATGAAAGAAATCATACAAAGGTACTCTTTTATGTTTGGCTTCTTTTGTACAATATGTCTGTAAAATTCATCCAGGTTGTTATGTGTATCAGTGATGCAGTCCTTTTTATTGCCGAGTAGTATTCCACTGTATACTACAATTTATCCGATTTCCTGTTGATGGAAACCATTTGGAATATTTCCGCTTTGGAACTATTATGAGTAAAGCAGTTGCAAACCTTCCTGTTTGAATCTTTGTGTACATACATCTTAATTTCTCTGGGCAAATATGTGAAAGTTTGTGTAAGTGTATGTGTAAATGTATGTTTGTCTTTATAAGAAACTGCCAAACTGTTCTTTGAAAGTTGTATCATTTTATACTCCTACCAACAATGTATGAAAGTTCTTAGTTGAGCCACCTAATTGCCAATATTTGATACTGTCAATGTTTTATATTTTAGCCATTCTAATAGGTGTTCAATAGTATACATTGTATATTAACTAGCAATTCTCTAGTGATTAATGGTGTTGAGCATCTTTTTATTTGCTTATTAGCTATTTGAATATCTTTTGGGGAAGTATCCAAGTTCCCCAAGTTTATGGGGTCTCAAAGAGTTGGACATGACTGAGCGACTGAACTGAACTGATATTCTATGTATTGATTGCCCAAGAATTTAAAAATAGTTCATAAAGATTTTCCTGGTTAAAGCTGTATTAGGGTTTCTCTAATGTTAGATACGAAGCAGCAGCCTTGATTTGGATTCTGAGGATCCTGAGTTTGAATGCTGGCTTTCCCCTAACCCAGTATTATTACTCATATGAATTTATACAAGGTGCACAATTCCTGTTAGCATCAGTTTCCTCAGCTGTAGAATGGGATAATTGCAAATATTAAATGCAGTCTTATATGCCTACCAAGTAGTTGGTGCTTAATAACTATTACCCCCTCCTATTTCTAATTCTTGAGTTGTCCTCTCAAGAAAAGAACACATATAAAGATGCACAAACTCTAGAAAGTAGATTTTTCTCTATCAACCTATAAAGTGTTTCTCAAACTGGGATATAGAATCTCTTGGAGTCTTAAAACAGGTTCTTAGGGGTCAGAGTTTTCTACTGGATTTTAAAGAGAAATTATTTATATTTGGATGATTATCCTAAAATATTAAAATAAGCAGAGTCCGAAACTTCTGAATAAGTTATCTTTAGTTTACAACTAATCATTGCCATAAAATTTCAATATAAATTTTCATTTACCTTTGAAATTTCCGCTTTCTGAACTAAGGAACCATCAGTGTGTCAGTGCTGTTTGGTTGGCATGTCCTATTATCTATAATAAATGGTAGCAATGGCCAGTGTCTGCCACTGTACTCATATTCTGTGAAGGCAAAATTTCTATTTCCCTAGGAATAATATACATATGAATAACATTTTCAATGCTTGTCTTTAGTTTCTTACTTTTTAAAAGAAATCAATACTTTGGTTTCTCATCAAGAAAATGATATGCCACTGAGTACTGTACTATTTTGTAGGGGCTAATGAGAAATGAACAGAGATAAACTGAATAATATAAACGATGTATTTGCACCAAGAGAAATCCAAATGCTTTCAGGACAGTCTATTCAAATAAAGATTAAATGGTAATTTGAATATTCTAAACTGAAAACAGAGTGGAAGCAATCATAATAAAGTCTGATTTATGATCAATTTTGAAATGATGTAAATGAGGCAGTTTCAGGATCTAATTGCCTCTGTGAAATTCTGCATTCTCAAGCCTCATTCATGGCAAACATCGTATGGAGCCTGTTTGAAAAAACCACGAGGCTTATGATGCCTGTGTCAGACTTGTTTCTCTGTAGAACCTGTCTGCCTTGTTTTGGGGGTGAGAGGGTAATTTTGATTATACAGCCTCTCTGTTAATCCTTTCCTCTCTTGCCAACAATTGTTGAAATATTGTCCAAATAGAGTCCCAAGAAGATGTAAACAAAACAATATGAGAAACCTAGTTCCTTCTTATCTTTCAATTGTCTGACTATAATCTCAGGGCTGAATCTGGGGAAAAAAAAAGTTAAAAAAATATTTAAGAGTTTAAAACTAACTTCATATAATCTTATCTTGTTCTAAATTTCAGCAGAATTTGATTAGATATATATTCAGTGCTGATTTCAATTATACTGTTACACCAACTCCATGTTGAAATAAATACTACAGCTTTATGGAGTCATCTAAAGATTGCTTACTGCAGTGTTAACGAGGAGGCCTGATATTCTGAAAATACCCTATTTCATAGAGTCTCAGCTCCCATCTATTGTGTGCTGTGGCCTGATTTCAAAAATGCTAAAATATTTTTTAAAATATGTTCCAGTATATTATTTGGTAGTAAACCAAGGTTCAGTTTTTTTCAGAACATGCTTATGTGAGTTGCATTCTCTGCATGAGTCAAAACACAGAAACAAGTTTAGTACAGAACTAAATCTGAGGCTACATCTTTCCACTATCAAACCCATGAGTGTTTACTTAGTTTCAGCCATACACCTTATCTACTGCAATAAATTAATGTTGTTCATTTGAATTATATTGATTTGTAGTTGTGTATTTAATTTGTAAATTTGTTTTGGTTTAGACTATGTAACAGCTACAAGAATGAATTTATACCCAGTTTTGTGTTTATACATATTTAAATAACAACGTAATAGAAGTAATTACAGCAATACAGGGAGCCTAGAGAGACTTTATTTCTTTAAAGGGGGTCATGTGTAAATCACCTGTGAGAAATTCTGCTCTACTCCAAGTGTCATGACTCGAAAATCACACATTTTTGCTATTTCTATGCATATCTGATAATTTAAAGCCATTATAAAAATTTGATCTTTAGTCAACTTTCAAATTTTTTTCTGTCTGTAATAAAACATTTTTCCTCTTTTCAAAATATGAGGACTTAAACATGGTCACCTAGAAGTGTAGCCTGACTGAAGTTTACAACTTATAGAGACATCAAGTTCATGTCATTAGAACTCTGACCATCCTTCCAACTATGAAGTAAAAGTGAAAGTCACTCAGTCGAGTCCGACTCTTTGTGATCCCATGGAGAGTCCATGGAATTCTCCAGGCCAGAATACTGGAGTAGGTAGCCTTTCCCTTCTCAAGGGTATTTTCCCAACCCAGGGATTAGAACCCAAGTCTCCCCAGTTGCAGGCAGATTCTTTACCAGCTGAGCCACAGATTCCTCTTAACATGTATCCTTTAATAACCTGGCTGTGCAGTTTCTAAATGGAGTAAGAACATGAGGGGTTTTGATATATTTCTTCAAATCATAAAACTGAACATCAATTTATTATTTCTTAATAGCTTTGAAGTCAGAAATGCTTATTGAAAAGACAGGCCTTTAGAAAAAATGCATCAAAGCATATTTTATTTGTAATTGGACAATTTAACTCAACAGACTGTCATTTTTGCCTGATTTGGGAAGAAGTAAGAACAATATATTTTATTACTTCTGAAAATCTATGAACGAAGAGAGTTATAACTATAAACACAGAGAAAGATAGGTTCAGCAATAATCCATGTAGGCTCTCTGTTCCTTTCTCTGTTTTTATCTCATCAATACCAGAAACTCTTACATGAGTTCTCCCCATTTTCTTCTTGTACATCATAAAATTGGATACCAATTTTAAAACTCCTCAAAATTACTGATCTTTTACAGATTTTTACTTCAAAATACTGTGTTGTGGAAAGGGTAGAACGACCATAGAAGAGAGAAAAAAGAAGCAAAATCCCACTTATTCTATAATATGCCATATGCCTTGTTGCTGCTGCTGCTGCTAAGGCGCTTCAGTCGTGTCCGACTGTGCTACCCCATAGAGGGCAGCCCACCAGGCTCCTCCGTCCCTGGGATTCTCCAGGCAAGAACACTGGAGTGGGTTGCCATTTCCTTCTCCAATGCATGAAAGTGAAAAGTGAAAGTGAAGTCGCTCAGTCGTGTCCGACTCTTAGCGACCCCATGGACTGCAGCTTACCAGGCTCCTCTCCATCCATGGGATTTTCCAGGCAAGAGTACTGGAGTGGGGTGCCATGTGCCTTGTTAAGGGTGCCATTTTAACACAACGCAGGCAAGCTTATGTCCTTCACTTTAATTCAACATATGGAGGCTTTCACCTTTGGTCCTTAGTTCACAACGTGTCAGGCTGCGACTTGAGCAGTAGTTAAAATCAGGATGTTTAACACTAGCATTCTAGTCTGTCTTGCAGGTAGATCTATCCGGCATGTTTGTATCATAATAGGGTTAGGTTTAGCGTGTGGGAAGTACGCGGAAGCACAAGAATGATTATCCAGTTCAGCTCTAATACTTTAATTCTTCTAATCGATCTCTCAGGCCAAACAGCTGCGTTTCAGCGTGTCCTTTAGTGTTCCAGCGGGTTGGAGGCCAGGCTACAAGGTGGCCTCCGGGAAAGACACCTGTGAGGGGCGTGGCCATCCGTCCTGGCTGCCCCGCCCATCTCACTGACTTCTGCGCAGAATGGATGCAGGTCGGATCCACCGGTCCTAACGCCAGAGGAGCCCGGGGCATCCTGGAGTGTGGTGCTGACAGTCATTATCTAAGTTGGTTTAATTGTTGGGAGGAATCTCCCGGAGGGCTGGACGCTAGGCTTATATCAACAAAGCCTCTGGAACTGGCACAAGGCTACTATGTCACGGGTGAAATATTGGTGACACGTTCCCATTTTGCTGGGAGAACCCGAGCTCGATCCAAATCCTAGTGACCCAGCATCCTATAAGCAACCGATTCGCAAATTCTTAGACTTGGGGAAGATGCCGCTTGTTCCAGGCAGGCCCCGAGGGCTGCCTCAGTCGTCGAAGCTGGGCAGCCCACTCCGCATCGCGGCCGCGTCACGGACCGCGCGAGTCCAGCTTCCTAGCGCTTCGCTTGCCGCTCCCAGCATGCTTCGCGGGGCTGAGCGCCCCAGAGGACCCATCGTCCGACTTGGAGCTGGTGACAGGGCCCTTACCCAAGATGCTCCGGGCACGTATTTGCATGTCCCAGCAAGAGGCGAACTCGACAAGTTTTGTGATCTAGCAGTCAGAATACCAAACATGAGAGCCTTGTACGTGGATCTGTAAGATCAAACTTCCCTGAAACTTTCAGAATCATCGAAAAGATACACGGTTTGGTCACCGTAAATGTAAAGAGATGAGACCTTCCGGACTTTATATACGCCGTGGACGGACGCCAGGACGTGCTCGCTTCGGCAGCACATATACTAAAATTGGAACGATACAGAGAAGATTAGCATGGCCCCTGCGCAAGGATGACACGCAAATTCGTGAAGCGTTCCATATTTTGCGCCATTCCCCACCTCCAGACTCTGTTTGCCGTGTTAACACAAAAAAATGTGAAGTATTCAGAGGCAGTTTTGGAGGCAGACCTCCGGTTTGCGCTTTCCGGCGTGCATCCCCAGAACTTGAGGACACCTGCAATTCTCTCCCACCGGATCCTCCGTCGATTCTAGCTCGATGGCTGCCTGGCATCCCCCCGACCAACCTGTCTCATCCTATTACCTAGCTAATCTTGGTGCCTGCAGTTGAATGCTTGTTTTTACTGGTAAAAATACACTTTGGGTTTTGGGCGCTGAATTTTTGTATTTCCCATCACAGAATCCACCCGGTTTAGGTAAAGCGGCGTTTTGAGTGCACCTTCAGTTCAGTTCAGTCGCTCAGTCGTGTCCGACTCTCCGCGACCCCATGAATCACAGCACGCCAGGCCTCCCAGTCCATCACCAACTCCCGGAGTTCACTCAAACTCATGTCCATCGAGTTGGTGATGCCATCCAGCCATCTCATTCTCTGTCGTCCCCTTCTCCTCCCGCCCCCAACCCCTCCCAGCATCAGAGTCTTTCCCAGTGAGTCAACTCGTCGCATGAGGTGGCCAAAGTATTGGAGTTTCAGCTTTAGCATCAGTCCTTCCAATGAACACCCAGGATTGATCTCCTTTAGAATGGACTGGTTGGATCTCCTTGCAGTCCAAGGGACTCTCAAGAGTCTTCTCCAACACCACAGTTCAAAAGCATCAATTCTTCGGCAATCAGCTTTCTTCACAGTCCAACTCTCACATCCATACATGACTACTGGAAAAACCATAGCCTTGACTAGACGGACCTTGGTTGACAAAGTAATGTCTCTGCTTTTTAATATGCTACCTAGGTTGGTCATAACTTTCCTTCCAAGGACTGTGTCTTTTAATTTCATGGCTTTAGAAGTCAGATAAAAACAGGCATATAAAACCCGTCTCAGAAAGACTTAAGTAACGGGCTTGCTGCTTCTAGCCAGTTTTCAATTGATCCTGAAGCTCTAGGATCCACCGGCCAACATTGAGCTCACTCCGTTATAACTACTCTTTGGTAACAGTCCCTGCTTTTATGTAGCTCAGTCTGAGAATGTGTACTACTGATGCTTACTTCCTATAGCAAGGATTCATTAACTTAGCAATACTTCATTTATTTAATAATTTAGAAATGATTTGGTAAGGATTCATTGAGCCTTTCGTGTGTCAGGCAGCCTTTAGTGAACTAAGAGCCAGAGCTACCTGAGCCTCTGCTTTGTGTTGTCGAGGGAGACAGATCAACAGGCGATTTCAGAACATTCAAGTTCTTTTAAGGAAATGCAAGATTTCTTATTTCCAAGATAATGTAGAAACGTCATCAGTTCAGTTCAGTCAGTCTCTCAGCCGTTTCCGACTCTTTGCGACCCCATGGGCTGCAGCACGCCAGGCCTCCCTGTGATTACCAACTCCGAGTTTACTCAAGCTCATATTTGCACATAAATTTACAGATGTAACTCAGCTTCATTCTCATTTCATAGATTGCTTTGCACGAATATTTTTTATAACATAGTGAAAAATCACAAATTCAGTATTGCGTGCCAGACGTGCTTGACCCAAAGCGTTTCCTTTGGGCTTGAGACAGTATCTGGAGCGTGGGAAAAAGAGCAAAATATGGAACGCTTCACGAATTTGCGTGTCATCCTTGCGCAGGGGCCATGCTAATCTTCTCTGTATCGTTCCAATTTTAGTATATGTGCTGCCGAAGCGAGCACGTAACGAACGTCCCCCCACGGCATATATAAGGCACAGATATCTTTCGGCCCTATACACTTATGGTGACCAAACTGTGCCTCTTCCCAGCGAAAGCGGAACGTTTAGGGAAATTTAATTTCGTGCAGCCATTCACAAAGCTCGCACGTTTGGTGCTCTGACAACTAGACCGCAGTCTAGTTCACCTCTTGGTGGAACATGCAAATGAGCGCCCGGAGCATCTTGGGTAAGGGTTCCCGTCGAGGGCCCCAGGGCCCCGGGCCCTCCTGCGGGAGCGCTCGGCCCGTGGAGCATGCTGGGAGCGGAGAGCGCGACAACGGCCCTCAGAGTTGCGCGCTGAGGGGGCCGCCGGCTAGCGGGACGCGCTTGCTCAGTCAGCCGGACGCTCTTCTGAGTGGGCCGCCCGCCTCACTTTAGAGCTCGTAGTTTCCCAGTTAAACTTTCTTAGATGAGTCCTTGGAGGGGAAAAAAGAAAAGTAATCACCCATTATCACACCTCGAAAAGTTAAGGTAATTCCTTAGTATCTATCACGTAATATTCACTACGTTCTAATTTCCTTGGTTGTTTAAAAGATGCCTTCCAAAGAAGGTTCTGTCCTCCCACGTTGTGTTTGGTTGCTATGCTTCTTGCTGCTGCTGCTGCTAAGTTGCTTCAGTCGTGTCCGACTCTGTGCGTCCCCATAGACAGCAGGCTACTAGGCTCCCCCGTCCCTGGGATTCTCCAGGCAAGAACATGGAGTGGGTTGCCATTTCCTTCTCCAATGCATGAAAGTGAAAAGTGAAAGTGGAGTCGCTCAGTCGGGTCCGACTCTTCGTGACCCCATGGACTGCAGCCTACCAGGCTCCGTCCATGGGATTTTCCAGGCAAGAGTCCTGGAGTGGGGTGCCATCGCCCTCTCCGGCTATGCTTCTTCAGTTCAGTTCAGTCGCTCAGTCGTGTCCGACTCTTTGCGACCCCATGAATCACAGCACGCCAGGCCTCCCTGTCCATCACCAACTCCCGGAGTTCACTCAAACTCATGTCCACAGAGTCGGTGATGCCATCCAGCCATCTCATTCTCTGTCGTCCCCTTCTCCTCCCACCCCCAATCCTTCCCAGCATCAGACTCTTTTCCAGTGAGTCAACTCGTCTCATGAGGTGGCCAAAGTATTGGAGTTTCAGCTTTAGCATCAGTCCTTCTGATGAACACCCAGGATTGATCTCCTTTATAATGGACTGGTTGGATCTCCTTGCTTCTTGAAAAGTGAAAGTGAAGTCACGCTCAGTCGTGTCCGACTGTTTGCGACCCCATGGACGGTAGCCCACCAGGCTCCTCCGTCCGTGGGATTCTCCAGGCAAGAATAGTGGAGTGGGTTGCCATTTCCTTGCTTCTTCAGTTCAGTTCAGTTCAGTTCAGTCGCTCAGTCGTGTCGGACTCTCCGGGACCCCATGAAAGTGTCATTAATTTCCTAACATCCCATCTCCACTCCCCGCTCCCCCACCGCCGTTTCTCTTCATGATACTGATTTGTTGGGCGAACCGGATATTTACACCATGAAACGTAACATTTTTTCATTTGGCTCGTTTATCACTGATGATGTCGTTCAACTTGTTTCTCCATGTTTTTTGAAAATTTATAGTTAGTTATAAAGCTGTAATTAGATCCTGGTATAATTTACTAAGCTTTAGAGGCGCACTCAGAGAAGGCAATGGCAAGCCACTCCAGTACTCTTGCCTAGAAAATCCCATGGACGGAGGCGCCTGGTCGGCTGCAGTCCATGGGGTCGCTACAAGTCAGACATGACTGAGCGACTTCACTTTCACTTTTCACTTTCACACATTGGAGAAGGAAATGGCAACCCACTCCAGTGTTCTTGCCTGGAGAGTCCCAGGGACGGGGGAGCCTGGTGGGCTGCCGTCTATGGGGTCGCACAGAGTCGGACACGACTGAAGTGACTTAGCAGCAGCAGCAGCAGCAGAGGTGCACTGGTAGCACGTATCCTTTCCTATCGCATCTCAACAAAAGGCGGGTAATGTCTGGCTGAATCAGTGGGTTCAGGTGAGGTCATCAGCCCGAACCTCCATTATCAAGTTTCCCATACACCTTTCACTTAACGATTTTAGAATACAGTGATGAACGTTGCCCAGGTAGAGGGTCTGGCTGGCTGGCTGTCGGTTTGTTTTTAACCTTTCGCTCTTGCACTATAAAGGATGTCAACCTAAGGCTCTTGGTACCCCAAGGAAGAAATTGAAAGAAAAAGACCAGGATGAGAAATGAAGGAAGAGTATCATTGTCTTTTGAGTCTCTGGATCATTCGGTCCTTTCCATAGTTTGGTTACATGAGCTAACAAATTGCCTTTGTTTCTTAAGCTAGATTGCCGACCTGTTTCCCTCTCTTCGCTACTAAGAGGCTCTTCTGGAGACATTCAGTGGGTCTGTAGGCCCAGCCTCCCTCACACAGTCTTCTGTCCTTTACCTACAGTTTCTTGCCACCCACCCTCGTTACTGTTTGCATGCAGGCTGTTTCTTTTCGGGATATTTTCTGAATGTTGTTTTCTGTCAGGTTATTCGTTTGTTAAAGGCCTCATCCAGGAGAACAATTGTTAGAGGCGTTCAGTTAACATCTTAGATTTCCTTCCTCTCTTCTCTCCTGTTACACAGTTGTCTTTTTTCCCCCTCAAACTCTTGTGTTCCCCTAGTCTTTTCCACCTGTATCTTTTTTCCCTCTTGCTGTCCCTCCTCCGTCTACATGGAATACCTCACTAACTTAGCACGCTTGCCCAGTTCACCTTTTGTCTTTGTAATCACCCTCATGTTTTCTCCCTACACATTTGCAACATTGAAACAAACACTATTGGCTTCTGCCAAACTAAAATGTATTTAAGATCCCATGATTAGATTTTGACTAAAACAATTCTTGCTCTTATCACCAGTTGCTGCTGCTAAGTCACTTCAGTCGTGTCCGACTCTGTGTGACCCCATAGACGGAAGCCCACCAGGCTCCCCTGTCCCTGGGATTCTCCAGGCAAGAACACTGGAGTGGGTTGCCATTTCCTTCTCCAATGTGTGAAAGTGGAAAGTGAAAAGTGAAAGTGAAGTCGCTCAGTCGTGTCCGACCCTTAGCGACCCCACGGACTGCAGCCTACCAGACTCCTCCATCCATGGGATTTTCTAGGCAAGAGTACTGGAGTGGCTTGCCATTGCCTTCATATGTGTAAATCTCTAATCACTTTCTTGGGGGGGTGGATAGTGTTCTTTAGCACATCTTTTGGAAGTTATATAGGAAACTTTTGAGTTAGGTCGCTTTTTAATTAGATAATCTTTTGTATCTTGGCACCCACTCCAGTGTTCTTGCCTGGGAAGTCTCATGGACAGAGGAGCATGGCGGGCTACAGTCCACGGGGTCACAAAATAGTTGGACACAACTTAGCGACTAAACAACAAGCATGAGAAGAAGGGAGTTTCAATGGGCATTTTTAGCAAGTTGACTTTAGGAAAGATTGATTTAGAGGATTTTTCTCAGCTTATCTGACAAGAAAAAAAGTTTTTATTTTTATATTCTGGAACATTAGACTGTGTTACCAATAGATGCTGTCATAATGCTATTTACATTACTGATGGAATAAAACAGTCATCTGTGTTTTCTTTGTGATATATAAAACTGGTGCATCTTACAATCAGTGGCATTATAGATCCAAAGAGATGAAAAATCTTATTTTCAGAGAAGGAAACTAAGTGTGAGTTAAGTGTTTAATGATTTCCATGGGCAGTACTGGCACTGGTCCTACCTATCTTCTGAGACCAAATTCATTTCTTTTTCCTCTGGACGCTTGTAGTATTACTAGGTCATGCTCACCTGCAATGCAGGAGACCAGGTTCGTTCCCTGGGTGGGGAAGATCCCTGGAGAAAGGAATGCCTACCCATTCCAGTGTTCTTCCCTGGAGAATCCCATGGACAGAGGAGCCTAGTGGGCTACATTCCATGGGGTTGCAAAGAGTCGGACGTGACTGAGTGACCAACACTTTCACTTCACTTTACTCTTTGCAATAGCTTAGAAAAGAATAAAGACTTTTACAGCCATATTTCTGAGTTCTTTTTTTGTTATTGCAACAACTGGATAACACACAGTGATAAGTGGAAAATCTACCTTATTCTTTTTCTTTTTACTCGTAGAAAGGGAACATTCAGTGATATGACACAATTAAAATGGACAGAACCTGCTAATCATTTCCTCTTTAGGAATTTTGCTCTAATTAAAAAGGAGCAGCTCGACTAAAATCCTCACATCCTCTTGAGCAGGGAATAAATGAATCACAACCTCAGTATCAGTGACCAGCTTTACCTGGTGTGAAACTGGTGAATTTCAGCTAAGGAACAGAGATTATAAACCTGGGCTGCAGTTTGTAGTCATCATCAGAGCTTTTAAAAATATCAGTGCCAGAGTCCTCCCCTCAAGGTTCTGATTTAATTGCTCTCTGTCTATCTCTGCTAAAGAATCTCATCAGAGTTCTCCTCCAGCCCCCTTCGTTTGCTATTCTCTCTCTTTTATGGCTAATCCCCCTTCCCTCATGTACCCATAGACTCCTCAGAATACCTCTGAAATGCCCCACCCAGAAAGAACTCCAAAGATCTTTCAAAACTCACCAGGACTGGGTTTTATTTCTTCAGGGCTCTTCTGGTTAACCCCATTAACTACAATGTGGTAGAGCAGTGTTTCCCAAACTTGCCTAGTGATAGATTTCCAGAGGATTGGGCTGTGAGGATTTGACTGTACCAGTCAAAGGATGGTGATGTTGTTCAGTTACTAAGTTGTGTCTCTTTGTGACCCCATGGGCTGCAATATACCAGGCTTCCCTGCCCTTCCCTTTCTCCTGGAGTTTGCTGAAACTCATCTCCATTGAGTCGGTGATGCCATCCAACCATCTCATCCTCTACCACCCCCTTCTCCTCCTGCCTTCAGTCTTTCCCAGCATCAGGGTCTTTTCCAATGAGTCAGCTGGTCAAATCAGGTTGCCAAAATACTAGAGTTTCAGCTTCAGCAGCAGTCCTTCCAATGAATATTCAGGATTGATTTCCTTTAGGATTTACTGGTTTGAACTCCTTGCTGTCCAAGGAACTCTTGAGAGTCTTTTCTAACACTGCAGTTCGAAAGCATCAATTCTTCAGCCCTCAGCCTTCTTTATGGTCCAACTCTCACATCCGTACATGACCACTGGAAAAACCACAGCTTTGACTATATGCTGACATTTGTCAGCAAAGTAATGTCTCTGCTTTTTAGTATACAATGTAGGTTTGTCATAGCTTTCCTTCCAAGAAGCAAGTATCTTTCAATTCCGTGGCTGCAGTCACTGTTCACAGTGCTTTTGGAGCCCAGAAAAATAAAGTCAGCCACTGTTTTCACTTTTTCCCCATCTATTTGCTGTGAAGTGATGGGACCAGATGCCATGATCTTAGTTTTTTTAATGTTGAGTTTTAAGCCAGCTTTTTTCACTCTCCTCTTTTACCCTCCTCAAGAGGTTCTTTAGTTCCTCTTCACTTTCTGCCATTAGAGTGTTATCATCTGCATATCTGAGGTTGTTGATATTTCTCCTGGCAGTCTTGATTCCAACTTGTGATTCATCCAACCTGGCATTTTGTGTGATGTACCCTGGTGGCTCAGAGGTTAAAGCGTCTGCCTCCAATGCGGGAGACCTGGGTTCGATCCCTGGGTCGGGAAGATCCCCTGGAGAAGGAAACGGTAACCCACTTCAGTATTCTTGCCTGGAGAGTCCCATGGACAGAGAAGCCTGATAGGCTACAGTCCACGGGGTCGCATAGAGTCGGACACGACTGAGCGACTGAACGGAACGGAACTCTGAATACAAGTTATGCAAAAGAGGATACCCAGATGATTTGTTTTTTGGGGAGAGCTGTGCTGGATCTTTGTTGCTGTGTGGGCTTTTCTCTAGTTTTGGTGAGTGGGGGTACTCTCTAGTTGCGGTACTTGGGCTTCTCATTGCTATGGCTTCTGTTGTGGGGCATGGGCTCTCAGGTGTGCGGGCTTCAGTTGTTGTGACATGCTGCCTCTAGAGCACAGGCTCAGTTATTGTCACACCCTAGCTTCTCTGCTCTGCAGGCAAGTGGGAACATCCCAGACCAGGGATGGGACCCTATGTCTCCTGCATTGGCAAGTGGATTCTTTACCACTGATGCACCAGAGAAGCCTGTGTTTTAAAGGCTACTTTTAGTGAAATGAGAAAGTCACTGTGGTAAGGCTGGTGTGAGATATTTTTACGCGCGGAGCCCTTTCACAGCAACTAGTTGCTTTACTTTGTAGTAGCAGATAACCTCATATTCTCCCCCTCATATTACTGGGGAGAGGGGGAGGAGGGGAGGGGAGGGAAAGGTGAAAGCCTGCACCAGAGACTTATCAGTGATGAGCTTCCTTAATTTCCAAAAAACTGGCTCAAAACTCTCCATTCAAAAAACTAGGATCATGGCATCTTGTCCCATCATGTCATGGCAAATAGATGGGGAAAAAGTGGAAACGGTGACACATTTTATTTTCTTGGGCTCCAAAATCACTGAGGATGATGACTGCAGCACTGACATTTTAAAAAATTAGTCACTGAACGGCAACTACAAATTTACTTATATCCACACACATCCCTGTTTCTTCTGTTTTCATGGGAGAAGTGTCTCTTGTGTGGGAAAAATGTGTGCCCAGGTGGAAAACTGCATTGTCTAGAATCTAAGACAGTCCCCCAGGCTTATCTGATTAGAGTTATATGATTCCAAATCTATGGAAACTGTCTTAAAAATGTGAATTGTAGAAAACTGATTGTTGTCTGGCTCTTTGCAACTTCATGAACTATAGCCTGTCAGGCTTCTCTGTCCATGGGATTTCCCAGGCAAGACTACAGGAGTGGGGTGCCATTTCCTTCTCTAAGATAGCTGATAGCAACATAAAATAATTCTTGTTTATAGACATGCAAAATCTGTCCTGACTAGTAGAGATTCAGTTGACTTCTGTCTGCCACTGTGGAAGAAGCTTGTTTTGCTTCCATTTGCAGATTCATTTCAGCATTCCTTTACTCCATATAAATTTGTGATTTCTCATTTGAGCTGTTGCAGTATCTACCTTGTTTCTTCATTGATTAATACAGTCAATAAAATCTTTAACACATGTTCATTTTATGTCTGTATGAGAGGCATGATTTTTACTTTTTTTTTTCAAATATACTTTAACATCTTGGAGATCTTCTACTGAGCTGCTCAATGATTCACCTAACAAAACTAGGTGTAGTTTTCCCCAGAGAAATGTAACTCATGGGTTGCTTAAAGCTTAGACACATCTTTTGTTTTTTGGCTCTCAAAATGACAGTAACTTTGCTTTGCTCTCTGTTATTGTAATTTTAATATTGTTGTCTATTAATTTTGTGGTTTGTGTGTGTTCTGCTTGCAGCAGTATCATTGCCCTCTCTTGGTAGCAATGATTGGGAATTTGGTGTTATGTCTAACTATAACGTGTGAATGGATCGATGGTTTGTAGAGACAGGGCCTCTGTTGGATGAGAGACAACAGAGAAACTAGTTTGTTAGTCTTATTTGTTTGGTTATTCATTTATCTGGGCTCAAAACAATTAAGAATATTGTATTTCACCAAGGAGAACAACTCTTTGCTATCTGAGCCAGTAAATTTTTTGTACTTTTGTGTTTACTCTTGACTCATGACTGGAATTAAACTCTGTTGTTTGTATGTCTGTAATTCAAAAAAGTCTTTACATCTCACTTTATGGATGTAGAACGTTTTTCCAAATCCAGATAGTGTTATTAATTGATAAAAATTTCCTAAGTTAAAGAAGTCCCATTCTGATTGGCTTTTGAGATAAATAGGTGCCTAGGAGAATCCCATGGACGGAGAAGCGTGGTAGGCTACAGTCCACGGGGTCGCATAGAGTCGGACACGACTGAGCGACGAAACGGAACGGAACGGATTTAAATATAATATTCCTATAATTCTCAGAAAATAAGGGATTGGATTTCTGGGATTTAAAATGTGCTAGATTTTAAAACGGAGAAAGCAATGGCAAGCCACTCTAGTATTGCCTAGAAAATCCCATGGATGGAGGAGCCTGGTGGGCTGCAGTCCGTGGGGTTGCTAAGGGTCGGACATGACTGAGCGACTTCACTTTCACTTTTCAGTTTCACACATTGGAGAAGGAAATGGCAACCCACTCCAGTGTTCTTGCCTGGAGAATCCCAGGGAAGGGGGAGCCTGGTGGGCTTCCATCTATGGGGTCACACAGAGTCGGACACGACTGAAGTGACTTAGCAGCAGCAGCAGCAGATTTTAAAAAGTAAAGGATCAAGAAAGGGAACACATGTACACCTGGGGCGGATTCGTGTCAATGTATGGCAAAACCAACCAATATATTAATGTAAGGTAATTTGCCTCCAATAAAATAAATTAAAAAATAAATTAAAAAAATAAAAAGTAAAGGAACCAGCTCATTTTAAGATTTTAAGTTTGTATAATTTAGGTAAATCCTTGAAAACTATTTTAATGGTAAGATACTTGAGGGAGTGTATTAGAAAGGGCTTCAGAACATGAGTGAACAGACATTTCTTTAGTGGAAAGAAGGTCAGGCTCCTCTTCTGAGAGCAAAGGCAGAGGGAGCAAGGATGAGAGCAGATGCGGGTGAGCTTTCAGGGGTGTGTGTGGAGTGGGAAGATACAGGGAGATTGCTTGATGGAATTCAAGTCTGAAGGACTCTCTAAGTATGTAGGAGGTGAGGGAGCCTGCTGAGAATGAAGGGGTAGCTCTGGGCAGAAGGCCTGGGGAGGATAGAAGAAACTTAGGAAGTATTTCTCGAAGTGGAGGAGTTATTGTACTGATGTACATGGAAAGATTTTCCTGGGTACCTAGGCAGAGTTGTTTTTAAAATTTTAGTAGTTACAAGTTTATTTTAATGCAAAGGTTTTTAAAAATTTTAATAGTTTTGTTTTAAAATGTGTATTTGGAGAAAACAGAACATCAAACCTAATATTTTATGGATATTACCTATAAAGCAAAAGTACTATTTAAAAATTAAATTGCTTTGAAGAAAGGGTTTAAGTTACTATTAGCTCTGGTGCTACTTTGATATGGCAGAAATCCCAAAGGTGGTGCTCAAAAAATCTGGGAAATCATTTGGCTTAAATAAGATATCCAATAGGGCATTTGGGAAAAGAGGAGCACTGTGAATGAAAAGATTGGTGAGTGATGGTGAGACCCAACCACCTGAAATCACAGCTTTTAGCAGTGGCTCAGACCATAATTCTTCACTGAGAAGCCCTCCTTTCATGGGGATGTTGCCATTAACTGCTGAAAAATAGAATTTGCCAGAATCAAGGTAAGCAACACAAACTGGCAAGTAAAACAGTTCTTTTCTTTGCTTTATTTAAAAGAAACCAACACAAATTTATTATTTTACAATTCTTTAGATCAGAAGTCTGATATGGATCTCACTGAGCTAAAAATCTGTTGGCAAGGCTGATTTCTTTTCTGGAAGTTCTAGGGAAGAAACTGTTTCTTCACTTTTTCAGCTACTAAAGGCCACCTGCGTTTTTGACCTGTGGTCCCATCCATCTTCAAAGCAGGCGATGCCATCTGAGTCCTTCTACTGCCATCTCTCTGATTCTCTCCTACTACCTTCTTCTCCCAGTCCATTTTTGAATTCAGCAACTCCTCCCTCTCTTGTTGGGTTTCATGCCTCTGGGAGAGGAGAGGACAGCATATATAATTATGGTAACTAATAGTACAGTTGTAAAGGTATGAGCTCTGCTAAGGAAACAGGTGAGAGTTGCTAACCAGGAGAGATAGAGAAGATACTTTTGAGGTGATATTTCACCAGGTGGGCAGGGTTGATGAAAAACCACAAGAGCTCAGAGGTGTGGAAGGGCATGATGAGAAGAGGGTGTATGAGATGATCCAAAAGGCCTAACTCAGATGAACTCTTCCTAGTCTTGATAGCTGAATGTTCTTCTAGTCACTAGAGCAATGCATTTTTGCTCAAATTCTAAAACATCCCCTTTAAACAGTGATACCTTTCTAGAAGGGTTAAGGCAGGAAGCTATTATTATTTCTTGGGTTTATTTTTAACTCAATCTTGATGATGAATGTGGGTCTCAGGATAGAGAATAACTTAAGAGCAGCCGAGTATCTGAAATCTCTGGTTGCCTGTGTGGAGTATCCAAGGGAATGTCCCAGAAAATCAGAGGCCACTGATGAATTAGGGAGGGAAAAGATCAGTTCCCCAAAGGGGCTGACTCAGTGAGGATCATTCACATATTCATTCATTAAATATCTAATGAACGATGTGTCTCACTAATGTAGGAAATTCATTTAGTGGTCCACCTAATCCTTTAGTTTCTAGGTCTAATAAATTTCAAGACTCATCAGTAGAAGATGATGATGGTGATGTTTTTTGAACCTGTATGGCCTCCCCAGCCTTTGGCACTAGTGGTAAATGGTCAGAGAACCATAGCATTGATATCATCAAAAAATTAACAGCCACAATGAAATGATTCCAAAATTCTCCCATCCTCAGGAGCACTGGCATCTCAGAAGGAAAGTGTGAGACAATTGTCATTGGTGATGAAGAAGACATGGAAACAAATCAAGGGCAAGAGAAAAATTCCTCCAGTTTTATTGAATGGAGACCACCTAAGACTACAACACATGCTGTGGATTTCTCCACTTGCAATTTTTCAAGACTGCAGTGTGTGTGTGCACGCTAAGTTGCTTCAGTTGTGTCTAACTCTTTGACCCTGTGGTCTGTAGTCTGACAGGCTCCTGTGTCCTTGGGATCCTGCAGGCAAGAATACTGGAGTGGGTTGCCATGCCCTCTTCCAGGGGATCTTCCTGACCCAAGGATCAAACCCAAGTCTCTTACATCTCCTGCACTGGCAGGTGGGCTCTTTACCACTCGATCCACCTGGGAAGTCCAAAGGACTGGAAAGTGCACACAGGTCTCAAATCACCCTTGAAAGGATAATTGAATCATGATTCAGTTGAAGAACTGCTGAGCTATGAAGATGTTTTAATCCTGGTAGAATGAATACGGCAGGAGACTATTTAAGAATAAAGAGTCTGCAACTCATCATAATGCTGATTTGGGGATCTCCCAGTCAGCATCATTTCCCTGTAATTAGAAACAGCCAGGGGTGGAGTCTTTATCACCAGTGGTCTCGCTTACTTAACAGATTCTCCAGTCTTTTTTCAAATAGCAACCCACTAAACCAGTTAAGGAGAAGGCAATGACAACCCACTCCAGTACTCTTGCCTGGAAAATCCCATGAACGGAGGAGCCTGGTAGGCTGCAGTCCATGGGGTCGCTAAGAGTTGGGCATGACTGAGTGACTTCACTTTCACGCATTGGAAAAGGAAATGGCAACCCACTCCAGTGTTCTTGCCTTGAGAATTCCAGGGGTGGCGGAGCCTGGTGGGCTGCCGTCTATGGGGTCGCACAGAGTCGGACAGGACTGAAGCAACTTAGCAGCAGCAAACCAGTTAAAGTCTCTTATGCAAACTGCAAAAGACCTTTTCAGAAGGGATAGATTATTTTAATAATTTGGTTTAAGAAAAACAGCTATATCTTCTCTGATTTTCAGCATTATTATAATGCAAATATACATTTATATTATATTTGGGTATTTTTTTCTAAACTTATACAGGTTTACTGATCAAGTAAGCTAGCATTACTTCCATTTAATGCTTGTTTATGATGAATTTAAACTTGTATTTGACCAAATTAATCCTTATTCTGATGTACTTTATTTAATTAGTATAATAATTATGTTCTGTGGTATGTCAGCTTGAAGATAAATTTCCAAGCGCTCAGTAAGTTAAATCTTGGATTGACATTAGATCAGGTTAATTAATGGAAAGTCATTAAATACCTAGATCATTTGTAAATATGATTAAAAAATAAAGTATTAATTATTAAGCATATTTAAATTTTTTATGCTTTAGCTTATTTTTATATACTACAGAAAGCCTGTGTCTTAGGTTCATGTTAGTGAATGAACATCTTCATTTCTACCATTGTGAGAAGTGGTATATGGAATATTAGTGACTGTAGAAGGTTATGTTATGTGAATTCATGAACTCTGCTAGTCTGATTAAATGCTGGGGTGTGACAATTCACATTTTCCATGTGAAATGTTTTCTATGCAAAATAAAAGTTATTTTGGTTAAAAGTTAAAATTATTATAAATGGTTGAGACTACCCTGAGAAGCAGTAGTTTCAGAGAACTGTAACCATGTATGTGCTTCTGTGTTTCCAGGAAAAGATGAATTTTGTTCTAAATCAGCAGCATGAAGTTTTTTGATAATATTATTCTGTTTTTCTTTTAATCTCTCTAGTGTCTGTAATGAGGTCTCCTCTTTTGTTTCTGATGTTGGTAATTTGTGTTTTCTCTCTTGTTTTCTTGATTTGTCTGGCTAGACATTTATTAATTTTATTGTATTTTGCCGAAAACTCCCATCAGTTTTGGTTAAAAATTTTTTTCTATTTCTTGTTCTATATGTTATTAATTTCTACTCCTTATTTCCTTCCTTCCATTTATTTAGCTTTAATTTACTCCTCTTTTTCTTGTTTCTTATAGAGAAAATTTGGATTATTAGTTTTAGACCTTTCTTCTTTTCTAATAGAAGCATTTAAACTTGCTTCTAGACAATTTTACCTGCTGCAACTGTACCCTACACATTTTTTAAATTAAAAAAAAATTACTTAAGTATAGTTGATTTACAATGTTGTGTTAGTTTCTGCTGTACAGCAAAATGACTGTTATACACACATACATTCTTTTTCATATTCTTTTCCATTATGGTTTATCACAGGATACTGAGTATAGTTTCCTGTGCTATACAGTAGAGTCTTATTGTTTATCTATCCTATATATACTAGTTTGCATCTGCTAATCCCAAACTCCCAATCCTTCCCTCCCCACCCAGCTGCTTTTTGGCAACCATAAGTCTGTTCTCTCTGTCTGTGAGTCTCTTTCTGTTTCATTGTTGTTCAGTTGCTAAGTCATGTCCAACTCTGAGACCCCATGGGCACAACACACCAGGCCTCTCTGCCCCTCACCATCTCCTGGAGTTTGCCCAAGTTCATGTCCATTGAATCGGTGAAGCCATTCAACTATCTCATCCTCTGTTGCCCTCTTCTCCTCCTGCTCTCCCTCTTTCCCAGCATCAGGGCCTTTTCTAGTCAGCTGTTCGAATCAGGTGACCAAAGTATTGGACCTTCAGCTTCAGCATCAGTCCTTCCAATGATTATTCAGGGTTGATATCCTTTAGGATTAACTGGTTTGATCTCCTTACTGTCCAAGGGACTCTCGAGCATCTTCTCCAGCACCACAGTGTGAAAGCATCAATTCTTGGCCTGTTGGGCTGCCGTCTATGGGGTCGCACAGAGTTGGACACGACTGAAGCTACTGAGCAGCAGCAGCAGCAGCCTTCTTTATGATCCATTCTCACATCTGTACCTGACTAATGGAAAGACCATAGCCTTGACTACATGGACCTTTGTTTGTAAAGTGATGCCTTTGCTTTTTAATATACTGTCTAAGTTTGTCATAGCTTTCCTTCCAAAAAGCAATCATCTTCTAATTTCATGACCACAGTCACCATCTGCAGTGATTTTAGAGCCCAAGAAGAGGAAGTCTGTTACTGCTTCCACCTTTTCCCCTTCTATTTTCCATGAAGTTATGGGACTGGATGCAATGATCTTAGTTTTTTTGATACTGAGTTTTAAGTCGGCTCTTTCACTCTCCTCTTTCACCCTCATCAAGAGGCTTTTTAGTTCCTCTTTGCTTTCTGCCATTAAAGTGCTATCATCTGCATGTCTGAGGTTGTTGATATTTTTCTCAGCAATCTTGATGCCAGCCTAAAACTTATCCAGCTGGGCATTTCACATGATGTGCTCTGCATATAAGTTAAATAAACAAGTTTCATAGGTATGTTAATTTGTGTTGTATTTGAGATTCCACATGTAAGTGATATCACATGATATTTTTCTTTCTCTTTCTGAATTACTTCACTTAGTCTGATAATCTCTAGGTCTATCCATGTTGCTGCAAATGGCATTGCTTCATCCCTTTTCATGACTAATATTCCAATGTATGTATACACTAACTGTTCTGCATCCATTCATCCATCAGTATAAATTTTGGTTTTTTCCATGTCTTGGCTATTGTAAATACTTTTTCTGTGAACATAGGAGTGTATTTATCTTTTCAAATTATAGTTTTTCTGGGTAAATTCCCAGAAGTGGAAATTTTAAAAAACTATTTACTTGGCTGTGCTGGGTATTAGTTGTGGTGTGCGGGATCTTTGATGTGCATTGCAGCATGTAGGATCTTTTAGTTGTGGCATGTGAACTCTTGGTTACAGCACGTGGGATCTAGTTTCCTGACCAGGGATTGAACCCAGGCCCCCTGCATTGGGAGCACCAAGTCTTAGCCACTGAAAGTCCCCAAGGAGTGGATCTGCTAGATCAGGGACTTTCCTGGTGGCTCAGATGGTAAAGAATCTGCATGCAATGCAGGAGACCTGGGTTTGATTCCTGAGTCAGGAAGATCCCCTGGAGAAGGGGTTGGCTACCCACTCCAGTATTTTTGCCTGGAGAATTCCATGGAAAGAGAAGCCTGGTGGGCTGCAGTCCATAGACTGTAGCACAAAGAGTTGGGACACAACTGAGCAACTAACATTTTTTTTCTTTTTTCATGGCAACTCTATTTTTAGTTTTTTGAGGAACCTCCATATTGATTTCCATAATACATGCACCAATTTGCATTCCCACCAACAATGTAAAAGGGTTCCCTTTTCTCCACACTCCACAATTTATGTTTTGTAGACTTTTTAATAATTACCATTCTGATTGGTGTGAGGTGATACCTCATTGTAGTTTTGATTTGCAATATATATATATATATTTGCAATATATATATATGGGCTTCCCTGGTGGCTCAGATGGTAAAGAATCTGTCTGCAACGGGAGACCTGGGTTCAATCCCTGAATTAGGAAGATTCCCTGGTGAAGGGAATGGCTCCAGTAGAATTGCCTGGAGAATTCCATAGACATAGGAGCCTGGCAGGCTACAGTCCTTTTGCCACATCTTTATCCATTCCTCTGTTGATATACATTTAGGTTGCTTCCATGTCTTGGCTATTGTAAACAGTGCTGCAGTGAACATTGGGGTGCATGTATCTCTTCTGGCCATGTTTTTTGCTGGACATATGGTTAGGAGTGGGATTGCAGAGTCATATGGTAGCTCTATTTTTAGTTTTTTAAGGAACCTCCATACTGTTCTCCATAGTGGTGTACCAATTTACATTCCCACCAACAGTGCAGGAGGATTCCCTTCTCTCCACACGCTCTTTGGCATTTGTTGTTTACGGATTTTTGGATGATAACCATTCTCACTGGTGTGAGGTAATACCTCATTGTAGTTTTGATTTGCATTTATCTAATTACTAATGATTTTGAACATATTTTCATGTGCCTATTGACCATCTGTATGTTCTTTAGAGGAATGTCTATTCAGGTCTTCTGCCTATTTTTTGAGTGGGTGGTTTTATTTTTGCTTTTATTTCTTTTGCTTTGTAAGACTGACCTGAGAAAATATTGCTGTGACTTATGTCAGAGAATATTTTGCTTATGTTTTATTCTAGGAGCTTCATGGTATCATATATTATATATAAGTCTTTAAGTCATTTTGAGTTCTTTTTTTGTATGATATGAGAGAATGATCTAAAAAATCAGAGTCCAACATGACTGAGCGACTGAACTGAACTGAACTGAGAGAATGATCTAACTTTATTGATTAGCATGTGATTGTCCAACTTTTCCAACATCACTGGCTAAAGAGACTGTCTTTTCCCCCTTGTATGTTCTTGCCTGTTTTGTTGTAGGTTAATTGCCCATAGATGTGTGGGTTTATTTCTGGGCTCTCTTTTCTCTATTGATCTATATGTTTGTTTTTGTGTCAGTTCCATGCTGTTTTGATTCTTGTAGCTTTTTAGTATTCTCTTAAGTCTGGGAGGTTATGCCTCCTGCTTTGTTCTTTTCTGTCAGGATTGCTTCAGCAATTCTGGGTCTTTTTTGGTTCCAAATAAATTTTAGGATTCTTTGTTCTAGTTCTGTGAAAAATACCATGTGTAATTTGATAGAAATTATATTAAATCTGAAGATTGCTTTGGGTAGTATGGTCATTTTAACAATATTAATTCTTCCAATCCAAGACCATGTTTACCACACATATTTTAATGTGCTGTGTTTATATTTTCATTTAGTTCAAAATGTTTACTATTTACCTTTTTTTCTTTGCTACATTAATCATTTAGATGTTTACTTTTAGTTTCCAAATATTTGGGGGATTTTCTAGATATCATTGTGTTATTTTTTTAATTTAAAATTTAAGTTTTAAGTATTGAAATCATGTGATTTCAGTATTTTAAATTTATTGAGACTTGTTCTATAGCCCAGGGTATAATATGCCTCATGAATGTTCCTTGTGGCCAGAAAAAGACTGTGTAGTTGTTGCCTGGAATGTTCTATAAATGTTAATAGGTCAAGTTAGTTGATAACGTTGTTCAAACCATGTATATTCCTACTGATTTTTTGTACTTCTTCCATTAATTATTGAGTGATGGCTAGTGAAATTTCTAGCTATAATTATGGAGTTTTCTATTTGGTCTTTCAGTTTCAACACTTTCTGCTTCATACATTTTGAAGCAAATATTGTTTAGCTATATAGGCATTTAGGATTGCTATGTCTCGAGGAATTGATTCTGTTATCATTATAAAATACTCCTGAACTATCACATCTACTAAAATTAATCTTATGGATTTTTTGATGGTTTATAAAAACATTTAAAATGGAAACACAACTTGTATTTTGTGAAAGCCACATCCCCTTTATCCTGCTTCAGTTTTTTTCCATGGCAACTGTTGTCTATCACATAATTTATTTTTCTCTCTTCTTCTGCTAGAATAAAACTTACAAAGAGTAGGACTTCATTTGTTTTGTACACTGCTGTATCCCAACTACCTGTCACAAAGTCTGACCTCAGTAAATAACTTTCTGAGTGAATTAATGATAAAAACTCTGTAGCAGCTAAAAGAAGATAATATTTCCATGACTCTATCCCATTTACTCCATGATAAGATGGCCTCTGCTCACACAGGGGCTATTTCAGAAATAATTTCTATGCTTGTGTGCTCTCATGCTGCCCCTTAGCACCGTTAGGGCCACAAAACTGTGTTGCTTTGGGTTCTCAGGGTCTTAGGGAGACATTAGTGAGATGTTCTTTGTTTTAGTTTGTTCTTTGTAGCTCAGCTGCCTCTACTGTAGTTAAGATTTAGTCCTTAATCATTTCATAATGGTGATAATCCCTGGATTGTAGGGTGAGGAGGAGTTTGATTGTTATACCAAGACCCCAGCTGTATAAAGCATTTATATTTCACGTCTCCTTAACCACACTGTGGTTTTACTTCCCCCACTAACTCTATTCCTTCTTGCAGGTGAAAGGTTTTGTTTTCCCAGGAAATTTAGGCTGCAAGTTCACCAGAAAAACTGAGCCTGGCATCATTGAAATATTTGATGGTGTAAACTTCAGATAAAACATTTACTAATCAAATGTTCCTTTCAGATTTACTTTTTAAAAATATTAATTACATAATTTTAAAAATTATAATATTTATTTATTTGGCTGCATCAAGTCTTAGTTGTGGCATGTTGATCTTCAGTTGTGGCATGCAAACTCTTAGTTGCAGCATGTGGGATCTAGTTCCCCCACCAGGGATGGAACCTCAGCCCCCTGCATTGGGAGCACGGAGTCTTAGCCACTGGACCACCAGAGAAGTCCCTTAGATTTACTTCTGAAAAGAAAAGAAACCCTTTTAAATTAATAATGTGTTTCATGAAAAGATTCCTGAGCCTGATGGTCAGGGTTCAAATCCCAGCTCCATTCCTAAGACATAACCCTTCCTGTGAAAGGGGAAAATAATAATATCTGCTCTGCTTCCCTCCGAGGAAGACTCTGTGAGAAATGTGTGGGAAAGGGCCTTGTGTGTTGCAAAGCTTTGCAGGTGTGTAAATTGCTGTTGTTACCCAGAGAAGCTTTTTCAGCTTTAAGGTTTGCAGTGATTGAATATTTTTGCTCATTAATTCCAGAAGAGCACTTGGGTATTTGGATCCAAGGCTTTCACTACATCCTGAACAGCACCTGCCTGCAACTCTTAAACTGAGAGGAATATGACCTAGTATCCTGTGGCTGTTCCTTGGAAACTAGGACCATTTAAAAAACACTGGAAAGGAAATAATATAACTGGGAGGAATAGTACACTTGGGACGAATCACCTTTTTTCTTCCAGAGCTTAAAATATTAGTCACCTGTTTAAACATTTCCTAATTGTTTTTCTTTTTTAAACCTGAAAGTTATTTTTACATACTTGATGAAAATGAGAGACATTAAGATCTTTTCTTACTCTGGACAAGTTAATACTTAAAAACTCTACTACTTGATCTACTTTGTACCTAATGTTAGGCTATTGGTTTTTCTTATTGTCCAGGATGTTATCAGCAGGCTCAAGCTATATTCTTGGTCATCACAGGAGTTCTGTTTTCTAGGACTTCAGAGGAAAAAAAAAATCCAAGTACCCAGTAGAACTTTGTCCACATACTCCCTCATCCTAGTGATAATGTATAATTCTGGTTCCTGCTAAGCTCCCATACTCCTTTCTTTGTGTATCCTTCATTGGCTACTCTTTGTCTATGACACAAAACTGTGGAGACCCCACCTCTCCACCCTAAGTGTTAGTGTTTGGATCCCGCTCTCCTCTTCAGTAACTTTGGGTAAGCTCAGCCAGTTGGAGTTTGGTCTACAGAGCGCACACATTCATGTCTGGTGGGGGTCACTCCAGTGCACTCAGTACCTCCCTCCTCTAAACTGACTTAATCCAGATTCCTAGGATAGTGGTTCAGTGGGTCTGAAGTGAAAGTGAAGGTCGCCCAGTCATATTCGACTCTTTGGGACCCCATGGACTATAGAGTCCATGGAATTCTCCAGGCCAGAATACTGGAGTGGGTAGCCATTCCCTTCTCTAGGGGATCTTCCCGACCCAGGAATTGAACCCAAGTCTCCTACACTGCAGGCAGATTCTTTACCAATTGAGCTATGAGGGAGCCCCAGTGGGTCTGGAGAGGAGCCCTGAAAGTTGCATTTTAACAGGCACAGGGGTGGGGTGTGGGGGACGGGTAGGGGTGCGGGGGGATTCTGATGCAGGGCTCTAAGGGCTACTGTTTGAGAATCACCATCACCATATTCACATGCTGGCCCGATTTTTATCCTTGATCTTTAATCTTAAATTTAATGAGTCTGAAATTCACCTCCATGAATAGAAAGAAGTTTCTCTTTGCTGTCACCATGCCTGGACCAGTTTTGTAAGTGTAATCAATGTAGTCTTTGTTCTTCCATCTTCCCTTCTTTCCTGCTGCTGCTAAGTCACTTCAGTCGTGTCCGACTCTGTACGACCCCATGGATGGCAGCCCACCAGGCTCCCGTCCCTGGGATTCTCCAGGCAAGAATACTGGAGTGGGTGCCATTTCCTTCTCCAGTGCATGAAGGTGAAAAGTGAAAGTGAAGTCGTTCAGTCGTGTCTGGCTCTTCGAGACCCCATGGACGGTAGCCTACTAGGCTCCTCCGTCCACGGGATTTCCCAGGCAAGAGTACTGGAGTGGGGTGCCATTGCCTTCTCCGCCTTTCTTTCCTACTCCCTCCTTTTTTTTTCTTTTTTCTCTCTCTCTTCCAGTTATTCTCAGTCTGGGTTGGCTCCTCTTCCCCAGTCTTCATTCACAGTACATCTCATTTTTACGACTGCTCCTTTAAATCCCCTCCCTCATCAACTCATGTATGGACCATCCAGGTTTTCTAGCCTCTCTCTTTCTGCTCTAATCCTTCTTTGATCTTTTCACCACATTATTCACCTATTCAAGAATACATAGTATTCTCTGTTTCCCATGTCAGAACTGAACTTCTTGCCCTAGCATTTTATGTTACTCATTACTACTAAATTATATTTTTAAATATATATTTATTATATATATTTTTTTCTGAACTAGTACCTCAGTCTGTTATTTGGGCACAATTTCTTTATTCTTGCCTTTGAGTATAGAGTCTCAAAATATATTCATTGCAAACTTCTATGGACATACAATTTATTTGTTAGAGAGGAATTTTGTCATACTGACTACATTACTATAAATTTCTTCTCATAAGCGAGGGCTAGAAAGGAAACCAAGTGGACTGGTGGAATGGATTAAATGAGAACATTACATTCTTCTATTTTATTGCAGAATTTAATTTCATTTTGGTGGTTTCCTTCAGTTCAGTTCAGTTTAGTCGCTCAGTCGTGTCCGACTCTTTGCAACCCCATGAATCACAGCACGCCAGGCCTCCCTGTCCATCACCAACTCCTGGAGTTCACTCAAACTCATGTCCATCGAGTTGGTGATGCCACCCAGCCATCTCATTCTCTGTCGTCCCCTTCTCCTCCTGCCCCCAAATTCCTCCCAACATCAGAGTCTTTTCCAGTGAGTCAACTCGTCACATGAGGTGGCCAACATATTGCAGTTTCAGCTTTAGCATCAGTCCTTCCAATGAATACCCAGGACCGTTTCCTTAGATTAAATGAATTTCTCTTGTGCGGTGAACTTTGAACTTTTAGAGGGAGTAGATTGCCTTTTAATAGGTTGTCTATTAGTAAAATTTTCCTAAAGCTGTTTGGCCAAGATTTTATGTCAATACATAGATTGTTTTGAACACATTAAGAACTGTTTTCTGTCTTGAGCACTTGTATATTTAGTTAAAATGAATCTATAAGACAAAGCTCTGACACGTTTTGAAAATTAGAAACAAGTACGCAGAAAACCAGGAGAGATAACTGGTCACTATCACAACAGATTTTTGTTTGTTTGTCCTTCTTATTCCAGTCCTTTGATGTCTCTGGTAGCCATGGAGAAGCTCATGTTGGAAATGGTTTAAGTACTTGATAAATCCAAAAATGTTTCTTTTCAGGGTGCTTCTCATCGAGATTGACCACTGTCTACCATCTTGAGAAAAAAAAACTAAAGGTTCTCAACCTCTTTTTCCCACAGTATAACATCCTTGAGGGATCCCTCTCTGACAGTAACAGAGGTGTACTACATTAGTTTTCAGGGGATCTCTCCTTTCCTTCTCTCTGGGTAAAATACTATTTGAAAAAGTTCCTCAAACGGTTTTGAAACCCCCACCCATTCTCCATTGGGTGTCACAGCTTTCAGATCTCCTAATTGCTCTTAATTTAATATAACTAAAATTTATTGGCTTGATTTATCTGTTTCTGAAACATTTGTGGTGAAATTTGCCTCTGAATTTAAAGTCCTGAAAAAATTTCATTGTAATTCTATCACTTTTGCTTTGTATAATGAGGCGCTTACAAGTTCAAGATTGTTTCATCTTCTTAGGGTATTTTTTTGGTGAAATTTAGTGAAGTTGCTGAGTTGTGTCTGACTGTGTGCGATCCCATGGACTGTAGCCTACCAGGCTCCTCTGTCCAATGCTGATGCACTGCCTTTTATGTTGTCTGATATTAATATTGTTATGTATTTTTTCTTCTGGTTAATATTTGCTTGACATATCTTTATCCATTTCCTCGTTTTTAAACTTTTGGTGAGATTTTTAAAAATTATGTTTTCTGGTAAATAGCATCATTTGAATCTCTAAAAACTGACTTATTCTCATCCCATTTTTTAATAAGTGGCTTTAATCTAGAGGTTGGCACTCTTTGCCTATAGAGGGCTGTATAGGAAATATTTTCTGGCTCTGTGGTACATATAGTCTCTGCTGTAGCTACTCAGAAATAGCCACTGACAATAAATAAATTGACTGACATAAATTCAGGGGCCCTAGCTTCCAGGATCTAATGCATGGTGATCTGAGGTGGAGCTGATGTGATAATAATAGAAATAAAGTGCACAGTAGATGTAATGCACTTGAATCATCCTGAACCTCCCTGCCCTGGTCTGTGGAAAAATTATCTTCTATGAAGTCAGTCTCTGGTGCCAGAAAGGTTGGGGACCACTGCATAAATCAATATACAGGTCTAGATTTGGCCTGCCTGGTATAGTTTGCCAACCCTTGAACTTAAGTTAATCCATTTACATTTTTGTGATTGATAATATACCTACATTATTTTTTGCATTTTCTGTTTACCATCTGCATTACTTAGGGTAGTGCTAGCTGAGGTTAACAGATGAACCTGGAAACCTCAGTAGCTTAACCTAATGGAAGTCTATATTTTGTTATGTAAAATCCAGTTAGTGGCATGGAGGGTATGGTCTGCCCCACACAGTTAGTTAGAAACCCAGGTTCCTTCCATCTTGTGGCTCTGCCACTCCTAACATATAAGTTCCAAAATCACCAGGGAAAGGGAAATACAGGGTGGAGAAGGTATGCCTGCTTCTTAACCATATCAGCCTAAAAGTTATTTACATCACTACAGCTCATTTGATAACTAAAGATGGTCCTATCTAGAAGGAAGAGGGACCTGGGAAATGTAGTTCTCAGCCTGACAGCCACTTCCCAGCATCAGTTCCTCAGTGGGGGAGAGAATCACAGATCTTTGGGAGACATCTGGCATCTGGGTGCTTCTGCTACAGCCACCCTTTTCCTTTGCTGCTTTTTTTTTTTCCCTTTTCTGCTTTCTGTGCAATTGATTTTTTAAAAAATTTTCCTTTCTTCCCTTTGCTGTTTGTAATATATATGATGCATTACTCTTATTTTAGTGCTTTTCCTTACAGTTTTAACATAAATACTTGATTCTTAAAATTTTTATAAAGCTTGTGTTTATTCAGTATATCTCTTCTCTTTTGGATAAGAAAATAATTTCTTTGTTCCTCTCTTCCTGCTATATAGACTTTGCACATCAGTTCAGTTCAGTTCAACTGCTCAGTCGTGTCCGACTCTTTGCAACCCCACGAATCACAGCACACCAGACATCCCTGTCCATCACCAACTCCAGGAGTCTACTCAAACTCATGTCCATCGAGTCGGTGATGCCATCCAGCAATCTCATCCTCTGTTGTCCCCTGCTCCTCCTGCCCCCATTCCCTCCCAGCATCAGGGTCTTTTGCAATGAGTCAACTCTTCTCATGAGGTGGCCAAAGTATTAGAGTTTCAGCTTTAGCATCAGTCCTTCCAATGAAAACCCGGGAATGATCTGCTTCAGGATGGACTGGTTGCACCTCCAAGGGACTCTCAAGAGTCTTCTCCAACACCAAAGTTCAAAAGCATCAATTCTTCGGTGCTCAGCTTTCTTCACAGTCCAAATCTCACATCCATACATGACCACGGGAAAAACCATAGCCTTGACTAGATGGACCTTGGTTGGCAAAGTAATGTCTCTGCTTTTTAATATGCTATCTAGGTTGGTCATAACTGTCCTTCCAAGGAGTAAGTGTCTTTTAATTTCATGGCTGTAATCAGCATCCACAGTGATTTTGGAGCCCCCCAAAATAAAGTCTGACACAGTTTCCACTGTTTCCCCATCTATTTCCCATGAAGTGATGGGACCAGATGCCATGATCTTCGTTTTCTGAATGTTGAGCTTTCAAGCCAACTTTTTCACTCTCCTCTTTCACTTTCATCAAGAGACTTTTGAGTTCCTCTTCACTTTCTGCCATAAGGGTGGTGTCATCTGCACATCTGAGGTTATTGATATTTCTCCCAGCAATCTTGATTCCAGCTTGTGCTTCTTCCAGCCCAGCATTTCTCATGGTGTACTCTGCATACAAGTTAAATAAGCAGGGTAACAATATACAGCCTTGACGTACTCCTTTTCCTATTTGGAACCAGTCTGTTGTTCCATGTCCAGTTCTGACTGTTGCTTCCTGACCTGCATACAGGTTTCTCAAGAGGCAGGGCAAGTGGTCTGGTATTCCCATCTCTTTCAGAATTTTCCAGTTTATTGTGATCCACACAGTCAAAGGCTTTGGCATAGTCAATGAAGCAGAAATAGATGTTTTTCTGGAACTCTCTTGCTTTTTCGATGATCCAGCGGATGTTGGGAATTTGATCTCTGGTTCCTCTACCTTTACTAAAACCAGCTTGAACATCTGGAAGTTCACAGTTCATGTATCGCTGAAGCCTGGCTTGGAGAATTTTGAGCATGACTTTACTGGCGTGTGAGATGAGTGCAACTGTGCGGTAGTTTGAGCATCTCACACGCTAGTAAAGTCATGCTCAAAATTCTCCAAGCTAGGCTTCAGCAATATGTGAATCGTGAACTTCCAGATGTTCAAGCAGGTTTTAGAAAAGGCAGAGGCACCAGAAATCAAATTGCCAACATCCGCTGGATTATGGAGAAAGCAAGAGAGTTCCAGAAAAACATCTATTTCTGCTTCATTGACTATGCCAAGGCCTTTGACTGTGTGGATCACAATAAACTGTGGAAAATTCTGAAAGAGATGGGAATCCCAGACCACCTGACCTGCCTCTTGAGAAACCTGTATGCAGGTCAGGAAGCAACAGTTAGAACTGGACATGGAACAACAGACTGGTTCCAAATAGGAAAAGGAGTACGTCAAGGTTGTATATTGTCACCCTGCTTATTTAACTTATATGCAGAGTACATCATGAGGAATGCTGGGCTGGAAGAAGCACAGGCTGGAATCGAGATTGCCGGGAGAAATATCAATAACCTCAGATATGCAGATGACACCACCCTTATGGCAGAAAGTGAAGAGGAACTCAAAGGCCTCTTGATGAAAGTGAAAGAGGAGAGTGAAAAAGTTGGCTTGAAAGCTCAACATTCAGCAAACAAAGATCATGGCATCTGGTCCCATCACTTCATGGGAAATAGATGGGGAAACAGTGGAAACTGTGTCAGACTTTATTTTGGGGGGCTCCAAAATCACTGCGGATGCTGATTGCAGCCATGAAATTAAAAGATGCTTACTCCTTGGAAGGAAAGTTATGACCAGCCTAGATAGCATATTAAAAAGCAGAGACATTACTTTGCCAACCAAGGTCCGTCTAGTCAAGGCTATGGTTTTTCCCGTGGTCATGTATGGATGTTAGAGTTGGACTGTGAAGAAAGCTGAGTGCCGAAGAATTGATGTTTTTGAACTGTGGTGCTGGAGAAGACTCTGGAGAGTCCCTTGTACTGCAAGGAGATCCAACCAGTCCATTCTGAAGGAGATCAATCCTGGGTGTTCATTGGAAGGACTTATGCTAAAGCTGAAACTCCAATACTTTGGCCACCTCATGCAACGAGTTGACTCACTGGAAAAGATTCTGATGCTGGGAGCGATTGGGGGTAGGAGGAGACGGGGAAGACAGAGAATGAGGTGGCTGGATGGCATCACCAACTCGATGGACATGAGTTTGAGTGAACTCCGGGAGTTGGTGATGGACAGGGAGGCCTGGCATGCTGTGGTTCATGGGGTCGCTAAGAGTCGGACACGACTGAGCGACTGAACTGACTGACTGACTTGAGCATTCTTTGGCATTGGAATAAAAATTGACCTTTTCCAGTCCTGTGGCCACTGCTGAGTTTTTCCAAATTTGCTGGCATATTGAGTGCAGCACTTTCACAGCAGCATCTTTCAGGATTTGAAATAGCTCCACTGGAATTCCATCACCTCCACTAGCTTTGTTTGTAGTGATGCTTTCTAAGGCCCACTTGACTTCACATTCCAGGACGTCTGACTCTAGGTGAGTGATCACACCACTGTGATTATCTGGGTCATGAAGATCTTTTTTGTACAGTTCTTCTGTGTATTCTTGCCACCTCTTCTTAATATCTTCTGCTTCTGTTAGGTCCATACCGTTTCTCTCCTTTATCGAGCACATCTTTGCATGAAATGTTCCCTTGGTATCTCTAATTTTCTTGAAGAGATCTTTAGTCTTTCCCATTCTGTTGTTTTCCTCTATTTCTTTGCATTGATCTCTGAGGAAGGCTTTCTTATCTCTCCTTGCTATTCTTTGGAACTCTGCATTCAGATGCTTAGTCTCTTTTGCTTTTCGCTTCTCTTCTTTTCATAGTCTTTGTAAGGCCTCCTCAGACAGCCATTTTGCTTTTTTGCATTTGTTTTCCATGGGGATGGTCTTGATCCCTGTCTCCTATACAATGTCCTGAACCTCCATCCATAGTTTATCAGGCACTCTGTCTATCAGATCTAGTCCCTTAAATCTGTTTCTCACTTCCACTGTATAATCATAAGGGATTTGATTTAGGTCATACCTGAATGGTCTAGTGGTTTTCCCTACTTTCTTCAATTTAAGTCTGAATTTGTTATTCCTTCGTTTTTCTCTGAGGAGCCTGAAAGCACAGAAATGCTTTTAAGGTTAGTCTGTTATTTTCATTGCGTTTGTAATGTTAGCTGACTTTTGTTGGTTACCCTTTTTGCTTAAGATTCTCACATTTTTCAACATATCTGTCCCTGAATGATTGTCTCTACTCCAGCCTCCCAGGACCCTTTTTCAGAATGAGGTATTCTGTGGTGGTGAGAGAGTGCTGCCCTGGCTGCTACTAAATAGGTTGCAGGTCCATTCCCTGCATTCATGCACAGCCTTGCTCAGGTCGGCTCCATGCCAGGACTGTTCTAGTTTCTTCCTGGCTCCCTAGGTTTGCAGCTTCACAGGAGGCTTACCCTCAGACAGCACCTGCAGTAATTCTCTTGTCATGAGAGCAGGGGACACTGGTCCCGCCCTGATTGCCGACATGAAACTGGCTCAGAGCACCTGTCATATGTGGAGCGCCTCCAGTTGCCATGAATTCCCCCAGAGCTGCAAGTAGTAGGTTCTAGGGTGATCATCATGCGGCTTTAGAGCCCACCTTTTTAATGTGTGTGTGTATGTTAGTCGCTTAGTTGTGTCCAACTCTTTGAGACCCCATGAACTGTGGCTCGCCAGACTTCTCTGTCTGTGGAATTCTCCAGAAAAGAATACTGGAGTGGATTGTGATTCCCTTCTCCAGGGGATCTTTCTGACCCAGGGATAGAACCCTGGTCTTCTGCATCGCAGGCAGATTCTTTACTGTTTGAGCTACAGGGAAGTGCTAACCGTTTTAATACCTTCTTTTAAAGTTTATCTGTTATTTTATGTTTGTAGCAGTGGTGAGGAGGTGTGGTCCAATTCTATTTTTAGGAACCAATCCACCCTGATTTGAGAGCTTTCTCCATTCCTTTTGATTTTTCCATTGGTGATAATACCGCTTGGCCCATTTTTGTACCTCACATCACTGTTGAATCCCCACATGCACTTACAGCAAGCATGGATTGTTGTTGATAATCATTCTCAGAGACAGATGGTGGTGAGTGAGTCTGATGATAGGAGTGGGTTGGGTCTCAGTCGCTGTGTCAGAGTGAGGTTAGGACATGGCTGGCTTGACTGTAAGTGCTGGCAGGGCCACTGCGTTCCTGCCACCCTTGTTCCTCCTAACACCTCTGCCCTCAGCTAGCCTGGCACAGATCGATGCCCCAACACTCAGAAGGGTGTGAGAAGACTGACCCAGACATGACAATTGCCATCTTTTCTGACACTCTGCCTTAAACCTAGTAGTTTCTAACCCTTGAGCTATGGAAGGGGATGGCTTTGTGTGGCTCTGTGTTGTACACTGTTCCTGAGCACAAATCATGCCCATGTTTCACCCAAGCTATGTAGCTACAGAGCTATATCTATTCAGAGTGAGCGAAGGTCTTCTCATTCACACAGAGGTGTAAGTTAGACTCTGATGGTCAAACAAGGATGCATGTATAATCTCTCTCTAGGTTTCTTGTCATCATTTTAGATAAGATGGTCAGGCTGTAGGACTCCTTCTTTGTTCCCCTTATAGACAGAGTGTTGCTGAACCCTATCCTGTTGATGTTTTCTTACTGGGGTATGGAGAAGGGATGGTTAGGGCCTGGCACCAAGTTGTTGTGGTAGCTGACAGGCAGAAGAAACTCCAGAACCTGGGCTTTTATTTCTTATTTCAGTGTAGAGCTGACAGGTGAGGTACCAGGTTCCTCTTTTATTTGCACTAGACCTACCTTATTTTCTCCAACTAGTGACACCATCAAACTGCCTAGGGACCTCGGCAGTTCCTGACCTTTGTTTCCTCCAGGGGCCAGCTTTTGTGCACAGTGCCACTGAACCCCTGGGCCTGAATCTAATTCCTGTCTCTCCCTGCACCCCGCCCTCCCCTGCCCAAGTTGTACAGTAGTTTCTGGTCATAAAGTTATTAGAAATTGGCACCTGCAAAGGAATAAAAGGAGTTGCTGGAAACCCAGCCCTTGGTACAAGGGAAGTCATGGTAAATATCACTTTGCAGTGCTACTGAGATATTAGTATTAAGCAATATTATAGTCTGATTCCTTTTCAAGGGACCCTTCTGTGCTAGTGCCTAAGATAGCACTGAAGCATGTGGTTTCCAGAACCAAAAGCATGCTTCCTTTCACTTTTTATTTTTGGTTTTTGCTTTTTTGTTTGCTTTTTTTGACTGGTCTTCAGCATTCTTGCTACTTTTTGCCAGAACTTGCTAGAGAAGTCCTTCAGGGAGGTTTAGGAGATGACAGAAAGAAGAAGAAGTTCATTTGTAATAGGAAGAAGAGCAGTAGTTATGAGAAGCATAGAGGAAGCTAGAGAAGGAAAATCAAGGAAAAGAGACTGGGAACAAGTCCAGTCTGAGAGATTCATGTTGTGGTTGGTAGATTTGAGTTGAGCGTCTGTTTCATAGGAATGCCTTGTGCAAGTCATTGTCCCTGAACCCAGTTAGTAGGACAAGGAAACGGAATTCAGGAACCATGAGAAATCTGCCTTGCAGTTAGGGTGTGGGAACATGTGAGTCAGCCTAGCAAAGCTAATGTTTAAAAGTATGGAGGCTTTTGATTCACTTCTCTTCTAGGAAGCATTTTACTAGACTAGAATGGCAACCCACTCCAGTGTTCTTGCCTAGAAAATCCCATGGATGGGGGAGCCTGGTGGGCTTCCGTCTATGGGGTCACACAGAGTTGGACACAACTGAAGTGACTTAGCAGCAGCAGCAGCAGACAGTGTTTACCACTGTAGGAGTGGGAGAGCTTCATTGCTGTTTGGAGCAGAACAGTTCTTCCTTGTGTCCCCTTGTGTGGGACACTATTTTCAGCTAGGCAATGAGAGCATTTTAAAGTCAATAAATGTTATCTGTGATTGTTATGAAGAAAATGCCAACCATGGACCCTTAAATACAGCAAAGCAGTGGTAGGTACAATTCCTAGAGAATTAAGTGGGCATGGATTCCTACATTATAGACCTTATCAAATTTTCTGTAAAATAGAATCTCAGGTGGTAGTTTCCACTCAGACCAGAGGAATCAAATGTAGAGGTATAAATGCCATTGGTACCATGAGAGAGATGTAGCAATTACACATAAGAATCTATCCAGGGAGTAGAGAATGTGTTCCTATGATGGCAGCATTCAGAGTGCAGAAAGGGGAAGTTTGTAGGTAGATTATATACTGTAATGAGGTTGGAGCTTGCAACCCACCAGAAAAACCAGGTTTCCATGAGTGTGGCCATTTGGGATGCTTAGAAGGCAGAGTCTGGGAGACCTTTCCCATAATTATGTTCATGGTTTATTCCACTTCAGTTTCACTTTTCTATCTACTTATATTAACACATTCATCCCTTCTGTCTACCCCTACAATTTTACCATGTAGTCACAGTAATCTTTTCTATCATCATCAAGAGAGCTTCGGCAGTGCTACCTTCTCTAAGGCATTTTTCTCACCCACTGGAAAAAAAAATAGAGTTCCTGTAATGTGCTGGGGTTTGTGCAGTTGCATGCATCATCTCATTTCATAGTCCCAGCAGTTCCATGAAGTAGTTATAAAAGAACTTTCTGGAAATCTCCAAATGGAGTTTAAGATCCCTGGGTCTAACTACGTAAAGGGGTTTCCATCTTATAGGAACAGTGGGTATTGGTGAATTGTGACCAATATTTTTTGTTTTAACTTTTTATTTTGTATTGAGGCATAGACAATTAATAATGTTGTGATAGTTTCAGGTGAACAGGGAAGGGACTCAGGCATACATAAACATGTATTCCTTCTCTCCCAAACTACCCTCCTATCCAGGCTGCCACATGATATTTATCAGAATTCCATGTACTATACAGTAGGTCCTTGTTGGTTATCTATTTTGGTTATCCATAGCAGTGCGTACATGTCCATCCTAAACTCCCTAACTGTCCCTTTGTGACCACTATTTTTTAGGGAAAAATGAGTAACATATGCTTTGTTTAGGCTCCTTTTAGTAAAGAAACATGACTGGGAGTCACGTTTGAATCAATGAATGTCAGTAGCAAGTCAGGGAATGTTGGTACCTTTCTAGGCAGGTGTAATGAAATAATGTGTCTTGCAAAAGGAGGAGCAGAGGTTGAGATTGATGTAGCATTGAATCCACTGAACAACATATGCTGATGTAGGAGAGATCCGAAAGAATGAGCAATTGATTTCTCAGTGATAGACCTGAGCTGGCCAATTTGAGCAAACTTGTTTATTCAAACTCTATTTTCCAGCTAAAGGCAGATGGACCGTTTGATCTGAGATGTTTTGCTGTACTCAGGAAGCGCTTAGCCAAGGCACAGCCAGGCATTGTGTGTAGAGTCAGTTCATTTACCAGAAGTCACCCTGATGAAGTTATATAATCCAGAGCATCTGATTCAGGGCAAGACTGGGGCAGCAAAGGAGTGTAGAGATCCTAGAGCCTTCTGTTTAGGGGTGTCAGAAGACAACTAGTGGAATGGAGGAGTAGGAGATGGGATTGAACATTTGATGCACTTCATGTAGGGCTGATGGGAGAAAGAAATTCTCCCTGATGAGTTGATTAGTCATGGATTCATAGAGCTTGAGCCATGGGTGGAGCTTAAGCAAATAAGGCTCTCATCGTGCAGAGCAATTGAGTCTGTGCAGCAAGGAATGAATAGAATGGGATTCCAATCTATATCTTCAGTCTCTATAATTTATTTTTTTAAGGTTTATTTAAGGTTCCTGATTCAGTTTGATGTGGCCAAATGAGTCTCTTGCTTCTTTTTATGAAGACAGAGAATATAGATCTGCTATTATTTCCTTATTAGCAGTAATGCCAGAATCTCATAAGAAGTTTACACACCAAATAATAAACTTCCACTCATGGTCTGAAAGAAAAATTGAAAAAATTACATAAAAATATCAAAATCACAAACTTATTAATGGATCCAGTTCTTACTAACATTCTTTTCCCCTCTTACTTCTCTTTGTTTTTATGATGGTTCTGGGCTTCCTGGAGTGAATGATGATATATCTTGAACAAATGGAATTTGTTCTTGAATCCTACTGGTGTAAATGCTGAGGTAAATAAATGGAAATAGAAGTCCCAGGAATAAATCAGACTACTTGCTTAAAAAGAAAGCTTGTACTTCAGGCTGTTCTTTTTGGTAGACTAAAAAGAAGCCACAGGGTTGGAAGTCCATCTCCTTGTCCATATGTAGGCCCTAACTCAAGCTTTTTATTTATCTGTTTGTAGAAATATAGGGTTTTCTTCCTCCTTTGCTTCCTTCTTTCCTTGTCATTATCATTCATTCTTGTGAGAGGTCTCTGAAAATTCAGAAAAAGACACTTTGTCAGCACAAAAATATATTGAAGTCGTGCTACGAAACATGATGAATATTAGCAAAGAAAGATATGTTAGAAGTGGTGTTCTTCTGAGACACTGAAGGATTTAAAATAATTAAGACTCACAGGACACAGAGTCACTGATTCACACTCCCTAACCCAGAGGTAGAGCCAGGACATATGAGAGAAAACAGGGATAGCAGATTTAAGGGCGACATGGGTGAAATGGTCAAACAGGAGACGAGAGAGAAGCAGGCTTCACCAAGTCCACCAAAGACAGGTCTGCAAGGCCTGAGGAGTGACTTGGTTGAAAAAATAAAGGGCCCTTTGTGTATTTGTGATCATCTAATCCATGGAAAATATTCATTTTGGTGATAGACTATATACCCAAAGTAAAATATAATGCTGTCCAAACTGATACTCTTGTGCAAGTGAAAGGGGCCATTACTGATTATGGACATATGGTTATAGACTGTACCTCTCCCCCTTCCAGATGTCATGGATGTAACTAAGAGATTAAACTTTCACTCAAAGCACAGTTATGAAGCCCTGATGTCCCCGGCATTGCATTCAGCACTGAGGGTACAAAGCTGAGCTGTTGTTTTTGCAGCAGATGAGTAGTTCTCTCTGTGGCTGAGACTTTCGTGACACTAAAGATCAAGGCAAAACCTTCACAGTCCAGTTAACCAATTATGATGCTTCTTAGCGGGGCTTGTGTATATGGCTCCCACCTGGTCTCCTCCTCCTGGCTGCACACCCTGAAGCATGATGAGTCAGAGTGGTGTGATTTTGTTCTGCCTTTGCCCTGCATATGCTGGTTTTAATCAAATGAACGCTTAATCCTGTAGCGAATCTTATTACGCCCTTTGCCCTTTCCCATTCCATCTGTTACATGTCTCATTCTCTATCCTCCAAGTGGAATAAGCTGTGTTTTTTTTCTCAGACTTTTTTTCTTTCTGTGTTTGATGTTTTTCAGATATAGGCCTGGAGCCAAGAATTACAATCAGGCTGAAGTGGGTCTGACTGAGGATTTTCAGTATCCTGCATTACTTTCTCTAATGCTCTGTTTCTCTTATCAGCAAAGCCTCCAGTTTTGATGACTTTTAATGCAGGGTACTGGGGAGCTCTGCAGTTGGCTTCACAGATCTTCCTGTTAGGACTGCAATTACTGTCTCCCCAGGGTGTAAAAGACCCTCAGGCACACAGGGATGGTGGCATCCACTTGAATCAGTAGGTCTGTGTCCCAGCCATGCTGCAGAGCCCAGATATCTGCTGGTGGATGGATCATAATCTTGTCTCACTGGGCCTTTCTAATCCTTTTGATCTCTTTGGCTCTTTGCTATCTTACTGACCAAATCATTCATATACATCAAAACCAGCTCTACTTGAAAATAGACTCCAGGGCCTCTGTCCTAGGAATAGCAAAAGACTATAGACAGATCTTCCTCAAGGAGCATATTTCTGTTTATTGTAGTTTCTCTCTTTTGCAAGTATGATAAGATTTTACTCTGGAAGAATGAAAAATATTTAAAAGGTATTGATGGTATTGCAGGTTCCAAATTTGGTTCTCTTTCCACAAGCACAGCCCCATACGTGGGCTCTGTCTCTTGTATTATTTAGGATCTGTCTGTGTGTTTCTCCCATTTTTAAGGTCCTGTGAAGGGAGATTTCTTGTCTCTAATCTTTCAAGCCCTTCTTCATCCTAGACTACCCTATCCTAGTGCTAAATCCATTGTTTTCCATAGAGAAGGTAATTGACACATGTTTCCAAACTCAATACATATTTTTGGCCTATAAATCAGTAATCTCCTTATTTGATACTTCCTTTAGACTGAAAGACTTACTGATAGTTCTTAGATAGAATACAGGGGTTAATGTCCTTTGAGTAATAAGGCCAGGCCAGAGATGTGGAAAATATGGAGGTCACTCTATGTTCAGTCCTTTGAGGGAGATTTTGCTGCCCCAGATGTAGAATCTTCAGGCCTCTAGGGATGCAAGTAAAACATGAGATTGATGCTGCATTCAGTCTTTTGACTCTCCTGCTTAACTGCTGTGGCTGACATACACTGACAAACTTATTTTGCAACAGATGGAAGGAAAGGTGTTTTAGACCTAGGAATACAGCTAAACTAAGGCCTAGGACCTGCCTTAAAAGGAGCTCCAGAATCCTTGGTTGGATCCCAAACCAAATTAGGCTAGTATATGCCCCGCCTTGATCTAGGCAGAAATCAACCCCAGCCTTAAAATCAAAAGGAATGAGATGCAGGACAAATGGCCACTTGGGTCTCTACATTCTGTTCCTATTTTATTGTTTCAGCTCAGATGTTGCATGCTCCCTATCCTGTTTGACTCTTTTATGTTGCTTCTTTCTATTAATAGTCATTTGGCTTCTGGTCAGCCAACGATAATTATGATTCATTACCACCTCTGGGTAAAACTGGTTGCCAGAAATTCTCTTTGTATTATTGTATTTGAGAACAATCCAAATTTTCTGCCTTATTTGAGGGGGTGGGTTGCGGGTCAGGATCAACCATTATGAACAAATAATGAAAGTTTAAGGCATTAGGAATCTTCACATGAGTTTCCAAGTAGAGAAGTATGGAAAATGTAGTAATGTTCTCTGTTTTGAAAGTAGACCCCTCTCTTGTTGAGGACTGGGTGGTGAGAACCTTGAGGTAGTGTCTCCCGTTTATGTAGTGATAGCCATGAATTTGGAAGGCAGAGAGGTGCCATTCCGGGCCAACCACATGTTGACACGTGGTGCATGCCATGCATAAATCCTGCCTCCAGACAGTCAGGAGGAGGGGGCGACTTTTTGGTCATTTGTCTGCCCAGAGGGGATGCCTTTTTGAAATTCTGTTAATCCTGAGCCTTCTAGTCAGTCACCTGCCTACCAAGAAGAGGGAAAGCCATCACTAAGATTGCATCTCTGTTATAAAATCACATTTGAACTCAGCAGAGACATAGACCACAGTCTGTTGATTCTAGGGAGGTGTTCTTTGCCTTGTTCCATCATGTTGTTCTGTGTGTTCAGGAACAATCCAGAAATTCTGTCTGTTTTATTTCTTCTTTCTACCCCTTTCCCGAGTCCCAGTATTTAAAACCTCAAACTCCTGTCCAGCCCTGACCAATGTAACACCACACATAATGCTGAATTTCAGGCTCCTTGGAATTCCTGGGGAACAATGCCAATTAGAGTGCCATAAGATGGCTGGATGGCATCACCGACTCGATGGGCATGAGTTTGAGTGAACTCCGGGAGTTGGTGATGGACAGGGAGGCCTGGTGTGCTGTGATTCATGGGGTCACAAAGAGTCGGACACGACTGAGCGACTGAACTGAACTGAACTGAACTGAAGCAACAGCTGAAAAAGTCAACAGAACTTAGAGCTTTCTAACTTAGGCATTAACAGCCAGTGGTGCTTCTTTGAAATGTACAGCTTGGGAGAAGGTATGTGGGCCCTGAATTGGTAGAGAAGGGGTGAATATTCTGGTAAAAGTGAGTGTAGGCACAAACCCAGTTGTGTCAGGGAAAGATAGTCCCTTAGCATGACTTGAACTTAAGTTTGAGGAAGGGAACTACATTTCAGGAACTTGAACTTTTAAACTCAGGGTGCAAAGACACTTTTAAACTCAAGTGAACTTGTAGTGAGATTTCAAGTTCCATAGGCATGGGTTATGTCTTACTAAATGTCTTTGCAGTTGCCAAGATAGTATTTTACCCTTCGTGGACATTCAGTAAATGTTTATTTAATTGGATTGAGTTTTCTGAGGATAAGGAGGAAATTGCTGAAAAGCCCTGATTTGGAGATTTTCCAGTCCCTATTCTCTGTACAATTCTGTGACGCTAGGAAGGTCAGGAGGTGAGAGAACAGCAGATTTGAAGGTCTGAAAGAGATTCTGTGGGCTGAAACATGAAATGTGAAGGAACTCTGGTGAGAGATGAGGCTGGGGAGCTATGTGGAGATGAAGTTATACAGGATCTCTTCAGTTGGTTAAGGCACTTGGACTTCATCCTAAAAGCGGAACGGAGCTACAGGAGGATTTTTAGTCAAAAGTGTGACATGCTTAGATAACATGTTAGAAAGAGCACTGTGTGCAACATAAAGAATGGATTAGAAGAGCTCAAGTAGGGACAGGAGAACCAACTGGGAGACTTATGTCAACTCTGGGAAATAATGATTTTTACCTGACCTAGGTTAGAGGTCATGAGAGTGGATGGGTTCAAAGGGGATCATAGCGGTGCTTTGACACTAATTGGATGTGAGGGATCTTGAGTGGGGAGGAACAAAGAATGAAGGATGCCTAGGTCTCAGATATGGGCAATGATAGAAGATGGTGCCATCAGCAAGAGAAAAAAGAGAGAAACGGGTGCGAAGACGTGTGGAGAGAGACGATGCCGAGTCGTTTCTCTACAGGTTGAGACTGAGGTTCTTGTGGGACATCACAGAGGGCTGGCAGTTCCACGGAATGGGTCTGAAGTTCTGAAGAGAGATAGCAGTTGAAGAACAGGTTTGGGAATGTGTGATGTCTCCATGGGAGTAGGTGAGCTTGTTCAGGGAAACACCAACATTTAACTTGGCAGAGGGAGAGGGACACATAAAGCAACCTAACTGTGAGTGCTCAGAGAGGTAGGTGGCAAACACAGAGAGGTGTGCAGAGGGGAAAAGAGGATTTAAAGAAAGAGGGAATGGTCCGGCTTCCTTACCTTTAAGTCATCCAATCTCTAGGTTCCCAAATATTTCAAATTACTTTTGGCCAGTAAGCCCTAGACTAGAAAAAAATACATATCCAACCACTCCTGTGTGAATTGTTGTAGCCTAAGGTCATTGGTCTGTTGTATTTAAACATATCTAGGTTCTGCACCCTCTGAAGACTTAATCTAATGCTAAAAAAAGAAGAGAAGAAGTCTTTGTCATACTCTGTATGACCACACTAAAAGTTGCCAGCAGGGAAATTAACCTATAAGTACTCTGGACGCATTAAGGTAAGTACGTTTTTAAAAAAATGTTATGTCCCTTGGGTATGGTCTAATGTGATGATGGGTAGAAATGGGACTGAAGAGTGACAGGAAATATTAATGGAAGGTATCACACAGCCCTTTGGCCTTAGAAAGAGCAATGGGCTATTTCTGTTGCTAGAGGGAAAGTTTGATGAGTAATGATCTTGATATACATTTTAAACATTCTGACAGTGACATAATGGGTGCTGTTTTTACTCTTTGGACAGCAGATTCTCCTTTGCTGTACTCAGGTCCATTACCTCAAGTCTGTTTAAGGGCCACCTGAGGGCAATGGAAGCATCACGACACCTGTATTCCCATTCTAGACAGTGGGTGCTGTAAAAGGCATGCTATAATAGGCTGTAGGTGGGTGCTGTGACATAGGGCTTGCTTTCCCTGCAGAGAGAAGGGCGCCAATCCAAGGTCTCAGGAAGGCGTGCTTTCCCAAAACATCCCACTCCCCAGGTTGCTGATGATTCACATTTAGCTGCCCTTCCACCTCCACACTCTTCCTAACGACACAAAATTTCGGTCAAACTTGAACCCTGCTAAGAAAACAGATTTGCTCTTTTTAGTCTTAGCAGCCCTCTCTTTTAAAAAGAGAGTATGTGGGAAGGCAGATCCTTAGTTCCCTCCTCCCCAAGCTGTTGCAGGAATTTCAGACCTCTGCTTGCCAAATTGCTTTTATGGAACTCAGATTTTTTTTTTTTTTTTTTGGTGGGGTGAGGGAATACCTTCAGTGACTCCTCTCCCCTCTCTGAGCCACAGTTTTGTCTTCCCTACAAAGGGGCCTGGATTAGGGGATTTTAGGGGGCCCCCAGGCCTAGCCTGTGTCCCCATCAGCTGGCTTCATCAGCAGAGAGCTTGTTGTCAGTGAGGCCCTCTACTGGCAAGCCAAACTGGCTGGAAAGGACTGTGCTATATTTAGACAAAGCAAGTCACAGTATTCAGTTTGCAGAAAGGTTGCTGTTTGGAGTGAAAACACCATGGGAAGAGGCTTCTAAATTTAAAATGCACCTACCCAGTGGGATGGGGGGAAGACAAGGAACCCCAGTTGCTCTAAGGGGTCTGGAAATCAGAATGGGTGGAGTTGGCCTAGACCTGCCAGGGCTAGTCTTGATTCCTCGGCCTCCTTGGTTTGGGTTTGTGTTCACTTGTGAAGAGGCCCTCTGCTGAGAGAAGGCGTGGGAGGTAGATGAACCTAGCTCTGCCCCTTGGTCGTTTTGTGATCGTGAGTTGTTGGACTCTTGCACCTTATTATCTGTTAAACAAGGATGCTTGTAGGCCTGTGTGAGGATTAAATGAGCTCACATACATAGAACAGCAGGACAGAGTCTGGCATAGGGGGCAGTTACCTCTTTCCGTCCCCAGTCCTCCTCTTTTTGTACATTTGCTCATATTATTCTCCCCTCCTGGACCATTCTTCCTGCCTCTCCAAAGTTAACTTACTTTTCAGTGCTCAGCAGGATCCTCCCACCTGCTCGAGTTCTCCTGCTGCCCCCAGCACATAGTACGACTTCACATTCTGGAACTGCCTTCTTTCTTGATACTGTTATGCTGATTTTGCCCATTTATACTGCTGCTCTCTGAGGGAAGACATTTGTTAAATGAAAGTTATCTTTCTGTAATATCTGGTAAGATGTTAGGGGCCTAAGCCATATTTGAATGAATGAATACAGAAAGAAAAAGTTGCAGGGAGAATGCAGGGGTAGTGTGTACTGTGGTTAAGGGTTGATGCTGGGGCTAGCTTGCCTGGGTTTGAAACCTGGTGTTGCCAGTTATGAACTGGCAGTTAATGCAACTTTAGGAGTTGTTGCATCTCTCTGTCTGGCTTCCTTGGTGGCTCAGATGTTAAAGAAATCTGCCAGCAATGCAGGAGACCTGGGTTCCATCCCTGGATTGGGAAGATCCCTTGGAGAAGGAAATGGCAACCCACTCCAGTATTCTTGCCTGGAGAATTACATGGCCAGAGGAGCCTAGTGGGCTGCACAGTCCATGGGGTTGCAAAGAGTTGGACACAATTGAGTGACTAACATTCTGCATCTCTCTGTCAGTTTTCTTCCTGCATAAATGTAGTGACAAATATAGTATTTCTCTCCTAGGGTTGTTGTAAAGGTTAAGGTTAAATTTGGAGAGTACTTATATCAGTGCCTGGCATATGGTACTATATAAGAACCCACCATTTTAATTTTAAAGAACATGAGTTTGGGATTAGACAAACCTTAGCTCAAAGACTACTCTGCTGCTTACTAATTATCTGACCTTGGACAGAAGTTATCAATTTCTCTGTGCTCCGGTTTCCTTATCTGTAAAATAGGGATAAATACCTGCCTAATAAATTGTTGTGAAGACAGTTAAGAACCTAGAACACAGTATATGCCTGAGAACTGGTGGCTTTTAGAAGCCTGCTTCAATCTTCTAGGAGCAAGAGTTTTAAGTGTTTGATTGAAGAATCATTGCAGTGGCCCAAGTCCCACTTAGGAAGGTGGAAACCCGGGGCTTGCCCTGACTGGGAAGGATTGAGAGAAAAGTCGAAAGCGGGGTTGTGAGTACCTTGTCAGAAGGAGTAGGGAAGGTACTCTGTGCTGGTTGATAAGCTGTCTCACCAAAATCCTGACCAAATTAGGTCATTAGAAATACATTTGGAAGGAGCTGGAGACTTTTGCCTGAGTGAAATTCCAGCACAGGTCCATGCACGTCACCCTGCTCCGTAGCTTTGATTATGTAAGGTGTTTCTTGTGTTTTGTCCTTATGGAGCCAGCTGTGTTCCTGTCGTTGTGATGCTGCAGGTGTGGGTGAGTGGAGATGCGCTGTCCTCTGCCAACCAAGTGGATCTGTGATTCTTGTTTTCTGAGAAAGTAAAGTTTGCCAGTTCACAGCTCATGTAACGGAGGGGTACCACCTGGCCTCTTCTTCTGAAGCTAACTTGGGATTCTGAAAGTCCTAATTTCTCAGGTTTAGTTGATTCTCACTTCAAAGGTCTTATTTGGTGCTGAATGATGGTTTAGGGCTTAAGGGGGTCTATCTCTCCTTAACTACTGGCCAGCAGCGAGAGGTTGACTGCTCTGTTCTGTTCAGGGCAGAGGGAACTGAGTAGTTTCAGTCAGGGGCTGCACTAGATCCACTGGCCTTGAAGGGAGGTGTGGGAGAGGGAAACAAAGCAAAGGAGAGGCAGGCAGGGAGACCTCACACTGCCTGCCCACTTCTTCCCCATATGACTTTGCTGTATTTGCCTGGGACTAAGGGTTTGAACCTCTCCTCCAGCACCATCTGGATCTAAGTTTAGACATTTCACGATTCAAGCTTCTCATATCCCTTTCTTCTCTACTGCTTCTTTGTTTGAATTTAATGCTAAATTCTGCAATGCAACAAATCCTTTGGTAAGGAGACATATTTCTACCTCAGAAATACAGATTTGCTGCATATTTGCTATATTATCTCACCATCTCATCAACCTCTTGTGGCTTCATTGATAGCAGTGCCAACAATTGGTTTCAAATGTCAAGATAAAAGTACCCACATCCTTTTCTTCATTACGTCAAAGTTCTTTATGATTGCCTGTGCCTACACACTCAGTCATATCTGATTCTTTGCAACCCCACAGACTATAGCCTGCCAGGCACCTCTGTCCATGGGATTTCCCAGGCAAGAATACTGGAGTGGGTTGCCATTTCCTCTTCCAGGGGATCTTTCCAACCCAGGGACTGAACCCACATCTCCTGCATCTCCTGTATTGGCAGGAGGATTTCTTTCTTTTTTTTTTTAACCACTGTACCACCTGATTACAATCTTATTTTGACTCTATTCAGGTGGGAGAGCTCTCGGCTAAGTTCATTTTGCAGAATAAAAAAATCAGATATGGGAAAGTTCAAAGAAAGCAGTGAGTTACATTCAGGTAGGTGGGCCTGGATACCCCAGTTCAGTGGTACTCAACCTGGCCATACACCTGAGGAGTTTAAAAAGATCCTCTGCTCAGGACCCACCCTAAGCCAATGAGGAATGACAATCCACTGAGGTAGGGGCAAGGATAGTTAATCTTTTCAGGTGAACCTAATAAGTAACCGTGGTTGTGATCTCTGCTGAATTTACTGAGAAAGCAAGACTTTATTTTCACTGTTTGGATTAGGAAATCACAGGAATGACTGTGAAACAAATTGAAAATATAGCAGATAATGTTAAAACTTGCTTTCTTCTATACCTTTTCAAACTAGTTAGCATTTTACACATAAAAGTTTTTAGTTAACTGCAGGTTCAAGACTCTGTCTTCGGGTATTTCATTTTAAAGACTAAAACTTCACGGTAGGGCCAGAAACACCCATTGTTTATCAGGACCTTGAATCATGAGTATATTGGTATTACCCACCCTTTCTGTCTTTTCCTTATGATTGTGTTAACCTGAGTGATTTCCAGTGAGATTAAGCAGAGTCCCTCCAGGGAGCTATTCAGTCACTTTTTCAGAGTGTGCCTTTTTCAAACGTATTCTACCCCACATCACGTCTCCCAGCCTCCTCATTCTGGCCTGCTCTCTGCAGTAGTCAGTTTTCAGAAGTAATGGCAGTATACCTTTTGGGTATGTGAGGGTGGAAATTAAGAGAACTTTCTTAGAAGTTTCCTCATCACTCTATTAAGTATGGTATATTTATCCTTGTCTTTAGAGCTTAATGTGGCAATGTCAAGCTAGTTATTGCAGAAGACCTGGTACTGGAAGTTCCTTGCATTTCATGTGAAAATATACTGTACCTGTAGTTGGGATAGTGTCCTCTGTAGGGCTGGGGTTCAGAGGAAAAGGAAACTGTTCTCTGTAAGGTTTGCTCTAAAATGGCACCTCTGACTGACTGAGTCCCTCTTGAACCACTTTGGGATTCTTCAAGTTTCTAGCTTGGCTGGATTGCTTTTGGAGCCAAAGAGAGTTCTAATCATTAGCATTAGTGAGTTGTTGCTCATTAGCATTTGTGTGGAGTACCCAAATCACTGCAACAAAGGATGTGAAACCCTAGCTGGTGGTGGGGGGAGGGTGAGCGGGATTGTTTCTTCTTGGATTAGTACCAGAGTTACTTCCCTTGGTGCAGATCTATTCTTCCCTGTGTGGGAATGTTTAATGTTCATACTGTTAGGTGAGAGCCTCATTCAGAGAACTTAAAAAAAAAGAAAAATACACATTATCCTCAACTTATCTTAAAAAAATCTACAAACCCAACAAAAGAATACTTTCTTTGTACAGTGACTTGTTCAGAAATTTGAAAAGGACTTATGCTGCGTGAAAGAGCTTTTCCTGCAATGCAGGTCCACCAGTTATTCAAGCAAAGAGTTAACCGAGGCCAGGGAAGCTTCTCTGGCAGCCTGCAAGCTTTGTGCAATAGCCAGGCTGGGGGTTGAGAGAGGCTGATATTCATTTGTTTGTGTATGAAGCTTTCATTCCCAAAGTCTTAGACATCACATACCAGGAAAGATGATTGTGAAAAACAGGGACAAGCTCAAGTGTTTCCCGGCTGTTCTGGTTGCCTTTGATACATCTGATGCTGCCTGACAGTGTTTGCCACTTGGTTGTCTAAACAGAATTGTCTTCTCCTGTGATGAGTGAGAATTAATTATTCCCATCCAGCCATCATCAAAAATACTTTGATGTGAGCTTGTGTATCTAAATGAGTCTTACAGTAAAACCTTTAGTTTGGAGATCTCCAGTCCTCCTATTTAATTGTACTGTGTGTAAGCTTCACCTTGGAATTGTAGAGTTTGATGAGGTGTAACAGGCTTTGATTCTGAGAAACTGTGCAGCGGGTTTGTGCAGAGAGGCCCAGATAGGAATGTCTCCCAGGACCCTGAGAGCTTGGTCACTTCCTTTTCCTCCCTGACTCCAATTTCCTTGGGTCTGGATATAGCAACAGCACCCCCTAGTGTGTGACAGGGTGAGAAAGGGCTCCTGTTTAATGAGGTGAGGCGCTTGGGCTTCAGTGAGTGAAGAGTGGGAGACAAGCATCTTGGCCTTTATTGAAAGGATCAGTTCAGTTCAGTTCAGTTCAGTCGCTCAGTCGTGTCCGACTCTCCGCGACCCCATGAATCACAGCACACCAGGCCTCCCTGTCCATCACCAACTCCCGGAGTACACTCAAACTCATGTCCACAGAGTCGGTGATGCCATCCAGCCATCTCATTCTCCGTCGTCCCCTTCTCCTCCCGCCCCCAACCTTTCCCAGCATCAGAGTCTTTTCCAGTGAGTCAACTCGTCTCATGGGATAGCTGAGCCTAAATCTGCAAAAGCAGCACAGCTTCTAAGTTTCGAGAGCTGAGAAAGAAAGAGGCAGCAGGAGATTGGGGTTTTAGATTATTTTACAAGATGTGAAAGCTAAGGAGAGCCTCAGGAGGGATTCTGTAGGTCACTGGGGAAAGGTGCTAATGGCCTATGAATAAATTTGTTGTTCTTCCAAAGACTTCACACCTTGGTCATGTGCATGGGGAGGAAGATGGATACGGCCTGGCCACAGAGACCTTTCATTGTTGACTGAGACTGAGCCTGCAAAGGGGCCAAAGCATTCTTCCAAACACTTCAAGCAGTGGTTTAAAGGCTACTGAAATGTAGACGACTGATAGGTATTGCCTGACGGCAGAGTTCCGATTAAAGGAACTAGACTTAAGTATAAGAGGAAGCAAAGAGTGAGTAGAGATAGACTCTAGAGAGGGTGGAAGAGGGATGTTCCCTTCCTGCATTTTGTTCATCACGCAAATATTTATTGTTGAGCTGGTATTCAGGGAGAATTCTGTTCTAAGTACTGGGAGTGAGTTCATACTAGGTGTGAATAAAAGGGAGTCCCTACCTTCACGGTGCTTATATTCTTTATGGTTGCCTGAGGGTCCCATAGCTCCATCCATAGCTTACATTTTTAACCTTAGTCTGTTTACAGGCAGAATGTGATTTGAGGGCATGGAAAGTACCTACTGTTCAAGATCGTGTCTGCTGCAACTGGTCTTTCCAGAACTTTCCAAACCAAAACCCCTTCAACAAAGATCTGTTTTCTGAGAGAAGTAATAACAAAGTCAGATACTTTGGCCCCACACTTATTGTCCGGAGAAAATGAACAATCTGATAAGACCTGGAGGGATGGGGATAACTGGCACCAGCCAATTGTGACCTGAGGGAGTTTAATTTTTAGAGCCAGGGTTTCCTTATCTTTGGAAACAGCGGTATTAATTCCTCTGTCAGAGCCTTTCTGGCTCTAATATTCTCTTTTGCACGGCAGGTAGCATTCTGGAAAGCACCGAGTGTGGTGTGTCCATGGGAACACTGGGTACTTGTTTAGCAGTGGGGGCAGGACTAGATTAGACTCTGAAAGAAAAGGAGAGTATGGAGGAGGAGCAGGATTTAACAGTCAAATTTAGGCTATTTAAAAAATGTTTCTAGGGCATATATTCCTGGGACCATTTTCTGACTAGAAGTTGCCTGGAAGGGAGGGTGGTAGTATAGATATGTTTGTTGTAGATTTTTTTTGAAGCTCAATTACTGGCACTTTTGAGGATACTAATGAATTTTTTCAAAGATTATCTACAAAACTCATGGTCATAGATCTGACCTCTGAGCTGCAGCTGCTGCCGTAAAGAGCTTTAGGACTGTCTTGTGTGGAGTACTTTCCCTTTAACTCTCCTGTTCAATATAGAAATGGAGTACCTCAGGCTGGTAGTCTTTGAATCCTAGAGAGCAAGTGACCTACTTACTTACTATTGTGTCTGAAATATTCAATTAGAGCATATTGTAGGAAATAGTTTTTTTTAGCTCGGAACATGATTTTGCTTTTGTGAAAACACACTCCAGTAGAGACACAAGATTCGTTTTCTTGGCTGTTCTGACCCACCGTGTCAGGAGTGACTTCGGATACTGTATGACTTCTCTCCTTGGAAAGAGGCAATGTAAAATCTGTCAGCTTCTTTAGTAAAGACAGCTCATAACTGTACTTTTATAGGCGCATGTGATAAAGATTAATTAAACAGATTAACAAAAGCTTTCGGTTTAGAATTTTAAAAATACACGAGTTATTTGCTAGGCTTTTCTAACATCTTGAAGATGTTGATCCTGGTCTTTGCAGTTTACAGGTCAAGCTTTCTTTACCTTGTGGCCTTTCCCTTTGCAGAGAGTTTCAGCCTTTCTGTGAAGTACTGTGTAAACAGGTTTCTGGATGAAGTGTGGGTAGGAATTTTTCTTTGTGAAATTTTTTCTTTTAAGACTTTTAAAGAAATCATACCCGGGACCAACCAAGAGGCACAAGCCTTGGGTGGCTTTGGAGTTTTCTATGTGTGTGTTCTGCCATCTGCTGGAAAAGGATGACCAAGCTGGGAAAGCTGACAGGCAGTGTGGAAGAGGGTGCGCACTCCTGCCCCCTCCATCCCTCTTCCAGGGCTGGGCAGAGTCTACAGCAGATCTTGTAAGTTGCCAGGACGCACTTGGTTTTCTGTTGGATCCCCTTAACTCATACCTGTGGTTATCTCTCAGGGATTTCCCTACCACTCTGCCGAGGTCAGGGCCAAGCCACTTTTGGAGCCTGCATCACCGGATCCTCTGGCCTCATTCTTTGGGTACACTGTATGTTCATTGGGATTGCCTTGAAGTACTTTTCACTAGTTTAAACTGGAAACAAAACAAAACATTCAGTCTGAGTAAGGGGCAGGGTATGATGTTAGTATAACAGGGCCAGCTGATCTGTTCAGGAAAGGTCAACCCTTTTTCTCTGATATCATCATCTCCTTCCTTTCTGGTATTAAAATGACCTTTTACAAAATGACAGTAATAGATGAGAGTTATCATGTTAAGCATTTATTTGCAGGGCAAAAGTAAAAGTTAGCAACTGTGAGTCAGTTACCCTAATTCTTTAAAAACATTTTCTTATGTCTGTGAGATCCCAAAGTCTGGGTTTGCTACTCCCTGTGGTCTCACCTTTTCCTTCATGTGACAACTAGAGTAAAAAAGTAAGGTCAACAGTCCTCAGCAGTAACTTCCATATTTTCCCTGGCAAATCCTCCATGGATTTTTCTGTGCTGTGACCCATATAGAGACACAAAAATAATAGCGTGGTAGAATGAGGATAATGTCTCCTCACTAACTGGGTCGCTGCTTTATAGATGGATTTTGGTCTATAGTAAATGTTTGACCTTGTTTCGCACCCCTTTGGATCATTTTCTTCCTCTGGAGTTCTCCATGGAATGTGACCTTCCTGGCTGGATGTGTCTGTGAGACTCCCATGGGGAAAGACTTCGATTTTTGGCCGCCAAATCTTCAAGGCAACGGGGACAGGATGTGAAAGCCCAGCCTTCCTGTTTCTTCTTAAGATTTCGCAGAGGCTTATAATCCTTTCAAAAGATTTTTAAATAGAAATATGACATTTTGATATCTATTAGTTAAAAGATTCTAGTAACTGAAGTAATGAAACTGATCTTCTTCTTTATTAAGGGTTATACTTAAAGAAACATATGGTTTCCCCCCAGTATGTTTTAAAGCATTAATTCAAATAAAATTATAAAGGTTAAAGAAAAAAATATAAGTGGAGCTGCTCTAATTAAGGCAGACTTGGTATTTGGCTCTGCGGACCCTGAATTGAAAATTGCTAGTGTGTAAAAATTGAATAGAAATTTATTTTTGAGGATTATTTAGCTAAGAGGGCAGATAGTTGAGATCTGAGTAGGTGGAGCCTGGGAAAATAAGTTTGTACAGAAGCCAGAGCACATGGTGTCTTCATTGGAAATAGATGTTCCCAGAGAATAAACTTTTTTGTATATTTATCTGTTGATAACAACTGCTTCTGAACAAGCAAGGACTTTCAAAATTGCAGGGTATGAGTTTCCTATGGACACACGCAGAGGTTTGTGACCTAGAGGCCATGTGAAGAAGGTGGAACAATCCTCCCCAGTTACATTTTCATGGGCCAGATTGTTAGAAAAATGTCCAAGAAGTGATTTCATAAAACTTTTGAAACTTGGCTGAAAACCCTGGCAGATCTGTATCATCTGGTAAATATTTAAGACCTTGTGTATATTATTTTCAAGGAAAGGAAATAAACTGTAGAAAAAAAAATTCTTCAGCAAAAACAAAACACTACAGGACTGTTAGCTTTTAAATTAGAATTTTTTCCAAGGGTGGGGGTAGGGGAGAGGGAAAGAGGTCTTATTTCTCATAGAATTAAGTCAGTTTAAATTCTCTTTTCATTGAAAGTGACTGGATCAAAATTTACTATGATTTGCTTGTTAACTTAGCAACATCTGGACAGATGATATCTTCATTTTTTATCACCTGGTAGTTTTTTGTTTTTATTTTTATTTAAAATCTTTTTCTTGCTTGAAAGAGCTTATGAAAATTCAACGTTACCTGATCTCAAAATCTCAGTATATAGTTCAGAGGCAGTTGAAAATGTGAATTTTCCTGTCTAGTAGGAGAATTAGAAAGCAGAAAGGTAGAGTTCAGGAAGAATACTCCCAAAAGGGAGCAATCAAACATCAAGGCCATGTTCGTTTCCTCAGGACATAGCCTTCTGTTAATGATATCATCTTATATTTCTTTCCCAGTGGGGTTCACATCTGTCATGTCATTTGTCTTTCACATGTCTGTTAAGGCAAATGGCTGTAACAATCATACTGCTATTATACAAACTAGGAAACAGAGTCATAGATGAGGAGTTACTTTCCTATCTCCCTTTCCCTCAATTCCTTGTTCTATTGGTAATGAGGATAACACAGATGTCAATCACTTATATATGCCAAGCACTTTACATGTATTATCTCACTATTTCCTATGTTGTAGGTGTATTTTTATTTTCCAGATGAAGAAATAGTGTCTTATAAGGAATTAAAAAAAATTCTAGAATTTATATAGCTAGCAAGTGGCAGAATGGGAAAACGACACAGAAACCATTACACCATACTGCCTTTCCAGTAATGTGCTACAGGAAAAGCAGCTTTCACAGGCCAGTTGAAGCCAGCTATCTATTCCCAGGCTCCTAACCTGGTTACCCTCTTTCATGTCCAGCATCCAGAAAATCAGGGAGTTGATTTAGACCTCCCAGAAAAGGGGTCCTGAGAGGCCACAGTGTCTAACTCTCTAGCTGAGAGGTAGCTGTCACAGGTAAGCCTTCTCTAAGATGTCTTAAAACAGCATGACAAAAAAACAAAAACAAAAACAGCATGACAAAGATGTAGTAAATGAGTATACACTCTATGTAATGGTGCATGAGACAGCAGCTCAATAATTGCCCAAGGCCTAAGCAGGCAAGCAGAAGGCCTCAAACTGAATGTGCCTACCCAGTGTGTAGGCAGGTGTCATCTCATAGATTTTATTCACATCCTGGCCTGTTCCCTTTTCTGTTGACTTAGGCAGAGTCCCAACTTTTCCTTACAAAAGATCAAAACTAAGACTTCTTGGCCACCCAAATCAAATCATCACTAAGGTTTGACCATCTTTCAGAAAAGACAAGCTGGATTGGCCTGCACTTTCCTTCCTTGGCATTTCAGGAAATTCACACTCCACTGAAGGACCTTAAAACCTTCAAACCATAAGAATGTCTTTGACTCAAAAACTGAATGTACCTGATACCAAGTAAATAGCAACTCAGACACTATCCAGATTCCCCAGCTTTTAATCTATTATCTTTAGAAACTTAACCCTTCTCTTTCAGACCCAGGCCTGTACAAATGAAATTCTATTTGGGTATAAAGTTTATTCTAAAACAATTTTTGGGACTACTGCTATTTTTGAGTCCTAATTGCCATCTTTGTTATGTTTGTGACAATGATGTTTCTAAAAGGAATAATTTTGTAGAGTATGTGTGTACATACTCTGGACCCTGCTTGTGCTGATTTCACTTTAAAGGAAGGTACCTCAAGTGCCTGACTGTACACTATGTGAGAAAAACAACAGACATCTAAGCACTCCATTTCTTCTTTCTTTCTGGGTTATGTGAATGTGAGACTTTTCAACTTCTCCCATGCCTCAAAAATTCAAATATCTCAGCTACCTATGAAACAAAATATCACAAGTGCTTTAGTGATCAAAATATCACCCACCCTCAGAGGAGGGAGGGTGTGGTCAGAATGCTGCCTTCTTGCTCCTAACACAGACAGCATCTGCTCACTTTTTAATTCATTGCAGAAAAATAGACCTTTCATTTTAGCTTCTGCATGTTAAGAACATGATTCCTAATGTTCCATTCATTACAGCAAAATCTCATTATTTTAAATATCTAATCTCAGATGTTTATTATATTGCCATATTTCTTCTTCTGCTTTCATAGAGGGAGGTAGTATCACTTATATCTGGCAGATGGGAAAGGGTCAAATAAGCTGAGACTTCAACTAACTCAGCCCGGACCCTGGGCAGCAGGTGGTTCTTTTGCTCTCTCACTAAAACTAGGACTTATGCAGGAAATAGCCCTTGAGGAAGGCAGGTTTAAGTAACTTAGCTGTTTGGTAAGCAGCATGTATATAAACCAGAGGTTAATCTTTTCATGCTCTAAACATCTTATAAAATAGTAGTGGAAACAGATGTACAGGGGATCCCAAACATACAGTTTCTGCACTGCAAACTTTGTCCAGTTATTAGCTGTAGAAGTGCAGGTGGTCATGTCTTGCTTATATCTTAAATCTCAAAACTGAAGAGAATGAGGGATTTCCTTTTATCAGGTTACATATGATATCAAAGAAAGCTGTACACCTTGGCAAGCACATTGTCTTTGGGGAACAGGACCTCTAACCCAGAGCGATAGAGTTGGGGAACACAAAGACCCCCAAGTGGGTCATTGAGAATGACGGTAAGTGGTGCCACTCTTGCTTCCGTCTCTTGGTTCACAGACTCGTGAATTCCTGTCGGGACACAGTGCCATATAGATTCCATACTTACATGCCATCCTTGCAGGGAATTGCTTCTGAACTGATATTTCAGCTATACCTTCAACCGGGCATTTCAATACTCTGTTATGCCAGTGGCTTGGCTTCTCTGTGGGGTGGTGTGTGATATGGCCAATATATTCCACAATCATGGGCCTGCTGCACACGTCTTTCACTGTGCAGTAGGTTCCTGGCCATTTGCTGGGTTTTGTGGCCTTCTATGTCTGTGGAATAGGCACACCATGATGCCTGTATACTGGTGCTGCTTGAGACTCTGCAGATAGTAAAGGCAACCCCTTCCTCAGGATAGGTGTCTACTCCTGTAAGAATGAATCATTGGCCCTTGAAGGAGTATAGTCAGCTTGCTGCCAAGTGGTTAGTTTTCCTCAAGGAATAGTGCTTAGGAGGATGTTCAACTTTGATCTTTGAGGCTGGAAATCCAGAGATGGCAGTAGCTAGATTGGCCTTAGTAAGTAAGGATCACACTGTTGCACCCAAATGTAACCATCATCTCTGCCATTGTGGGTATGTGCCCATCTTGTTGGTTCAGCATGGTTGATGGCAATGGCTGACTCATGTCAGCTGGCCAAGTCATTTTGCCTATTTAATCACTCAGTGCCTAAGCTATGGTGGCACTGATGGCATTAACATGATACAAAAACCTTCATGCTTCATTCTCTCAACTATATGTCCATTTACATGAATCTTTTTGACTCTGATCATCTGGTATGTTTTCTTTTTAGGTTCCTGATCAGTTAGCCTATCTTCTAGCCTTGCCAGTCACTGCAGTAATTTTGTTCTCCTGGCTTCTGTGCTGCCACCTGGGCACAATTGCTTTGGGGCCCATCAACCCCATCACTATCAATAAGCCAAGCTTTGTGACTGCCTCTCTTACTATAGGCTCCAACTTACAGAGGAGAGCTACTACTGAAGTTCTTAGTGGTGCCAGTTCTCTCCTCACTAGAAATTTCTGATGGCCTTGGTAAATAAATGAAGCAACCTGTTAGCTCTCCTAAGAAATACTCCTCTGGGGGTCTTTGGAATCACATAATGCACCCATTCCAGTATACCTGCTTCCCCCAGCCTCATTATCCCTTCTTTGGCTGTTTGCCGTGGCAACTCATGAAGTTCCACTTTCTTTAGTGCAGCCCATAGTTTTCTCTGGGCTTCCCAGGTGGCTCAGTGGTAAAGAATCTGCCTGCCAAGCAGGAGATGTGGGTTCAATCCCTGGGTCAGGAAGATTCCCTGGAAAAGGAAATGACAACCCACTTCAGTACTCTTGCCTGGGAAATCCTATGGACAGAAGAGCCTGGCAGGCTACAGTCCATAGGGTTACAAAGAGTTGGACATAACTTAGCAACTAAACCACCATCACCATAGTTTTCTCTGGGCTTCTAAGAACCTCCAGACAGCAAGTTTGCTCCTTCCCTGGGGTCCTTGCCAGGATGTTAGATCCCATGTCCCAAGAGAATTCCCTAAGTCAATTTACTCTTGCTTGCTGTTGTTTAGTTGCCAAGTTGTGTCCAACTCTGTGACCTCATGGACTGCAGCATTCCAGGCTCTTCTGTCCCTCACCGTCTCCCAGAGTTTGCCCAAGTTTATGTCCATTGAGTTGGTGATGTCATCCAACCATTCTTGCTTACACAGTCTTGTACTCCTCCTCCCTTGATTAAGTACCATTAAAGTACAACCACAGTGGTCCTTTGGAGAAGGAAATGGCAACCCACTCCAGCATTCTTGCCTGGAGAATCCCAAGGATGGAGGAGCCTGGTAGACTGCTGTCTATGGGGTCGCAAAGAGTTGGACACGACTGAAGCGACTTAGCAGCAGCAGCAACATTGTGATCCTTCCCTGGACTGCCATGACATGCTAGTTCTTGAAGCTGTCTTTCCTCTTTTATCAGCCTTAGCATGTTACCATGGATTATCTTGAGCTATCATTCTGGCAGTCAGGTGGCATGTATTGCTTGTGGCGGAGAGGCCTTTGTAGTGTCTTCCTTCACGGGGATGTGCTATCTTCTCACCCAAAGTGATGGGTTCCCTCTGCAGACTTGCAGGCCTTAGGGGAGTATGTTGAGCCATACAATATTTGTTTTTCTCTTTCTGACTTTCTCCACGCTGTATAATAAGCTCTGGGTTCATCCACTTCATTTGAACTGACTCAAAGACTCTGATGCTGGGAAAGGTTGGGGGCGGGAGGAGAAGGGGACGACGGAGAATGAGATGGCTGGATGGCATCACTGACTCTGTGGACATGAGTTTGAGTGTACTCCGGGAGTTGGTGATGGACAGGGAGGCCTGGCGTGCTGTGATTCATGGGGTCGCGGAGAGTCGGACACGACTGAGCGACTGAACTGAACTGAACTGAAATACTAAGTAGCATATGCAACTCAATACCAGGAAAACAAACAGCCCCAATCAAAAAGTAGGCAGAAGACCTATAGAGACATTTCTCTAAATGTCTAAAGAAGACATTCAGTCACTAAGTTGTATCCGATTCTTTGTAATCCCATGAGCTGCATCATGCCAGGCTTCTTTGTCCTTCCCCATCTCCTGGAGTGTGCTCAAATTCATGTCCATTTGAGTTGGTCATGCCATCTCATCCTCTGTTGCCTCCTTTTCCTCATGCCCTCAATCTTTCACAGCATCAGGGTCTTTTCCAGTGAGTCAGCTCTTCACATCAGGTGGCCAAAGTACTGGATCTTTAGCTTCAGCATCCATCTGTCCAGTGAACAGTCAGAGTTGATTTCCTTGATTGACTGGTTTGATCTCCTTGCTTTCCAGGGGACTCTCAAGAGTCTTCTCCAGCACCTTAATTCGAAAGCATCAGTCCTTTGGCACTCAGCCTTCTTTGTGGTCCAACTCTCACATTTATACATGACTACGGGAAAAACCATAGCTTTAACAATAAGGACCTTTGTCAGCAAATAAGCAAAGTGATGTCTCTGCTTTTTAATACACTGTCTGGATTTGTCATAGCTTTCCTTCCAAGGAGCAAGTGTCTTTTAATTTTGTGGCTGCAGTCACCATCTGCAGTAATTTTGCAGCCCAGGAAAATAAAATATTACTGTTTCCACTTTTATTCCATCTGTTTGCCATGAAGTGATGGGACCGGATGTTATGATCTTAATTTTTTGAATGTTGAGTTTTAAGATAGCTTTTTCACTCTCCTCCATCTTCCTCCTCAAAAGGCTCTTTAGTTCCTCTCTGCTTTCTGCCATTAAAGTGGTATCGTCTGCATATATGAGACTGTTGATATTTCTCCCAGCAATCTTGATTCCAGCTGTGAGTGTTCTGGCCCGGCATTTTGCATCATGTACTCTGCATATAAGTTAAATAAGCAGGGTAACAGTACACAGGCTTGATGTGCTCCTTTCCCAATGTTGAACCAGTCTGTTGTTCCATGTCCAGTTCTAACTGTTGCTTCTTGTCCTGCATACAGATTTCTCAGGAGGCAGGTCAGGTGGTCTGGTAGTCTCATCTCTTGAGAAATTTTCCATAGTTTGTTGTGATCCACATACAGATGGTTAATAAACACATGAAAAGGTACTCAACATCACTCATTATTAGAGAAATGCAAATCAAAACTACAATGAAATATCACCTTACACCAATCAGAATGGTCATCATCAAAACAATCTACAAGCAATAAATGCTGGAGAGGGTGTAGGGAAAAGGAACCCCCTTGCATTGTTGGTGGGAACATGAATTGATATAGCCCCTATGGAGAACAGTATGGAGATTTCTTAAAAAACTAGGAATAAAGCTATTGTATGACCCAACAATCCCATTATTGGGCAAATAACCTGAGAAAACTGTAATAGAAAAATATACATGTACCCCAGTGTTCATTGCAGCACTGTTTACAATAGCAAGGACATGGAAGCAACCTAGATGTCCATCAGTAGATGAATGGATAAAGAAGTTGTGGTACTGTCAACTTAAAAAAAAATGCACAATGTGACGCTTGCAAGTTAAGTTTTATTTGGGGCAATATGAGGACTGCAGCCCTGGAGATAGCTCTGAGAAACTGTTCCAAAGAGGTAGGGGGAAAGGAGAGTGTATATATGATTTTGGTGAAGTAGGGAGTACATGCTATTAAGCACATATTTTCCCAAAAGATTTCTGCTTGTCTCATGAAACTTCTGCTAGTCACGAGAAACTGTCATCACCATGAAGGATTTTAGTGCTTTTCTAGATATGAGGAGATACAAGAATTGGCCTAATGAAATCAGCTCCTGAAAATATTTAACTATATGAAGACCTGTCCTGCCAGTTTCACCCTGAGTACAGAGTGCCTCATTTCTGTTCTCCATCCTGAACTCCTTCAGGGGCTGTTGAAGGTCAGCCGCTGTGGCAGCACATGATTTGATGTAATCGTTGTAGAGGCAGATGGCAAGCACTCATGGCAAGTGCCAATTTGTGGTTGACAGTACATATGTAAAATGGAATATTACTCACCCCCTTATCTTTCAAATGCCTGTATCTTACCAGCATGGGAATTCCCCTTCACTGGATGTGTTCCCACATCACTGTCAGTAAAATCTTCAGCCACTGGCCCACCGCCTTGTGCCAGGGACTGTCCATGCCCCACAGACCCCTTGGGGTGTGCTCTTCTTTACCAGATGAAGGGTGGATGATTCAGTCCAAAAATCTCATCTTACTGCTTGCTTTCTCAGCCCGACTCCTACTACCGATTGTGTCAGTTCATGTTCTGTGGATGCTGATGCCAAGATGGAATTAGAAATGCGAGGGACTTATGGGGGGAGATACCTGTGAAGGATAGAGAGGAGTAAGAGCCAAAGTAGAGGGAGAGCCTTTGGATGGCATTGTGAATCTGAAACCTGTGAAGGGAGGGAGGGAAGAAAGGAGGAAAGGCAGGTAAGAACCTGAGACTCTGCACTGCTAAGTCGCTTCAGTCGTGTCCGACTCTGTGCGACCCCATAGACAGCAGCCCACCAGGCTCCCCCATCCCTGGGATTCTCCAGGCAAGAACACTGGAGTGGGTTGCCATTTCCTTCTCCAATGTGTGAAAGTGAAAAGTGAAAGTGAAGTCGGTCTGTCGTGTCCGACTCTTTGCGACCCCACGGACTGCAGCCTACCAGGCCCCTCCATCCATGGGATTTTCCAGGCAAGAGTACTGGAGTGGGGTGCCATCACCTTCTCCGAGACTCTGCACAGCTTTGAGCAAATCTTAGTGGGCAAATAAGGAACCAGATCCAAGGCTGCCCTTCGAGGCATCCTGCCCAGGCTGGAACAGTCCTGCTCTAGTGCCCCTGCTGTGCACAGCTGCTGATTGAGAGCAGTCCAGGGAGTCTGTGGCCTTGGCCTGAGTGCTGCCTCAAAGTCTCGAGGTGTGTCTGCTGGAGACTGGCAGCTCACTACACACCATGCAACTGATGGCTGTCACCCCCACTTCTCTGTCTGTGGTCTTCCTTATCTTCATGGCAGCATATCCCCTTCTTCGGTCAAAATCAAGGACTCATCCTTTATTCTTTTCTTTTTTTACATTCTCCACAATCAGGATAATCTATGGTCAGACTTTCGTATCTTATCTAGAATGTGATTCTCATTATCTTCCCTGCTCTCACTGATATAAAGAGACACAGGGAGAAGATAACTATCCACAAGCAAAGGAACGACTGAAGCTACCAGAAGCTAACAGGCCTGAAGCACATCCTTGCCTAGACCCTTCAGAGGGAGCATGGCCCTGCCAACACCTCAATCCCAGACTTCTGGCCTCCAACACTATGAGACAGTGAATTTCTGTTAGTTAAACCACCCAGTTTGTGGTGCTTTGTTTTTGGCAGACCTAGTGTATGCGTTCAGATATCATCTCTCTTTTGGATTACTGCAAGGGCCTCCCCGTGAATCTGTTTCAGCCTCTTTCAACAAAGTAGTGAGAAGGATTTTACTTAATATGTCAGATTATGTCACTCTTCAGTTCAAAATTCATCCAGAGGATTTCTGTTTTCAAGTAGAAGCCAAAGTCTTTACACAGGCCCACATTACATGCGCTTCCCCTTGTCCCCTCTGCTCTAGGTGCCTACCTTTAGTCTTCAGACAGGCCAGGCTCTCTCCCACATAAAGGCCTTTGCTAAAGCTGTTTCCTTAGACAGACCTTCCCTCAAATACCCAGGACTCATTCTCTCATTTATTTCAAGTCTTTGTTCAGTTGTCACCATCTTTGGGAAGCCGATCCTGACCACCTTGCTTAAAATTCATAACTCCCTCTGCATGCTTGATGCTCTTTAACTGGCTCTATTTTGTCCTTTTTCTATAGCACTTATAACCTAACCTAAGATATTGATTATTTGAATTATTTATTACCTGTCTCCTTCCATTAGAATGTAGGCTATGAAGGATAGGAATTTTTGTTTGCATCCCAAGCGGTATAACAGTGCCTGCTTCATGGAAGACGCTTAATGTTTGCTGGATAAAGGAATGGGCTTTCCAGGATAGAAAACAGGATAAAATATTAAATCTTATAGCCTGGTAGCACAACAAAGCCCTCCACGATTTAATATCTGGTTTGGATCTTGTGCCCAGAACTGACCAGTTTTCATTCAAGATGTTATCCAGAGCCTGTGTCAGGCTTAGGATCAAAAAGGTGTAATGTTCAGTTTCTGCCTTCAAGGACTCAGAGTCTAGTGGTTGGAAGCAGGCAAATGTGTGCCAAGATTATCTTTTTGTCATCTTTCTCATTTCTTTCTTTCTTTTTTTAACGTATAGTAGAAGTAAGGCAAGGGGCACTTGTGGGTGATGACAGCCAGATAGATTTATCTTGTTGCATATAGTCCAAGCAGTCTTTCTTTGAGGGAGTGTGAAACCTTATTTCAGGTATCACAGTAGCATTAAAATCTTCCCTCTCATACCCCATGTCTAACAAAACAGTATAGATTTCACTTTAAAAAGATGTCACTATCTGAAATATAATGATTAACCTATTTAAAAATGCAGAGACATTTCTATTAATGAAAAAGTATGATCGTTATGCAAGTTTCTGAATAATCCTAATTACTTTCAGCCAGTTTCATGAAAACTTGTAAGTAAAAAGTGCTTCTGGAAGCATTTTGCAAAAAGAAGCCTTTAAACATGATTCATCTAAGTCTGGTGAACGCAATGAAAGATAAAAATAAATTAATAATATGTTCATAATCTTAGGTAAAAAATAGGTACTTGTAGTCCTATTCAAAAGTTTATTACTCTGGCATGTCTTTTCACGATCCGTCAAAAGATAAATATTTCAAAAGTATATGTTTGATTTTTATTTATTTACTTTTTTATTGAGGTATAGTTGATTTATAGTATTATGTTAGTTCGTTTATATAACTAGTGATTCAAAATTTTAAAGAACTTTTTAGAAGCAAAGTTTTGTAGAAGCTTTATGTTTTAATTGAATTAATTTTTCTGAAAGAAAATTTTTAATAGATCTTGATGTTTTGTCTTTAATGCAACTTAAAAATCTTGAGTGATGCCTCAAGTAAAAAGCAGTGTTATTGTGTGCATGTCTGTTTTTCTATTCATCATTTCCTCATTTATTCAGTGTTTGAGTGACCACTCATTTTTATAATCTAGACCAGTATATGATATTCTCTCAATTTTATGGAGATAAAAGTTCTCAGATCTTTCCTGACCTGGGCAGAAATATAAATAAGTGTCTACTTTGTATTCATTGCAGTGACTTTAAAGGACATAGTTTCTATACTTTTGGCTTAAAAGTCTTAGTCTGTAAGAGGGAAAAAGCCTTGTGTATATTCAATACATAATTGAATGAGGAAAAGAGTAAACAAAGTTAACAGTTCAGAGTTTAAGGAAAACACCTATTATTTCCACCTCTAAATGACAATTATTATTTGCTTTAAAATATCAATTTCTCTATTTGTATTCATTTCTATTTTTTTCCCAAAAGAAGAATTATTGCATTCTTCCTTAATTTGACATTTTCATTGATGATCTTTTGTTCAAGATAATTTCTCAAAACATTTTCTTCATATGTATTTCCTTCTCTTATTTTGTGACATTTCCACATATTTTTTTCAAACTTGATTTTAGAAAGCTCTAGAAGCTCACCTAAAATTTCTTTGAGTAAATCAAGTTATTCTCAAATTATTCCCCTAGTCCCTTGCCTTTTTTTTTTTTCCCCTTCTTTGGCCTTTTTCTTCAAAGATATCATCCTATTTTTACTTCTCTTTCTTCTGAAATATACTTAACCTACTTCTTTTTTGAAATTTTCTGGGTCTCATTGATTTTCTGGATTTGTGAAGTCTTTCAATGGATTTCAGAGTTCTGTCCTGTTCATATTATGAATGTAAGAAAGATATTCTTACTTTCTTCTTTCATATTTCTGGCTGTTTGCTTTATATCAGTTCCATTTTGTTTTCCTTTCACCTTTTTGTCTTCTTCCTGGATGACCCAACAGCTTCCTCTCTAAATTTCATTGTGATTCCAAGACAAAATGTCAGATTTTCCCTTTATTCTAAGATGATGGTCCCAATAACTCTTCCTCTCTGTGCCTCTGGTAGGTTCATTTTCATAAATGCCATTTTCTAGTTTTCCTTTAAGGGTAAGTAAACAGTCACTTCTGTGATTTTCCATTTTCGTCTCCTCTTTTAGGGTCACCAGATGGCTTACTCCATATTCTCCTGTTAGATAGACTCACTTATTTAAGTACCATATTCAAAATTGTTAAAACTGAGTTGTCTTGACTTGTTTACTTTAGTTCCATTAATTTATCTGAATTAGAAAACTTACCTCCTTCTAGTTAAACTCAGTCTCTTAGGCTTCCCCAAATGTTTAATTAAAATTTTTTCCCAGGTCTTTTTCCAGCCTTTTATAGTGCATCAAGACATTACAGGGCAAACACAGCAAAGTCATGTGGTGATGTGTCTTCCATGAAGGGCTAGTCCATTCTCAGACTCCTCAGTTTCAGCTTTAATAAAAATTGTTCCAAAACACAAATACTACTTCCCGTCCTCTCTCCTTCTTTCCTTTGGTTAAATTCAGGAGTTGTCTGCTTATCCTGATACTGTTTGATTGAAAAACCATTTCTTGGGAATAGAAGTTTTTATTCAGCATAATGTTTCAGTTCACTTCAGTTTAGTCACTCAGTCGTGTCTGACTCCTTGTGACCCCATGGACTCCAGCACACCAGACTTCTCTGTCCATCACCAACTCCTGGAACTTACTCAAACTCATGTCCATTAAGTCAGTGATGCTACCCAACCATCTTGTCCTCTGTCATCCCCTTCTCCTCCTGCCTTTAATATCTTTTCCAGCATCAGGATCTTTTCCAATGCTTAGGTGTCAAATTATGTCAGAATATGACCAAAAAACATAGTGTTTCTTCTTCTCATGTTCTTCGTCTTTTTTTCTTTATAGAATTTATCCTTTAGTATGCTTTTTAATTCCTAAAAACTGACTTGAGAATTCCTCACTAAAAAGCATTCATTATTTTTTGAAGTGTGAATCAACTTGTTCTCTTTTCAAAAGGATCTTTTCTCCTCACTTTGAGTGCTAAAGTTTCAAAAATTTTATTTCTCTGCACACTAAAAAGTCATCTCTAGAAATGGAAATGGAAACCACAATGAGATGACACTTCAAACCCACTGGCATGGCCTCTGGTGGTGGAGGTTGTGGGTGACACAAGGATGGGTAATAGCTGCTTATGGGTATGGGGATTCTTTTGGAAATGATGAAATTGTTCTGAAACTGTGATGGTGGTTTTACATAACTGAATATACTAAAAACCATTGAATGCACATTTTAAATGAGTGTATTATATGGTATATGAGGGTTTTCCTAGGTGGCGCAGTGGTAGAGAATCCACCTGCTAATGCAGGAGACATGGATTTGATCCCTGTGAAAAATACACCAGTATTCTTGCCTGGGAAATTCCATAGATAGAGAAGCCTGGCGGGCTATAGTCCATGGGGTTGCAAACAGTCGGACATAATTGAGCATGTGCATGTGCGCGCGTACGCACACACACAAACACACACCACACACACACACACGCACACACTCACAAACACACACACTCACAGATAGATATGAATTATATCCCAGTAAAGTTATCGAAAGAAAAAAAGTTTAAGCAATTTACTTTTCAGTAATCAGTACCACTTTCTCATGAAATACTTACAATGAAAAATGTTCTTACATCCTTTCACCTTAAATTTTTCTCTTTCTCTCCAAAGTCAGGCACATTCCTCTGGTTAATAATTGCATCTGATCTGATAGAATCTGTAGGCATTTTTGCTTCTTCCCTTATTAGCTAGAATACTTCCAGTTCAAAGAAAATTTTACCCTTGACAGCCACTAGGGCTCCCTAAGGAAAAGCAGGAAAGATACTTGATTCTTTCCTTTTATTTGTCAGTTTTACAGATATGAAGCGATTCCCTAGCACGCAAAGATGACCAGTGCTTTTTAGGATCATTATGAACTTAAGGATTTAAACACATGTGGTATATTCTAATGTGTTGCCAGTATTATCCTTCAGTTCAGTTCATTTCAGTCGCTCAGTCATGTCCAACTCTCTGCGACCCCATGAATCACAGCACGCCAGGCCTCCATATTTGCCCAGCAGGAGCATTCAAGTTGAGTCCTGGATATTCTGGATATAACTCCAGTAATGTTCGATGACTTCTTTATTTTTTGGTGTAACAAATTGCTCTTGGCTCATCTTTTACGTTTTCTTTCCAGACATTAATCTACCATTTCTCCAAGAAGCCCTGAGGTATATTTTAGAGCCCACTACCTGGGTGCTATGGGTGTTAATTGCTTCTGGTTTGGCCATTATTTTTAGGTCTTTTCAGTAGACATATACAGGAAATACACACACACACACACACAGTTGTAGCATGTGGGATCTGGTTTCCTGACTAGGTATCAAACCCAGGCCCCCTGCATTGAGAGTGCAGAGTCTTAGCCACTAGACCATCGGAAAAGTCCCCCAAAATATTTTTAACATAAAATAATGAATTCATGCTGACACTTCTAATTAAGAAAGCAGGGTTTTTACTTAATTTCATTGATCTTAATCTGTGCCTTCCTTTTACATCAAAATCTCTATTCTTAACACCAATATCATTACTCATTGTACTTTTCCCACACTAAACACCCAATAGTCCAAAAGTTGCATTGTTAATGCTACTGTAAAATTATGATGAATTGAAATGATTGAAATGTTTGAATTTCTTTTTTGTAATGAGGGTGTATGCAAGAACAATGAATGACCAGACACATTACTGTATTTCAAAGTCACTTGTGATTTATTTTTGATGGTTATACCACTCGACACACATTTAGTTGTTTGTTTTTTTTTTTTGCTTTTTATTATTAAGGCTATTTTACACTTCCTTTTATTAAAGTATAATGTATATACTGTAAAATTTGTCCCTTTTAATGTGTGGTTCTGTATGTTTTGACTAAAGCATAAAATCATGTACCCTGCCCTAAAACCAAGACACAGAACATCATCGCCTGAATTGCCCCAAGTCCCTTTATGGTCAACTCCCACTCCTGTTCCCAGAAATTAGGAATCTGCTTTTTGCCCCTGTAGTTTTGCTTTTATTCAGAATGTCATATAAATGGAATCATATAGTATTGATACATAGCTTTTTGAGTATGGACTCAGCATAAAAGTATTGCTTTTTATTTTTGTTTTATTTTTTTATCACACATGCAAATTTTACTTTGTTTTGCAAATCAAAAATTAGTTTGTGTCAAATATAGATAGGAGGGATGGGAACCCTCATCTTTTTCTGGCCCCCAGGACGCCCTTTCATGGACCGCCAGAGAAGTCCCAGTAGGAGGGATGGGAACCCTCATCTTTTCTCCGGCCCCCAGCACGCCCGTTCATGGGCGGCCAGGGAAGTCCCAATAGGAGGGATGGGAACTCTCATCTTTTTTCTGGCCCCCAGCACGCCCGTTCATGGACGGCCAGGGAAGTCCCAATAGGAGGGATGGGAACCCTCATCTTTTTTCTGGCCCCCAGCACGCCCGTTCATGGACCCTCAGGGAAGTCCCAGGAACCACCACTTTTTAAAGGTGTTGATTCTGTTCTTCCCACCTCTAGCTCTTCAACCCTGTGTGTCTTCAGACACCGTTGAGTGCTCCTCCAGGGCCGCCAGAGACCTTCACGTTGGCAAATCTGATGGACGTCCGTTCCTCTCATCTGTGACCCTTTTGGCAGACATCACCTCTAGCCTTGAAAAGTTCTCCTGTGGTTTCAGTGAAAACTGTTTATCTTTCTGAATCATATATTTTTTCTTCAAAATCTGTTTACACTGTGCTTTTGTTTTCAAAATTTGGTCATCATACACATTTGACCCATTTGCAGATCCTCGAGGAGACACTCTAAAGGTATCAGATGCAAATTCAGCATTGATCGTGTACGACTCTTTGTGACTCCGTGGACTGTAGCCTGCCAGGATCCTCTGTCCAGGGAATTTTCCAGGCAAGAAAACTGGGGTGCGTTGCCAGTTCCTTCTCCAGGGAATCTTCCTGACCCAGGGATTGAACACACAAGTCAATTAACCAAATCAACCACAACAACTTACACATCAGGTAGGTTTTGCTTGTATGAAGCTTTCATTTCCTCCAGAACTTGCCTCAGTCCATCCTCCTGAGCTCCAGCAGCCCATCTCCCAGTCCTGCCCTGATTTTTAAAATTTTATTTTATTTTATAATGATATAAATTATTTACGTGATTCCACAGTCAAATCAATAAAAGTATATGTAAAGAAAATTTTTTTTTTTATTATGTCCTCTTCACTTAAGCCTTTCCTCCCTCTCTATATAGCCATTTTCTGTTTTGTGAGGTCTGTCTGCATCTGTCTACCAATCTCATATTTCCCTCTACCTTCTCAGTTAACACAGTGTGCACACTTTGCTCAGGTAGAAATTTTAGTTTAATTTCCAGGACTCAGAATTAAAAAGGGCTTAAGTCAGTCTTCATTCCAATCCCAAAGAAAGGCAATGCCAAAGAATGCCCAAACTACTGCACAATTGCACTCATCTCACACGCTAGTAAAGGCATGCTCAAAATTCCAAGCCAGGCTTCAGCAATATGTGAACCGTGAACTTCCAGATGTTCAAGCAGGTTTTAGAAAAGGCAGAGGCACCAGAAATCAAATTGCCAACATCCGCTGGATCATGGAGAAAGCAAGAGAGTTCCAGAAAAACATCTATTTCTGCTTCATTGACTATGCCAAAGCCTTTGACTGTGTGGATCACAATAAACTGTGGAAAATTCTGAAAGAGATGGGAATCCCAGACCACCTGACCTGCCTCTTGAGAAACCTGTATGCAGGTCAGGAAGCAACAGTGAGAACTGGACATGGAACAACAGACTGGTTCCAAATAGGAAAAGGAGTACGTCAAGGTTGTATATTGTCACCCTGCTTATTTAACTTATATGCAGAGTACATCATGAGGAACGGTGGGCTGGAAGAAGCACAGGCTGGATTCAAGATTGCCGGGAGAAATATCAATAACCTCAGATATGCAGATGACACTACCCTTATGGCAGAAAGTGAAGAGGAACTCAAAAGCTTCTTGATGAAAGTGAAAGAGGAGAGTGAAAAGGTTGGCTTGAAGCTCAACATTCAGAAAACAAAGATCATGGCATCTGGTCCCATCACTTCATGGGAAATAGATGGGGAAACAGTGGAAACAGTGTCAGACTTTATTTTTTGGGCTCCAAAATCACTGCAGATGCTGATTGCAGCCATGAAATTAAAAGACGCTTACTCCTTGGAAGGAAAGTTATGACCAACCTAGATAGCATATTAAAAAGCAGAGACATTACTTTGCCAACCAAGGTCCATCTGGTCAAGGCTATGGTTTTTCCCGTGGTCATGTATGGATGTGAGAGTTGGACTGTGAAGAAGGCTGATCGCCGAAGAATTGATGCTTTTGAACTGTGGTGCTGGAGAAGACTCTTGAGAATCCCTTGGACTGCAAGGAGATCCAACCAGTCCATTCTACAGGAGATCAATCGTGGGTGTTCATTGGAAGGACTGATGCTAAAACTGAAACTCCAATACTTTGGCCACCTCATGTGACGAGTTGACTCACTGGAAAAGACTCTGATGCTGGGAGGGATTGGAGGCGGTAGGAGACGGGGACGACAGAGAATGAGATGGATGGATGGCATCACCAACCCGATGGACATGAGTTTGAGTGAACTCTGGGAGCTGGTGATGGACAGGGAGGCCTGGAGTGCTGTGATTCATGGGGTCGCAAAGAGTCGGACACGACTGAGCGACTGACCTGAACTGAACTGAACTGAAGGATAATAATATTTGACTAATCTCTAGTTTTAAATTGGAATTGTACACTTGGTAAAAAGTACTATGTCACTATTTTTTCTTTCTTCCCTCTCTTTCTTACTCCCAAATATTATGAGTCAGGGCTGGTGATATGTCTGCCACTATGAACACAGACGTTGATGTTTGTGCTGCAGTTTAGGGTTGGCTATGATTTTCTGTGCCCTCAGTGTCAAAGTGGGCCTTGTGCAAGCTTATGCAGCAAAGAGCAATAGTTACTACTGAGTATCTACTTGTGCCAGGCATGTTCGAGATCTGGGGGATAAGACTGAAACAAGTCATTTTTCCCCAACCTTATGATCTTACAGTCCTTTGAAAAAGGAAGACAAGCGTGAGGAATCTTTGCCCTGTGTAAGAGATGGGAGAAGCTGGGGCTTCCTATTTCTTGCTGTGGTGGCCAAAACTTGCTACAAGAGTAGCCAGACAAGGCAGTCACTTACCTTAAGGCCCTCTTTTGCCTTACCTCACTACCAGGCCTGATCTAGAGACTGAAATTTCCATATCTGCAAAACTCATACTATTAGCTTCAGAAACTTTTGTTTAAATGTATAAGAAAGGGGCAGCATAGTGATATATTAGATCACTTTCCATTCTTGCCCAATATTTTAATAGTTTTCTACAAGATGGAAGGGCTCCAAGAAGTATTAATAAGAGTATGGAGAGGACAGCCAGGGGTCAGATTGTAATGAAACTTAGGTAGTTAATGTACAGAATGACAGATAAAATGATCTCGATAGGTTGGGAAGATGGGCCCAGTATCAGCAGAATGAACTAATACATGGCTAAAAGTCAATTTTGAATTCTTTATCACAGAGCTAACCATGCACACTTGGTCCAGGAGCTAGAGAAGCTGAGGGAAGTTCCAGGGGAAAGCAGAGCCAGCTTCAGGCCCAGCTGCTGCCTACGTGAACAAGCTGAGGGAGCAAATATAAGCAGCAACCTGTGAGAGCTTTGAAATTGTTGCTGCATCTTTTCAGCCCAGCAGATCTCCCACAAGAATCATTCTTGTGTCTGATCCTCCTCAGAAATACACGGAAAAGGGAATCCTGGAAAATGTGGTTCAGCTTACTTAAGTTGACACATTAAAGAAGTCACCGCAGATATATACTATTATGGTTCTGTGATGACAAGTAACAGACTCCAATCAAGATTAGCTAAGGACAAAATAACTTGCAAGATAACACAAATGACTCCTGTAAACTTGAGCAAGAATGTAGCCAGGCCTCTGAAGGGCCTAGGATCAGGTGTGTCTTGCCATAGGCCTATGTCCTTTGCTGCTTTGACCTTTTGCAAGTACAAGCTGGCCCGCTTACAGGTTCTGAGCTACCTCATGGTAACTGGATGAGGCTTCTCAAGAGGCCAGGCCAATGTGTCTCTGTCTTTCAATTCAGGTATTGGTAAATGGACTCCGATTGGTCCAGCTAGACTTCATGCCTGTTCTTGGTCCAGTCAGGGTGTCAGAGTCACTCTATAAAAAGTAGTTTCAAGACCAAGACCCACTGCTGTGAGGGAAGCAGACAGTTAAAGAGGAGTCACTCACTGATTTTCTAGAATTTAGTTATCTAGATTTGTTCTAAAATTTGTTCCTGAGCAAGGTGTGATTCCATAGATGACACCTCAAGCTCCCCGTAGTTTTGAGTAGTGCAGTGCATCTCTGTTTTCCCCCTTTCTCGTCTTTTCCCTTTGCCCCCTTGAGGCGCTCAGAGCTCTGATACCCCAATCCCTCCAGGCCTAGGAAAGCAATCACTCCCATTCTGACCCAGAATTGTATGCATTTTTAAAGAGAAATTGGAAAGGGCAATTTAGTATTTAACCTAAGGGAGTTAAGAGTAATGCCTGGACTCAGAACAGCAACAACAAAAACCCAGCCAACCAACCAAGTTCCAAAACCCTGTTTTAGTAACTAACCACATATTTTGATTCTGAGTCAGACAAGCCTTGGATTTTGGATAAACCCAAAGGGCAAAACAAGACGTGGAGACTGGGCCATCAAGAAATCAGCATTGTCATTTGGTTTAGTCCAGATGGCAGCCCTGAAAAGTGTCCTAACATTGAGGCAAATACAAAGATACTATTGAATGTCATCACAGTCAAATACTACTTGTTAAGCAATTCATTGTTTTGTCTTTACTGGAGGGTTGCATGGAATGATAAATAGCTAGAAATTATATGACCACTGGTTGGAAACCACCTGAGGAGTAACAAAATAAATTCCGTTCCTCTGTGAATTGTGGAAAGACTAGGATGAGAAAAACCAATTGCATTATCTGGACACTAATTCTTACTGACAATCCTTAGTCATAATTATATTGCCAGTGTTTTCAGGCCTGTTTCTGCAGGCTAGATATACCTATCAAAGCATTACTAACGTGGACAAACAGTGAAGTAGATAGATTTTGCTGTCTGTGTCCTATGCCTCCACACTGAATTCACTCAGTCATTCAACAAATATTAAGTACCTTCTACGTGGTAAGCATTGTACTAGTCACTAAAACTCTCACTTAAAAATAAACCAATGAAACCTTAGATTTAGGTGGGATTTTAGAAGAGAATAAGACCCACTCTATCTGAGACTCTCTTCTGGTGACACCAAGTGCTATACATTCAGAGGCAAGACCCTCCAGCAGTGGTCATCTCTAAATGATAAAAAGCTTGTCCATATATTGTGATGAAACTTGCTTCATCTGTTTCTATCCATGGGTTCTAATCTGCCCCATGGAGAACAGTCTCATTCCCACTTACACATCCCAGCCTCATAAGGTTTGTAGACTTTCTTCAAGTCTCCTCTACGGCAACATCCTCAGGGTTCTTTGCTGTTCCTGTGATATCATGTGAACACTCTAGTTCCAAGTGTTCCTCTTTGAACATGATGCTCAGAACAGGACACAGCAAGTCATAAGTGCAGAGTTTAGTAGGAGTGTTATACTGGGCTAGTAACACGCTCTGCATTTGGTTTAGTAATTATTTTGAACATATGGAGTTTAAAACTCCAGGGGGAAGCCAAAGCTCTCCTACTCTCTACTCCTGCCACTGGTTTCTTGAGTTCAGGTGTATTAGCATCATAGTCAGATAGGGCTCTATTAATTTCTTATTGCTGTTTATTAGCAAATATTTGTTATCTTACAGTTCCTTGGGTCACATGTCCCACATTAGTCTTAGTTGGCTAAAATCAAGATGTAAGGCTTGGGTTTTTTTGTTTTTTTTCTTTTTGTAGCCTGAGGCAGTTGTAAAATAACTTAATGGAGCTTTTTACAACTGTGTATTCTATAGTATTTTTTCATTTGGTGCAATTTTAACTGTTAATGTTATTGGCATTGTGCTTTGTACCATTTATTAAATAAAAATTAAAAAAAAAAAAGATGTAAGGCCTGATTTCATCAGGGCTTCTTTCCCTTCTGCAGGGACTTTCTTGGACGCTGGCCCCCTTCCCCCGTCTTCAGAGTCAGTAGTGTTGCCTGTCTGTGCCTTTATTCCATAGTCACATCTCACTCCAGCTCTCCTCTTCTGCCTCCCCTTTTCATTTTTAAGAACTCTTATGATTACTTTGGGCCCATCTGTATGAACCAGGATAATCTCTTTTGAGGATTAGCAATTTTAATTCTATCTGCAACTTAAATTCCCCTTTGCCATGTAGCCTAGCATATTTATAGGTTCTGAGGATTAGGATATGGACACACTTGGAGGGCATTATTCTGCCTACCATAAGCGGTACAGCAGCTCCGGAAACCATGTCCCTGTAAAACAACATCCAAAGACTGTGAGAAGGGTCATCTCTATTGCACATTCCCTTTTAAAAAGGAGGAGGAAGATTTCCTAAAACTTCTGTGCACCCAACAGATTTCCCTCTTCAATTAACTGGCCAGAATTGTCACATGCCTTTTCATAACCCAGTCATTGGAAAGGAAAAGAAATTCCATGATTAGCTTGCACTACTCAAGATGCATCCCCTGGGGCCGAGGAGGGCCCAGCCTCCTAGGAGGTAGCAGGCTTCTGACACCTGAATCAGATTGGGTTTCTGCTAACAAGAAAGAGATGAAAAATGGCTTTTGGGTATTCTTTATCCTATAACATGACCATTTAATGGCTTTTAATTGTAACCTAGTTACCTGAAGGGGAGAGAGAGAGAGAAAAGGATGTTTTAAAGTTATTTCTGCGTTCTCCCTTCTATGTTGAAGAGATCAAAAAGATTTAAGATATTCAGAGAAAAACAAGAAAAGTATCACTATATTAAGTATGTAGGTGTGTATCAGTAAGGGATCGTCAGATATATGTATATCTGCCTTGTGATGTCTTATGTGAGCAGTCAGCAGTTTCTGACTCTTTGCAACCCCATGGACTGCAGTCCACCAGGCTCTTCTCTCCATAGGATTTTTCAGGCAAGAATACTAGAGTGGGTTGCCATTTCCTCCTCCAGGGCATCTTCCTGACCCAGGGAGTGAACCTACGTCTCCTGTCTTCTGCACTAGCAGGCAGTTTCTTTACCACTGAGCCACTTGGGAATGTGATATATATCTGTAAGTCCCTCAGTTATATAAGGTCTCATCCCTGTAACAAATCCCTTCATACGTGTATTTATATATAAATGTACACACACAGACACACAGGGATTTACTGCAGGAGCGTGACTTTATGTAACTGTGGGAGCTGGTCAAGCAGTGTGTATAAGTGTGTCATCTTCCCATTTGATGTTGGAGCTTGTGGACACAGAGCAGACAGGGAAGGGAAGATGACTATAAAGTACCAAGTGCAAGAGAGCAAGAGCGAACTGGAACCGTAACACAAGTGGGATCCCACAAGGATGGACTGGACCCGTTGGAATTCTGATCACCTCTGATTTTTCTTTAACGTGGGTTCAATCTCACTTACATTCCAGTATTTAACCTACGCAGGATTTGTCCTACTCCTGGCTTTTCTTCTCTAGATTTGAACTTTTTCCCATTTAGGAAAACTGGCACATTTATACGTTAATGTAGATAATGTGCATTGATTAGAGGCCTGTACTTAAAAATATATATATTTATTTTTTGGCTGTGCTGAGTTTTGGTTGCTGTGAGAACTTTTCTCTAGTTTCGGTGAGTGTGGTCTACTCCCTAGTTGTGGTGCTCGGGCTTCTCACTGTGGTGGCTTCTCGTTTTGGAGCATGGGCTGTAGGGCATGCAGGCTTGAGTTGCTGTGGCTCCTGAGCTCTAGAGCAGGCTCAGGAGTTGTGGTGCACTGTTTCGATTGCTCCTCAGTGTGCGGCATCTTCTGGGATCAGGGATCGAACCTGTGTCTCCTGCATTGGCAGTAGAGGCTTGTACTTTAAGGGCTTTGTTTTCTGGCAGCAGAAAGGGGAAAAGGGAAAGGGTTACTTTAACAATAGGTGTTATTGTCAGGTGGTTCCCTTTGTTTTATCTTTCCTTTGCTGTGCTTTTGAGTGATTTAAAAATAATCTGTCTGAGACTTTTGTTTCTCTTCAATAAAAGGAGCCAAGTATTATCCTTTAACAATCTTGGTTATAGTCCGTTTTTAGGTTTGACATTGCTTTTTGGCCACTAGCTTGAAAGATTATAGTGAGGATATCAAAACTCCTTCTATCTAAATTCTCCCTTTTAATATATTTATTTATTTGGCTATGGTGGGTCTTAGCTATGGTACAAAGGCTCCAGAACGTGCGGGCTCAGTAGTTACGACATGTGGGGTTAGTTGCTCCAAGGCATGTGAGATTTTAGCTCCATGACCAGGGATTGAACCCACGTGCCCTGCATTGTAAGGCAGATTCTTAACCACTGGACCACCAGGGAAATCCCTCAAAATTCTCTTGGTTGGTAAAGGCCAATTTCACTATGTAAGACTAACTGGCTTAACTAGGAGTGATGGTGTCATATGATAAATGTTAGCAAAAAGTGTTAAATTATGCTTTGTAACTTAAATGTTCTCCTTTGTTTCCTAATAATAGTACCATGCATACCTTAGGAAGAATTTTGCATAAATCATTCATGTTTGAATTAAAGGGAAGATAATCAAATTTATTGAGTCCTCAGGATTTGTCTGGTGCTTGCATGTGTTCTCATCTGATTCATACTACAGCGCTATGGGGAGTACCTCCATGTGCAGTGAAGGAAACCATGCCTTAGAGTGGTCATTTATTTGTCTCAAGTTTCTTGAACTGTAAATGGTGGAGCCAGGATTTGAGCACAGTTTTATATAATTCCAATGCTCATTTTTGTTGTTGATTAATTTGAAGACTTATTACTGATCCTAGTAAGCTTAGGTTTCCTTAGTAAAGTTTGTTATTGATATAGCATAAGAGAATACACTTGAACACACTGATTTAAAATGAAATAAAACAGCAGGATGTATGTGTGTGTATATACAGACACATATCCTACACATGCTAATACATTCATACTCATACACTTTCCTGTTAGGTAGAGGGATTATCTAATCTGACTCTACATTAAGAATAATAATTCTGCATCAAAAGGGCATGGTGATGAAATGGTACTTTTCTTTCTTTCTTTCTTTTCTTTTTCCTTTTTAAAAAGGGAATTACTTACAAGGTATGTGTTTATATACATAAACTATTATCTTGGCATTTTATGCTAATATTGTCTGATGTTAGCATTATTGCAACAAACCATGATTATCAGCAATCTTCAGTTCAGTTCAGTTGCTCAGTCGTGTCCGACTCTTTGTGAACCCATGAATCACAGCACGCCAGAACTCCCTGTCCATCACCAACTCCTGGAGTTCACTCAAACTCATGTCCATCGAGTCGGTGATGCCATCCAGCCATCTCATTCTCTGTTGTCCCCTTCTCCTCCTGCCCCCAATCCCTCCCAGCATCAGAGCCTTTTCTAGTGAGTCAACTCGTCGCATGAGGTGGCCAAAGTATTGGAGTTTCAGCTTTAGCATCAGTCCTTCCAATGAACACCCAGGATTGATCTCCTTTAGAATGGACTGGTTGGATCTCCTTGCAGTCCAAGGGACTCTCAAGAGTCTTCTCCAGTACCACAGTTCAAAAGCATCAATTCTTCGGCGCTCAGCTTTCTTCACAGTCCAACTCTCACATCTATACATGACCACGGGAAAAACCATAGCCTTGACTAGACGGACCTTGGTTGGCAAAGTAATGTCTCTGCTTTTTAATATACTATCTAGGTTGGTCATAACTTTCCTTCCAAGGAGTAAGCGTCTTTTAATTTCTGGCTGCAATCAGCATCCGCAGTGATTTTAGTGCCCAAAAAAATAAAGTCTGACACTGTTTCCCCATCTATTTCCCATGAAGTGACAGGACCAGATGCCACGATCTTTGTTTTCTGAATGTTGAGCTTCAAGCCAACCTTTTCACTCTCCTCTTTCATCAAGAGGCTTTTGAGTTCGTCTTCACTTTCTGCCATAAGGGTGGTGTCATCTGCATATCTGAGGTGATTGATATTTCTCCCGGCAATCTTGATTCCAGCTTGTGCTTCTTCCAGCCCAGCGTTCCTCATGATGTACTCTGCATAGAAGTTAAATAAGCAGGGTGACAATATACAGCCTTGACGCACTCCTTTTCCTATTTGGAACCAGTCTGTTGTTCCATGTCCAGTTCTAACTGTTGCTTCCTGACCTGCATACAGGTTTCTCAAGAGGCAGGTCAGGTGGTCTGGGATTCCCATCTCTTTCAGAATTTTCCACAGTTTATTGTGATCCACACAGTCAAAGGCTTTGGCATAGTCAATGAAGCAGAAATAGATATTTTTCTGGAACTCTCTTGCTTTCTCCATGATCCAGCGGATGTTGGCAGTTTGATCTCTGGTGCCTCTGCCTTTTCTAAAACCTGCTTGAACATCTGGAAGTTCACAGTTCACATATTGCTGAAGCCTGGCTTGGAATTTTGAGCATGCCTTTACTAGCGTGTGAGATGAGTACAATTGTGCAGTAGTTTGAGCATTCTTTGGCATTGGCTTTCTTTGGGATTGGAATGAATCAGCAATCTTAGGTAATTCTTATTTTCACTCCAGGGAGCTCTTAATCCTTTGTATCATATTTCGAATTTGAAAATGAAGAAAAGAACTGACTACCCAAATTGTGTCTTTCAAAACTAGCTTGTTCACTCTTAGAAGTTTCCTTTGCTTCTTCTCCTGTTTGATTTTTCCTTCTGTTGTCTTCAGTTTACACAGGGCTTTAATACAGTCAGTAGTCAATTTTGAATCACACTTACAAAAATGTAGCTTGTAGATAGAAGAAATAAATGTTGAAGGCCACATGAATTCATACTGCTGTTTTTCAAACCCATCTATATTACTTCATTCTGTTTTCCTCTTATTCAGACACAAGCTATCACTGCAAAGACTGAAACATGCTTGGATGAGAATGGATGTGGCCATTTCTTCTTCTATTTTGACGTTTGACTCCAGTGACGTCTAAAACTTCCATGCTGACCTCTGCTGGTCACACATGCCAATTTGGGACTGAATTCAGGATAGTGTGTCTTGGGGAATGCAGTTCAACAGTGACCTAGGAAAGTGAGGATACAGACCTGGTTCATTGCTTACGAGTGAGGGAAACTGAGGAGACACAAAGAGAGGGGTTTTATGTGAGGGAAAGAATTGTGACCCCAAGATGCAACAGTTTGAGGGCAACTCTCTTGGTTTCTCTTTTCCATCTGTTACATGCAAGGACAGTGGCCCTCTTGACATCCTTATCCAGTGCTCAGGGCAGGGACATCTAGCATCCGTTTGAGAGAAGTATTTGTCAGGCTGGGGACCTTCTTCACTTTCACCCCTTCACGCCTGAGGACTGTGGCACTGAATATTAGACTCTTTCCTCATAGACCCTGTTCCATTTCTGGTTTCCAAACTTCTCAGGACTGACTTTCTTCTAGAAATGTAAAGAGGTTAGATTTTTACTTTAAAAGAAGCTAATATTGTACGATTGTGAATAATTTGCAGGATCAGATAATGAATGTAGAATTGTTCAAATGACTTGTCTGTTCACAGCTTTGTCTATTTTGAGTGACTTCTTTGCCAGCTATTCGTAGAGCCACACTCCTAGATTTGGAAAACAGTTAATTTATCTAGGTAGGAACTTTTCTGGTGGCCATGTTTCGTGGGTAAATCATTCAAACAATTCTCCTTAAATTTGTTTTGGAAACTTATTTTATAATGAACAATAGCAACAAAAAGGCTATAACTTGGTAATGTCTATTAAAATCTATTAAGATAAAAAATATATAGTGTAAGCTGGAATATCTAATAATCTGTATATCAGGAACTTATTCTAATAAAATACTGAAAAGTGATACTATTCAGTAAAAGATTGGCAAAATAAAAGCATAAACTTAAAATGGAACATTATTCAGCTGTTAAAGCGAATGAGAGATACAGCAGTTAGAAAAAGGCAAGAGGCATAGAGTGTATAATATCATCAATTTTCATCTTAAATATCTATGTTTATGTGCAAGTAACACAGGTATCTTTGTATGTTTATTAAAAAAGCTAAATAAAAACACTAGATTTTTATCCTCTGGGAAGGTAGGTTTATGGGACACGTTTTCTTTTTTTGTTTTGTATTTCAAAACTGCCTTAATTTTTAATAATTATTGCATGTTCCTTTTGAAATAGAAAACATACTTTAAAAATCCCCTTTCTTTCCTCTTTGCCCCATCACAAGTCGGGAGACAAGTCAGGGAAAGTATTGGATCTGTGATCCTGAGGGATCTGGTGAATGAAGCCTCGGGCATCCCTGCCCAGCATGATACTTTGTCTCAAAAGTCTTATCCTGACCAAACCATCAAGCCTAATTAAAAATGGAAAATTCATGGAAGGAGAGGCCTCTCTGCACACCCCAGGGGAGCTATTCTTTCCTGACTCCCTCTGGATCCTTCCAGTTCATTAGCTAAGAAGGAGTTAGAGGAGATGTCTCTGGCCACAGCTGCTGCCTTCTCAAGTGTCGCTCTGATCTGGTCGGCAAAACCCCTGGTGGAAAGCAGCAGGCTCTGAGCAGCCTGCCAGCTCAGCCCGCTGGCTGCCTCGAAGCAGACCTGCTGGCTAGGCGGCCCTCCCTCCTTCTCCCCCCCCCCTCCCTCTTTAAGCCATTGTGGTGCAGATAATTGTTAGGAAATAGGAACTGAGGGGCTTTATTCTTCTGGGCAAGTGTACCAGGAGTGAGGTGCGCACAGTGCAGTGACTTCTCTTGTTGCAGAGCATGGACTCTAGGTGCGCAGGCTTCCATAGTGCTGCAAGGCTCTAGAGCTCAGGCTTCCATAGTGCTGCAAGGCTCTAGAGCGCAGGCTCAATTGTTGTGGCACATGGGATTAGTTGCTTCTTGGACCGGGGATTGAACCCGTATTTCCTGCATTGGCAGGTGGATTCTTCACCACTGAATCACCATGGAAGATCCTATCCTAGTATATTTTTTGCTTTCATTATTTAGTAAGAAATCTCGCATATCTTTTTCTTTAACTTTCTTTTTCGGCCTCACTGTGTGGCATGTGGGATTTTAGTTTCCTGACCATGTAGCAGACCTGCACCCCCTGCCATCCCTGCATTGGAAGTGCAGAGTCTTAACCACTGGACCACCAAGGAAGTTCCCGAAGCTTGAATGTCTTGATTACTTGGATAATTTTAGTGCTTTTCTTGTGTCACTGTAAAACAGAATATTTAAAAAACATACCTGTGTGTGTAGCTAATTCAAGTAGGGCAGTCTCTGTATTTAGGTAGAGGTGAACTATACTCAGAATTTTTGTTTTCTTTCAAGTCCAGAAATAAAGTCGCTCAGTCATGTCTGACTCTTTGCGGCCCCATGAACTGTTGCCTACCAGGCTCCTTTGTCCATGGAATTCTCCAGGCAAGAATACTGGAGTGGGTAGCCATTCTCTTCTCCAGGGGATCTTCCCAACCCAGGATTTGAAGCCAGGTCTCATGTACTGCAGGAGGATCTGAGCACCAGGGAACCCAGTGGAATTCACTAATATATGTGTTCTTTCCTTCCTGGGCACAAAACTAGACCCCATTTCTCAACGTCTTGTGCAGCTAAGTGTGACCTTGCTAGAGTTTGGTCAGTGGAATATGAGTGAAAGTGATGTGTTCCTCCTCCAGGTCAAACCCATAAAAATCTCCTGTGGCCACACCCTACTCTCTTCTCCATTTGACTGCCCCATGGAGAGATTTACAGACTAAAGGAGCTCAGAATTACAAGACAGAGGAACCTGAGACCTGGTAACTTTGTGGAGCAGTGTCCCTCTAATGACCTACATTGGCCTGTGATATGAACAAGAAGTAAGCTTTTAATGTTCTAAGCCACTGAGAGCCTATAGCAGTATCTCTCCTAATACCTTATTTAAATGAGCTACTTTAAAATAGAGTTTGGAGGTAATTTCTGTCTCCTTTAACTCATTTTTGTGATAAGAAATATTACAGGAGTATCAATATTCTACATTGTTAAGTCTTCATTTATAGAGAGAGCTAGTTTGTGGCATCAAGAACTCTTTAAAACAGACTTTTTTTTAAATAGCAATATCCTATGAAATATTTATGGGCAAGCCCACGGAGACTGTTTACACTAGCATGCTATTAGTTTCAAGGACAAAAAATTGACCTTCCATGTAGCAAGACTGAACACAAATTAAAATGCTCACTTACTTCAACTGCAATGTACTGGCTGGAGGTAAGGGAGTGTGGTTATTAGGTCATTCTAAGATGCCTTCTAGATACAGCGTTATGATCCTCTACGTTTGCTTGTAACAGAAACTGTCTTTTATTAAGAAAAAAAAAAAAAAGTACTGAATAGATTTGCATAGCTCACACAGTAATAGAAAATGATGTCTCACAAGTATAGAAGCCATGTTAGCTCCAGAGGTCTTAGTTGGGTTAACTCATGGAAAGTCGCTTTAGGGGACCTCCATTTATCTTCTATCTTTAGTTCCCTTGCCCACTATTCCATTTCCTGGGGGAGAGGGTCAGAGGTAGATTGCTTACATGCTTACCTCTTGGCTAGGACAGGGTGTCGAGACTGAGAGATCCAGGAGTAGCACAAGAAGGGTCAAAGCAGAGTGTACCCCAAAGAAAGACAGGACTCTGAAATATCCCTTTAGAAACACAAAAGGTGATAGTAGAAAATATGAAAACAGAATTAGATGGCTATCACTCTTTTTGTCTGATTGTGTCCTCTGAAGGGCCTGGATCTTCTTTCCAGTCTAATAAATATCTAAAAACATGATGCCAGATCAACACATAGAACTTCTACAACTAAGGGCATTATTTTTATAACTAAATGATTGAGTTACCAATCATTAGAATAGTAGTAGGCATTATCACCCCAAAGCCTAGAATATTTTACTTAATTTGGTTGCTTATGATATGAGTGAGACTCCTACCGTATATTATGAAGATGCGAGGAATAATCATTATAAGCAGGTAGCATGGTGTATAGTGGCAGTTTTTAATTCTGTGTTTAAATTAGCAATGGTAACAGGGTTATCTGGGAAATATCTTCAGATTGACAGCAACTTTTAAAGCAATTACTTAATTTTAGTAAGAAGCAACATTTGGGCTCATTAGCATCTGAGGTCAAAGGACAATGAGTAAATCATACGAAGCCTGGTTATTGATCCCTGGAAGCATGGCTCTCTCCTTGTCTGGGTTACATGTGCTCTGTGAAATGCAGTTATATTCATTTTTAAAAATTCTAGTTTGAAATAAAGTTAGACTTACAGGAGAGTTGCCAAGATAGTACGGAGAGTTCCCATATACCCTTCACCTAGCTTCCTCTAATGTTAACATTTTATGTGTCCATAGATACAGTAATTGTTTGTGGTTAAGAATGAACACAGTCATTTAGATTTGAGAGAGACAGATTGATGCATTGAAAAGCATGTGATTTTGAATTCTAACAAACGAGTTCAGGTGCTATATTATACTTACTAGCTACTCAACAACGTCAGACAAGTTACTTGTCTGTAAAAATGGGGTGCCTTCTTTCTTATGGGGTCCTGATGGATGTTAAACGTTCCATAAAAATGGAGTTATCTTATAAAGTTTTGGTGCATGGTAGATATTTTATAAATGTTAATTTCTTCCTCTCTACTCCATCTCTCATCATACTTTTTATCTCTCTTCATACCTTCCTTCTCTTTCTTTGTTCATATCACTGGATAATGTCAGTTTTTTCCTGGCTTTTGTTTTCTGCTTCTATGTCTTTCCCCAACCACACTGCCCTCCCAGTCCTCCAGTTCTGGCATTTTCTGGTGTGGGGGGAGGAGATGGCCTTCTTGACCTTAGTATCAATCAACCTCTTGCTGATTTAGACTTAACATTCATTCAATAAGCTGAGTTTGAAGTACAAAATGTTTTCATTCACTAACAAGGACATGGAGAAATTATAAGGAAAAAAAAAAAAGAAACCAACCAGCAGTTGCAAAATGTATATCAATGTGTGTCTGTGTGCAGTGGGGTGTTACAGGTGTGTAGGGGACAATCAGACAACAATATAAACTCTGAAAAACAACTCAAATCCCCACGTACTTTAACACTAGAAGGGATTCCTAGTATGTGAGGTTCAACACTCTGGATGCATAGAATCAATTTTAGCCAGGTGGGACTCAGGTCCTTGGGCTAATCTACTCATGTCATTTGCTCTGATGAATGTCCACAGGGAAGGGAAACAGTACAATACTGGCACGACTTCATCTCTCAACCAAAAACTGCTTAAAACCAGATGCTTGGTAGCCATATGACAGACGCTTCACCCAGAGGAGGGGGCTCCCCTCAGGGATCCAGAAGAGGCATGGGTGATTATGCTGCATGCCTGCTTTTAAACCTAATGGGCAGGCTGGGCAGGAGAGATGGAGCCCTGAACATCTTGGAGGTGACACCCTGTGAGCCATAAATGCTCCAAACAGGATTTAGTCTCAGCTCAGCAGCTGTCCCATGGCAGCAGCCTTTTTTGCCATATGGGGGAGCCATATTTGGCACAGAATTGGGATCCTCAGCCTGGTAGAAACCCCATTATCCATGTGAGAACGTGGGTCAGAGGCCTAATTTGCGAGTGAAGGAGGGAGAGAATAGGTACTGTCAGTCTCTAGTTTACTCTTTTAAAAAAAATTATTTTTAAAATTTTAATTCCAGGACTGTTGTCTCGGTCTCCAACCCACAATAGGAGAGGGGAGCAAGTACTGCTTTGTCACCATCAGGGACTATAATAAGGAAATAAAAACCAAAACAATAACTATGGTTGGGCTGGCAAGGAGTTTCACCAAAAGGAAATGGTTGCCCATGGTTGGTTTGTTTGGAAGTCTAGCAGGGGTCAGTGGAAGGATCACAAAGTGAAAAACAGGACCATTCGGTAAAGAAAATGGAAGCCAGATGTGAGGCAAGTAGCGTTTCTGTAGCAGCTACTCCCTGGGATGTGTAACAGAGCAGGAAGCTTGGAGGCTGAGGTCTGGCAGTGTTCTTGCTGTGGCGACTGTGGTGGGGACACAGGACCAGGGGAGCCTTCTTTTCCTGAATGATGTGGAAGGGTGGCCAGAAGAAGGATGATCAGGGGCTGAATTTAAGGATTGAATCATTAGCAAAAAACATATTGAATATTTAAGCTTTGCGGAGGTGGCAGAAATATAATCATTTTTGACTAAGAGAAAATATAAGTAGTCTTTCAGAAGAAAAACACTAACATATCATATCAGTACAACTATTTGACTTAGTGGAAAAATGGTTGACAAGCAAGGAACCTGATTTATCATCTAGGTTTTTTGCTGATTTGTGTCAGTTCCTTTATGTGTCAATGGAATGATAATAATGGTCAACACCTCATTATGGTTAGCCTTGTGCCAGGTATTGAGTTGGCCAAAAAGTTTGTTCAGGTTTTTCTGGTATGTAAAGACCCTCATGAACTTTTTGGCTAACCCAGTGCTTTCTATAGGGCTTCCCTGGTTGCTCGGTGGTAAAGAGCTACCAGGAAATCTGCCAGCACAAGAAGCACAAGTTCAAGTCCTGGGTCAGGAAGATCCCCTAGAGAAGGAAATGGCAACCGATTCCAGTATTCTTGCCTGGGAAATGCCATGGACAGAAGAATCTGGCAGGCTGTAATCCATGGGATTGCAAAAGAGTCAGATAGCGTGACTAAACAACAACAAATATTTTCTATACACATATAGAAACTGTTAATATCCTCTTCATTTTATCATGAAGGAGCTGTGACCTGAGTTAAATAACACAGCTCGTAATATAGAGCCACCATCTTGATCCTGTGTCTCCTGACTCCAGAGCCTGTATATACACTCGCATATCATACTGTCCACTCTATTTACCCCACAGGGTTTGGCAGTGATATAATTAGATAACAGAAAGCAACAGAATAGTTGTGAGATGGCCGATAGAATGGAAAGAGCCTACACTTTGTAGCCTGGTAAAAGTGCATCTGAATCCTTTTATCACCTTGTGACTAGCTGCAGATTACTTAATCTTACAATTTTTGGTCTGTGATTTTAATTTGGAATGGTAACATAGTGATTTATGTAAAGTGTTTAATTTGTAGCTGAAACTCCAAGCATGGTAGCTATCATTGTTTGCTCCTACTTTTATATATTAGTCTTGAGGACCAGGAGCATGTGTATATTTTTACATCCTGCTGTAGGTATAGTAGGCTTCCCTGGTGGCTCAGACAGTAAAGAATTTGCCTGCAGTGTGGAACACCTGGATTTGATCCCTGGGTTGGGAAGATCCTCTGGAGAGGGAAATGGCCACTCACTCCAGTATTCTTGCCTGGAGCATTCCATGGACAGAGGAGCCTGGCAGGCTACAGTCCATGGGGTTACAAAGAGTTGGACATGACTGAGCAACTAACACTTTCACTTTAGTTGCAATGGGGCTGGGAACAAAGTTGTCACTCAGCTATCAGTAGCAAAGGCTAACATTTACTCGGGGCTTACTATGGGCTAGGTGCTGTTCTAGGTTCTTTCTATATATATTAACTCATGTTACCACCACAAGGTGAAGAAGTTATCCTTAGTGCCCTGATTTTGCAGATGAGCAAGTACCTTGTTCAGAGTCACACAGTTTGTAAGTGACAGAGTCGGGAATTGAAACCAGGAGACTGCTGTGCTATTAGTCATAGATTCATAAGATCGTAGAGTTGGAGGAAGAGATAGAAGTTTTACAGTTCAACCTTGTGCCTTGCAGTGAGAATTACTTGCTTGATATTTCTGAGAGATGCTTATTCAGTCTCTACTTGTTTATCTTCAGTAAGAAGGTGCTACATGGCCCAAGGAAGCAATCCTTTCAATTACTGGGCAACTCTTTGAGAGTGCTTTCCAATGTTAAACTGAAACCAGCTTTACCTTCTCTTTCTCTGTTGATCTTCTGGTGTTTGAGTACCAGAACAAGGTTAGCTCCCTCTTCAACGTGACACCTCTTTGCTGTTTGAAAACTACCATATCCTCTTTTCCATGCCAGTAACTTCAGTTTCCCTCAATGGTGACTCATGCTGGTTGCCCCTCTGTGTCTTTTTATGTGTAGTAGAATAAAACATGACAATTATTGCCCATCAACAGTTTGTTAGTATCTTCTTAAGTAAAGATTAGTTTCTCGCACAACCTTATCACACGATTTGCTCCTACTGGCTTTAGATAACTGTAACCTTCTGTTTATTAGTCTGTTCAGTGTGTCATAGCAAAATATCATAGATGAGGTGGCTTAAACAACAGAAATTTTACTAATATTTTCTCATGATTCTGGGGGTTAGAAGTTCAAGATCGAGGTTCTAGCTGATTTGGTTTCTGGTGAGAACTCTTTTCCTGGCTTGTAGACACAACACCTTCTCACTGTGACTTCACATGGCCTTTTCTTGCTGCTCTTGTGTGGGAGAGAGAGAGCTCAGTGTCTCTACCTCTTTTAGAAGTCCGATTGGATTAGGACCTGCCTTTATGACCTCTCTTAACCTTAATTATCTCCTAACTCCCAACACAGTCATTTTGGGAGAGGAGGAATTAGGGCTTCAACCTACAGATTTTGGGGGACATGGTTCAGTCCATGGCATCCTCTGACTGCAGGGCATAGCGGTGTGCTGGAAACCTGTGACGGAGAACTGAAGGGAAGGACTATGGCCACTTAATCTTGGGCTGCAGGGCAGTGTGGAAAGAGTTAGAGCTACCCTTCTGTCTTCAAGGGTTGTGCTCCCTGTCTCTATAATTCCACTGAGCCACTGAGGTTTCCTTTTCTTGGTTTTGAGCAATTGTGACATGACAAAGTGGTAACAGAAAGGGAGACAGCTGAAATCTGTTATTGCATCAATAACTCTGAACTTCAAGCCCAGGGATTTCCCATATATCTCATACTGGGCATTTTGCCCTCCTGCTGTAGGAAACAGATGCAGGGAGGGCAGCTTGTAGGATGGAGCCCTTAATCACAGGGCAAAGGGAGCTCTCTCAGGACCATCCTCGCTGGCAGGATGACTGTGGAGCCCTGCCAGAGAAATCCAAGCTGCCTTCCAGAGAGGCTTGAGGTGGGCAGATTGCTCCTGTGACCCAGCCTACTTCAGTCTATAAGACAGTGAGGACAGGGCAAGCAGGGAATATCTGTTAGGATTCTTAAGTGTCTTCCGTAAGATGGGAATGTATCAGTTCACGTAAAGTACCCAGGCAGGCTGAGCTTCCAGTGTGGTTTGGTCCAGTGCTCACATATTATCACCATGTTCAGTCTCTAGGCTTGCTTCGTTTGGGTGTCAGCTTTACTGGTTCACTCTGTGGTTTTATACACTCCCACTACCAATTCCAGAGGAAGACTAAACATACTTCCTTGGCTCTGGCTGATTTATGTGCCATTCTGGAAGTAATCAGTGTAGCCACAGGGATGGGATGTGTTGTTTTTTTAAAGCCAATCAGGGACTCCCCTGTAGCTCAAGTTTAATTCAATTCCATGGAAACCACATGACAGGAGAATGGTGGAGGATTGTTTCCCAAAGGAAATTTTGGATCTTCTTTCCCAAAGGAAAAGAGGCTTAAGATGTAAAAGCTTTGAATCTCTTGGAACTTTTGGAAATGGCTGTTGGGCAGAAACAACAGCTGTTTATTACAGAGCATTTCTGACATGGTCCCCAAAACAAATCTTCAGTCAGTTTTACTGGAATGTCCCTGAGAGTTGTAATAAAGTGTCACTTTTTCTTCATATTCTTATGACAGCAACTTTATGTTTCTTATATACTGGAGGATAGGGCTATAGTCATCTCAGATTTTCTTCCATTTATTTCTGAGATTTCCCCCATGGCATTGTCATTCGTGCCCATCCATCTAAAAACAAATACTTGTAGAGTGTCTACAGTGTGCTAGGGTATGTGAAATTCTGGGGATATTGTTGTAGTGAATGAGAGAGAGATGGTTGATGCCCAGTCTTTTCATCAAACGTGGCCATTGCCTTATGTGGTATAGGATCTCTAATCTCCCTCAGGCCATGGCTGCCCCCACTACCACACTAGCCTTGCCTAATTCTTGCATACAAAGATCAGGATCTCCTCTTAATTCTGCATAGCATGGCAGAGACTACTGTGTGCTCTCATATGGTAGGATGGCACTTGTTACAATTATCATGAACATATATATGTGTATATTTAATATATTCCTGTCTAGACTGATCATAAAGGTAGCATCTGTGTCTATCATATTTGTCATTGTTTTCCCTTGCCTCGCACAGTTTACAAAGCATATTAGGCCTTCAAATAACTTGAGGGATCTGTTAGACTGTCAGGTTTAATAAGATTATTTAAGATGAAGGAATAATGAAACAAACAGAAAATTATACAGAAAGTATCCTGAAACAGTTACTATTGATAGGTATATGTCTTGGTTGACTTGGGGGCTGCCATAGCAAGATAACATGTGTGTGTGCTCAGTTGTGTCTGACTCTCTGTGCCTCCATGGACTGTAGGCCGCCAGGTTCCTCTGTCCATGGGATTTTCCAGGCAAGAAACTGGAGCACATTGTCAGTTGGTTCCTTCTCCAGGGGATCTTCCTGACCCAGGGATTGAATCTTTGTCTCCTATGTCTCCTGTATTGGCAGGTGGATTCTTTACCACTGTGCTACTTGGGAAGTCCAGCAAGATACCATAGATGGCTTAAACAACACAAATTTGTTTTCTCACAGCTCTAGAGGCTGGGAAGTGTGAGATCAAAGTGCTGAGCAATTCAGTCCCTGGTGAGAGCTCTGCTCCTAACTTGTCAGTGGCTGTTTTTCTTGCTATGCGCTCACATGGAAGAAAGAGAAACCCGTGCGCCAGTGCACACGAGAGAGAGAGGGCAGGAGGGAGATGGCAGGAGTGTGGGGCAGGGGAGAGGAAGCGGGACAGTGGGGGAGAGGGAGACAGAGATGGGGCGAGGGACAGCGCACACGTGCGCTCTGGCTCTCTTCTTGTTGGGTTAGGGTCCCACCCACATGACTTCATTTAACTTAAATTACCTCCTTGTGGGCTCTGTCTCCAAATATAGTCACCGTTGAGGGTTAAGGCTTCAACATATGAACTTTGAGTGGTACAACTCAGTTTATAGCAGTTTTGTTACCTTCAAAGATTGACATAGCTCCAGGGTACCTTTCTAGTGCCCACCTGCCTGGTTCTCTGGATGCTTCTATGTTGCAGAAGCCAGCTGACCACACACTGGAGTGCTGTACTTGTAAGAATCTAAGTATACCTCTCCCAAGAACCCGGAAAGAGAACAAGGTTCCTCCCTTCCCAGTCTAAGGGTGGCTCTCTCAGTCGAATTCTCTAGCTCATCCAAAGATTGGGAATATCCACTCCCTTTAGATGAACCTTATCCTCAATCCATAGCTCCCTTCTGAAAAGAAAAAAAAAAAAAGTCTCTAAAGACCACTCAAGCTCAACCTCAAGTGAAAATCTTCTCTGCCAAAATAATACTTATATTTTAAATTTTAAGCAGCTATATTTAGGTTATTTCACATTGTTCATCAAGGAAAATTGGTAGATGTAACCAAAGTATATTGAGATTTTTTTTCAGGACAAAGGTTCTGTTCTCTTTGAAGGGAATTCAGGTTCCTGTATCTGGGTGAATAGAATTGTTTTAATCACTTATATAGCAGCCCTCATCCACCCCCCCACTCAGATTTTACCCATCAAAGTTTGGAAAATCTTAGGAGTGGCCAGAACTCACATTATAGTACTTACATTGTCTGAGTCTGGTATTAAATCACATAGCACAATATTTTAGTCTCCAAAGCTAGACCTCTGTACCTCTGAACCTTGATGGCTGGAATAAAGGAAAACTCCTATTCTAAAACTGCAAGAAAAGTGTTTTCTGTGTATGTAATGGGTGGAAGCCAACAAAGGTCTGTCTAGTCAAGGCTATGGTTTTTCCCGTGGTCATGTATGGATGTGAGAGTTGGACTGTGAAGAAAGCTGATCGCCGAAGAATTGATGCATTTGAACTGTGGTGTTGGAGAAGACTCTTGAGAGTCCCTTGTACTGCAAGGAGATCCAACCAGTCCATTCTAAGGGAGATCGATCCTGGGTGTTCACTGGAAGGACTGATGCTGAAGCTGAAACTGCAGTACTTTGGCCACCTCATGCGACGAGTTGACTCACTGGAAAAGACTCTGATGCTGGGAAAGGTTGGGGGTGGGAGGAGAAGGGGACAACAGAGAATGAGATGGCTGGATGGCATCACCGACTCTGTGGACATGAGTTTGAGTGAACTCCGGGAGTTGGTGATGGACAGGGAGGCCTGGCATGCTGTGATTCATGGGGTCGCAGAGAGTTGGACACGACTGAGTGACTGAACTGAACTGAGGGGCATAGCTTCATAGCTTTGCTTATTCCTACCCTGAGTGTTGCCTCTGCTTCTGCTAGGTCACTCCATTCTCTCTACCTCAAGTATTTTTAGAATTTCTGCTTCCTCTGGTACCAGAAATGACTTGGGAATCTTTGCTACCAGTGAAGAACAAACTAACTGTGAGATAACAGTATTACTTGACTGAACACAAAACTGCTACTTCAGGTCCTTGTTCTGTATTCATCAATTGCTGCTACTGCTGTTGCTGCTGCTGCTAAGTCGCTTCAGTCGTGTCCGACTCTGTGCGACCCCATAGACAGCAGCCCACCAGGCTCCCCCGTCCCTGGGATTCTCCAGGCAAGAACACTGGAGTGGGTTGCCATTTCCTTCTCCAGTATTCATCAACTACTTGGTGGATATTTTCAAGTACACCTCCATTTGATGACACCAGATGCTGTATTTTCCTATTACCTAGCTGAGGCCCGCTGTTGGCAAATACTGAACTTGGCAAATTAGTAATCTAGGGTCAGGAAATCCATTCCTGGGTGGACCAAGGGAAATTTCCAGGCCTATAAGCCCTGGCTGACTTTGGGGATGTGGTGATGAGGCAGAGATAGCAGATTTTAAACTGTGGACCCTTTGCTGCAGTGCTATCCCCAGAGTTACTGCCTATGTGCGTCCCCTGCAGAGCAGGAGAGAACCCAAACTTTCTCTTCCTTGGGCTGTCTTGAGCAAAGTGGTTTCTCCCCTTGGCATTCAGCCAAATGGATCCTTCTTTGTGAATTCTGATTTCCTATCATTGAGGAAAGAGGAAAGCTGTGGAGAGCTCATTAGGCCTGTCCAGAAAAAGGCCCCTGACTTGTTCATTCCCAAAGAAAAGATGTTGCCCTTCATTCTCACATGAATAAAAATACTATCCAATAGTGGTGAGAGTCTTCCTGATACATCGTGTTTTAATTCCTTTGAATTTTCCATTAAGATATTTATTTCTTGGTGTGTTGTCATGTTGATGTGTTATGGACTGAGCCTATATACGTGTATTTGGACATCTACAGTGTTAGTGTCTTCATATATATATATATATATATATAAAACCAGAGATTATGTTTCCCCCTCTGGAATTGCTCTTATTGGAAGGATGTTTCTTTATATGTGGTTCATGGTCAAGCTTTGCCACTTTTACCTCTTTGTAAGTGTTTTCTTTTAAAATATATACCATGTACATATTATTAAATAAACTTAAATAAACTTCCTCCCCCATGTTCCCCAAAGGAAACCATGCATTAAAAACAACTGTAAAAAGGAGGAAATTACAATGTGTCTTTGCTTTGGGTTACTTTCTTAACCAATAATTAAAATTTTCACCAGAGAAAGAAAACCTTACTTGTGAGGACGGATGGGGGAATTCATCTGGTGTTTTAAGTTTATTTTCTTGGCTTCATGGTGGTTGCTCTCCCAACCTCTTTGTCCTTTGACCCAAAGTAGCTGGGACAGACTTGGGCCTCTCTTTCAGGTAGTTATCTGAGCCTTTCTGCTCATTCCCTGATACCTGAAAAATTAACTTTGAATCTGGAGGACTAGAGTCTCTTAAGATGTTGAGGTTCTGAGGGTCAGAGAAGAAAGTTCTAAGGAAGGCTTCAGTTTGAGAGCAGAAGGGCCTCAGATTGTTTTCTCCTTAAGTATTGAGTGAATTATGCTCACCACTAATCAGAATTCTGCCAGTTTCTTTCTTTAGCATTTTCCCCATTTAACAGTGGCATAGAGATGCTGCATTTGATAACAGATGACAACTTACAGGATTAGTATGAGGTAGCCTGTATTTAACATCCATTAGCATTTGCGCTTCCTCAGCTTGCAAGGTTTGCTCAATTTCTTATTGACCCAGTGCCTATAAATCAGTGGTTATTTGCATGGGAGACTTTATCTTCTTGATGTGAGGATAGAAGATCCATAGTAGAAGAAGGCATAGGTTAGGATAGCATTGCAATTACTAATATCATTATTATTGCTGGCTTTACTGTAATACTATTGCTCTGCTATTATTGTTGCTGCCTCCTGCTAAGAGTGGTCTGTTAGCTGATGCTGCTGTGGCTGATTTTGCTTCTTCTAATATTGTTTCGGACACGACTGAGTGACTTCAGTTTCAATTTTCACTTTCATGCATTGGAGAAGGAAATGGCAACCCACTCCAGTGTTCTTGCCTGGAGAATCCCCGGGATGGGGGAGCCTGGTGGGCTGCCGTCTATGGGGTTGCACAGAGTCGGACACGACTGAAGCGACTAAGCAGCAGCAGCAGCAGTATTGTTTCTTCTGCTGCTCTACTAGTCACTATTCACATATTCAGTTCTATGCTAAATGCTGTAGGGATTTTAAAACATTGTCAAAGCCTTCAAGATGTTTATAGTCTATGTAGGACTAACCTGAGGAATAATGGCTGGAAAACAAGCATAAAAATTACCATTTATTTAGCATTAATATGTGCCAGGTGCTTTATATAATCAGCTAATTTAGTTATTTTGACTGTTCTAAGAGATAGATCTTACTAGTAACTCTTTTTAACAGATGAGGGCATTACGTTTAGAGAGGGCAGGTTACTTGCCCATGATTACATAGCTAACGAGTGACAGACCTGGAATTTAAACCTAGGTCTGTTGGTCTCTAAAACCCTTGCCATTTTTACTGGACTGGCCTGTAGTCTTTAAATACAGAAAGCACATTCCCTAATATTATCTCAGGGAATTTCATAATAGTCCTCAGAAATGGCAGGGCCTGCATCATGACAAAAAATGAAACACAGGAAAGATAAATGAGCCTCGGAGCTAGTTAGCAGGACTGAGACTCAGTGCTCCCAATTCCCAGCCCTGTCTTCTTCCCTCTGGAGCCACAGTGTGTTTTACTGAGCCTGAAAATTAGGCCAGGGGGACAAGAGTTCTAGCAATTATTGAGATTGTACTTCCTGTACCCTTACCATCCATGTACTTTGTGCAACCACACCCTTTGATTGGCAACACCATCTTTTTTTAGAAAAATAATTAATTAATTAAATTTATCTTGGCTATGCTGGGTCTTTGTTGCTGTGTGAGGACTTCGTCTCGTTGGGAGAGCAAGGGCTACTCTTTGCAGTGCATGGGCTTCCCATTGCAGTGTCCTCTGTGGAGCACTGGCTGTAGGAGTGTAGGCTCAGTAGTTGTGGAGCATGGGCTCAGTTGCCCTGCGGCATGTGGGATCTTTGGGATGAAACCCATGCCCCCTGCATTGGCAGGTGGATTCCTAACCACTGGACCTCCAGGGAAGCCTGGAAACATTATCTTTAAGCACCTTTGTTCCTTGTACAGCTTAGGCACTGCAGCATCGAAATAGATGTCTGGGGTGCTGTTATTTTTCATTTCTTCCTGGTTCAGTGTCGGGAGATGACATTTTTCTAAGAATTTGCCATTTCTTCTAAGATTGTCCAGTTTGTTGGCATATATGTGCTTGTAGTAATCTCTTAAATGATCCTTTGTATTTCTGTGGTGTCCATTGTAACTTCTGTTTTTACATTTTTAATTTTATCCCTTTTTTCTTGATGAGTCTGGCCAAAGGTTTTTCAATTTTATCTTTTTTTTTCTTTTTCCTTTTCAGTTCAGTTCAGTTCAGTCGCTCAGTCGTGTCCGACTCTCCGCGACCCCATGAATCACAGCACGCCAGGCCTCCCTGTCCATCACCAACTCCCGGAGTACACTCAAACTCATGTCCACAGAGTCGGTGATGCCATCCAGCCATCTCATTCTCCGTCGTCCCCTTCTCCTCCCGCCCCCAACCTTTCCCAGCATCAGAGTCTTTTCCAGTGAGTCAACTCGTCTCATGAGGTGGCCAAAGTATTGGAGTTTCAGCTTTAGCATCAGTCCCTCCAATGAACATCCAGGATTGATCTCCTTTAGAATGGACTGGTTGTTTTTTAATTATTATTAATTTTATATTTTTATTGGAGGCTAATTTCTTTACAATATTATATTGGCTGGTTTTGCCATACATTGACATGAATCCGCCCTGGGTGTGTTTATCTTTTTAAAGAACAAGGTTTTAGTTTCATGAATCCTTTCTTTTGTCTTTTTCATCTCTATTTTGTTAATTTCTGCTCTGATCTTTATGATTTCTTTCCTTGTACTAACTGGGTTTTGTTTTTACTTCTTCCTCTGTTTGCTTTAGGTATAAGATTAGATTGTTTATTTGAAAGTTTTCTGTTTTCTGAGATAAGACTGTATTGCTAAAAACTTCGCTCTTAGAACTGCTTTTGCTGCATCCCATAGGTTTTGAATTGTCATGCTTTTGTTTTGTCTCTGGGTAATTTTTTATTTCCATTTTGATTTCTTCAGGGATCCATTGGTTATTTAGTAGCTTATTTTTTGTCTTTTTTTTTTTTTATAGTTTTTTTCTTGTGTTGTTGATTATATCTTGTAGTGTTGTGGTAGAAAAAAGATACCTGATATAATTACAATTTTCTTAAATTTACTGAGGCCTGCTTAGAATGCTCTATAAAGATCAATGAAGTCCATTTGGTTTAGTGTGTCATTTAAGGCCTGTGTATCCTTATTGATTTTCTGTTGGTTGGCCTGTCCATTGATGAAAGTGGGGTGTTAAAGACTCCTACATAATAGTAACACACTGTTACTGCATTGCTGTCAATTTCTCCTTTTATGGCTGTTAGTATGTGCCTTATGTATTGAGGTGTTCCTATGTTGAGGGCATACATATTTACAATTGTTATATCTTTTTCTGGGGTTGATCTCTTGATCATTATATAGTGTCTTTCATTGTCTCTTGACATAGTCTTTATTTTAAAGTCTTTTTTGTCTGATATGAGTACTGTTACTCCAGCTTTCTTTTAATTTCCATTTGTGTGGAATACCTTTTTCATCCCTTCACTTTCATTCTATATGAGTCCCTAGATCTGAAATAGGTTTCATATAGACAACATATATATGGGCCTTGTTTTTGTATCCATTCAGTCATCCTGTGTCTTTTGGTTGAGGCATTTAATTCATTTACATTTAAGGTAATTATCTATATGCATTTCTTATTGCTATTTTGCTAGTTGTTTTGAATTTGTTTTTGTCGATCTTTTTTCTTAAAGATTAATATTTTGCCTTATATGAAAATAGGGTTTTTGACCAATAATCAGTGACAAAATACATCAAAAGGAAAATGGATAAATGAATTTCAGACTTTTCATGAAGTGAAATCGTTTACAGCAGTTAAAGTGAATGTCTTAGAGCTATTTCTATCTACCTGGCTAGATATAAAAAATGTAATGTTGAGGGGGAAAACCCCAATTTATGCAGATCACTATGACATAAACTTTAAAACCAATGATATGATACTTCATAATGTATGTGAATGCATCAGTATCTAGTAAACTTATGGAAACATGCATAGGAATAATAAAAAGTGAGTTTGTAATAAAAGGATGCCTGGGCTGGTAGATGAATTGTTTAAATCTGGATATCGCTTTGATCAACAAGAATTTATTGAAAACTTAATATACGCCCACCAGATTGGTCAGATTGTACCAACAGAATTTTGTCAGCCAAGACTTTTGCAGATGGTAGCTTATAAAATGTAAGAAATCAGTTGGAGGCTCCTTAAGACACAGTCTCCTCTTCATGATCTGTACATGGCTAATTTATATTGTGGATTACCTGAGTGCCCATGATTTCTTTTTTCCACTGCTGATTGAATTCTGAACTGCTGCTGGGGAACCAATGTAGTCAAGGCAAGATGCCTGGCAAGGTCTGTTAATGAGAGAGGGTCTGTGTTCCAGAGGTAAACAAACATTTTGGGGATTATATGTTGTGCCTTGGAGGGTAAGAGTATAGACTCTGTACAAAATAAAGAAAAACAAACAACCCAATCAAAAAATGGGCAGAAGACCTAAATAGTCATTTCTCTAAAGAATACATACAAAAAAAAAAGAATACAAACATATGGCCAATAGGCACATGAAAAGATGCTCAACATTGCTAATTATTGGAGAAATTCAAATAAGAACTACAATGAGGTACCACTTTACACTGGTCAGAATGGCCATCATCAAAAAGCCTAAAAATAACAAATACTGGAGAGGGTATGGAGAAGAGGGAACCTACATTGCTGATGGAAATGAAAATTGGTGTGGCCTCTATGGATAACAGTATGGGGGTTCCTCAAAAAACAAAATAGAGTTGCTTTCTGATCCAGCAACCCTACACTTGGGTATATATCCAGAGAAAACTGTAACTTGAAGATACCTGCACCCCAGTGTTCAAAGCAGCACTATTTAAAAGAGCCAAGACATGGAAGCAACTTGAATGTCTGTTGACAGATGAATGCATAAAGAAGATGTGGTATATATACATAATGGAATACTGCTCAGCCATAAAAAGGAATGAAATAATGCCATCTGCAGCAGCATGGATAGACCTAGAGATTATCATACTAAATGAAATCAGTCAGAGACAAATGCCTTATATCACTTATATGTGGAATCTAAAATGACACAAGTGAACTTATTTACGAAATAGAAATTGACCCACAGACATAGAAAACAAACTTATGGTTACCAGAGGAGAAAGGGCTGGGAGAGGGATAAATTAGGAGTGTGGGATTAACAGATACACACCATATAAATAAAATGAATAAACAATAAGGCTTTAATGTATAGCAAAGGGAGCTGTATTCAACATCCTGTAATAATAAACCATAATAGAAACGAATATGGAAAAGAATACTTATATATATATATATGTGTATAACTGAATACTTTGTTGTCTACCAGACACTAATACAATGTTATGATCAACTATACTTCAATTAAAAAAGAAGAATGCAGGCTCTGTATCAGTCTACCCACCTGGATTCAAGTCTCTAGTATTCTGCCATTTATAGCAGCAAGATTTTGAGCACCTCTGGGCACCTTTGTTTGTTATCTGCAAAATGACATTCGGTACCTTTCTCACAGGATTCTTTAATGGTTAAATGATTTAATACATACCCTAACTGTGCCTGTCACATAGTTAGCTAATATTATATTGATTATTATAATTTTTCTCTCATTTATTCGTCCTTATTTCTTAAGTAACTCACATTACTGAAATATTTGAATCCTTTACTCTGTATACATTTTCTCTATATATGTCTCCTTAGTGATTTAAGCTGAGATTGCATATTTAAAAGATAGCTTTTACATTAAAAAATAAGAAAAATATACCAACTTAGAGATTAATAGAAGAGCACATTTCTAGTAAGTCCAGATAAGGGTGTATTATGAAACTTTGTTAGAAGGATAGCTTTTAGAATATGCCTTTTCCTAGTTTAAATTCTAAGTGGCTCCGCATCCCCTTCACCCCCCCAGACTGAGCCCTATTTAAGGCACATTCAAAATCCTTTCATTTTACTTCTCTCATCTTGCACACTCCCCCTCACCTTCTGTAAGTCAAGTGAACAAGGAGAGTGTGGATCAGTACAAACATGTCACCCTTAGTAGAAAAACTCAAAAGTTCCTGTTCTAGCTGCAGGAATTACAAAGTGATTCCTCATGTACATTAATTATATACTTACATTTCACATAGTGCAACAAAGTTGCTCTCAATCATTCACATATGAATTATTTAGTTCAGTGATTCTCAATCCTGACTGATCATTAGAATAACCTGAGTGGCTTTGAAAATACATGTAACATCTCAAATATTATAGTAGATTTTTTTCCCCTCTTCATTTAACAGCCCACAGTGGGTATTTTGGTTGAAGAGCAGTTTTCTACTTTTATTCCAGGGTGGTGCATCCTGGGCTCATAGAGGTTCCCGTTCCTCAGTTTCTCTCCTGGGTACCATCTGGTATACCAGAACTTTCTTCCCTTCTTCATCCAAGTTTACCTCTTCTAACCTCCATTTCTCCAGAGAAATGGAGTCTGGCTAATTTGATTAATTTGGGCTAATAGTAATATTTTTAACTTTTACAATATTTTATAGTTTGTTAGTATCAGTGAAAATGTTAACTAACATCTACTGAGTGTCCAGGTTTCATGCTGGACTCTTCAGTTCGTACTAGAATATGAGCTCCCAAAAGACAGAGCTTCTGGTGTGTTTGTTGACTGATGCACGTGAAGCACCCAGAATGGTGCTCAATAAATATTTGTCGAAACAAATGGAGTGGATAATCTTTATAATAACACTGAAAGGCAGAATTATTATCCTCATTTCCCAAAAGACACATGTGAAGCTCAGATACATGCTTTGCCCAGTACAAACACCTAGGTGGGAGCAGAGCCTGGAAGAATTCAGGTTTCAAAGCCTACATTTCTTCACAGCTTTCTCATCCTCCTAGCTCCATTCCCTTCCCCTTGCTTCTCCCTTTCTACGTTCCCTCACTTCCCTCACTCTTCTGTCCCCATAATTTCATTCCTTTCTCCCTTTTCCCTCCTCCTCATTCTCCTGTCCTTGTACTGCCCTCTCTCTCTCTCTCATACTTTTCCTCTTTTTCTTCCTTCCCATTTCCCTTTACCCACTTCCTCCATTCCCTCTTTCTTACAGCACTTACAGATAGGGCATTTACTTCCTAGACTTCCACAGCACTGTCAGGTAAGCAGAGCAGTCACCCCTCACTTTCCAGACGAGGACTCTAAGCGAGGTTAATGCCCTGCCCGATTTCCTATGGCTGTTAGTGGTGGGGCTTCAGCCTATTTGTCTTCCCACTCATCTGCTTAGTGCCTGTCCCAGAGCACTCACTGCCTTGTGGGTATCAGTGGCTGTGGATAGCAGATGGTGACACTTCTCCTCCAGAACATTCATTAGCTTCCAGCTGAGTGGAGTGGATTCTGAGGTAATTTAGGAAGCGCAGCAGGTTTGTGAAGGAGAGCATGGGGCAGGTGGGACCTGGACTCTTCTCAGACCCCACTGTCTGCGTGATGGTTACTCATAACTGTCTCTCGTGAAGAAGGAGACTCCAGAGCTGATTTCAAAGCCACCAGTACATGGGAATGCACACAACATCAGAAGCAGTGACTCTAAAGGCTGCCACTTTGGTGAGGAGGGGTTATTTCCTTATTTAAATCATCACTTGGAGTCCCAGATAGACAAATGGTGCTAACTCATTTTTTACCATGGACCATCATCTTTTCCTTCAGTCTAGCTCATCTCTTGCACTATTCACGATACTCTGTAGCACACCACTAATTTTTTAAAACCTGAATGGCACATTATTTAAGTGTTGATCAACTACAGCAGGTACTATCTACAGTTATGCCATATTTCTTGGGTGTTTTAAGACATTAAGCCAAGGACCAGCACACCAACTAAAACAGGTCCTGAAGTATCTTAATCTTATATTCATAAGGAAACACTTGGTTAAATTCCACACAAGTTCTGGATGTCTTTTTTGTTGTTGTTGTTGATTCTTTCTCTCTCAATCCCGCAGCTGTATGAAGGTATAATTGACAAATAAAATTGTAATATATTTAATGTGTATAGTGTGATGATTTGCTGTGCATATACATTGTGAAATGATTGCCACAATCAAGCTAATTAACACATCTATCTCATGGATTGCTGTTTTCTGTTTGATTTTTGGTTTCTTTGGTGAGAATGCATACATTTTACACTCTCAGAAGATTTCAAATATACAAAACAGAAGTATCAACTATAGTCACCATTTTGTTCATTACATCTTCAGAACTTATTCATCATATAATTGAAAGTCTGTACCCTTTGACCAACATCTTCCTCAGGGCCCTGAAAACCACCATCCTATTCTGTTCCTATGAGTTTGACATTTTTTTTCCCCCAGATTCCACATGATACCTACAGTATCTGTCTCTTTTTCAGGATATTACACTTAGCATGATGCCCTCCAGGCTCATCCATGTTTTTACAAATGGCAGAATTTCCTTCTTTTTTATGACTGTATATATTATACAAATATATATATATATACATATACACACACACATATATATATAAAATGGGACATATAAATCCCATATAAAATGTGGGATTTCATATATACATATCTTCCACAGATTATATATGTCTTCCACATCTTCTTTATCCATTCATCTGTTCATGGGCACTTAGATTGTATATTTTGTCTATTGTGAGTAATGTTTCAATGAACATGGGAGGGCAAATATCTCTTCAAGATGGTGATTTCATTTCCTTCAATTATATAATTAGAAGTAGGATTTATAGATAATATGGTAATTCTATTTTTAATTTTTTGACGAGCCTCCGTACTGTTTTCCATATTGCAATACCATTTTACATTTGCACCAGTGTATAAGGACTCCCTTTTCTCCACATCCTGAACAATATTTGTTGTCTTTTTGATAATAGACATACTAGCAGGTGGGGCTGTGGTTTTGATTTACATTTTCCTGATTAGTGATATTGAACATCTTATCATATACCTTTTGGCCATTTGTATGTCTTCTTTGGGAAAATGTCTATTTAGATCCTTTGCCCATTTTTAAATTGAATTATTTGATTTTTTTTTTTTTTGTCTTTGAGTTGTAAGAGTTCCTTTTAGTTTGGATATTAACCCTTTATTGGATGTATGGTTTGCAAATGTTTTCTTTCTTGATTCTTTTCTTCGCTATGCAGAAACTTTTTTAGTTTAATGTGTCTCATTTACTTATTTTTGTTTTTGTTGTCTGTGCTTTTGCTGTTGTATCCAAAAAATTATTGCCAAGACTAATATCAAGGAGATTTTCCCCTAGATTTTCTTCTGAGAATCTTATGGTTTCAGGTCTTTTCCTTAGGTTTTCAGTTCATTTTGAGTTTATTTTTGTGTATGATATAAGATAAAGGCTCAATTTCATTCTTCTACATATAATTACCCAGTTTTCCCAACCCCATTTATTGAAGAGGCCATCTTTTCCCATTTTGTGTTTTGGTGCCACTGTTGAAAGTTAGTCAACCATATATGCATGGGTTTATTTTTGGTTTCTCTATTCTGTTCCATTGATCTATGTGTTTATTTTTATGCTAGTACCAGATTGTTTTGCTCACTTATATAACCTTGTATGATAGTTTGAAATCACAAAGTGTGATGCTTCAGCTTTGCTCTTCGTACTCAAGGCTGCTTTACTTGTGGTCTTTTGTGACTCCATGCAAAATTTAGGATTGTTTTTTCTATTTCTGTAAAAGGTGCACTGGCATTTTGATAGGCTGATAAACTGAATCTGAAAATTACTTTCTGTAGTATGGACATTTTAACAGGATTGTTTATTCTAACCCACAAATATGGGCTGTCTTTTCATTTATGTGTGTCTTCTGTAGTTTTTTTCATTAGTGTTTTATAATTTTAAGTGTATTGATCTTGCACTTTCTTGGGTTAAATTACTACCAAGTATTATAATCTTTTTGATTCCATTGTGAATGGGGCTGTTTTCTTGATTTATCTTTTGTTGTGGGTATATAGAAACACAGCTTAGTTTTGAGGAGCTGGAGTCTTAATCTGTTTGGGCTGCTATAACAAGGATACTATAGACTGGGTAGTTTATAAAAGACAGACATTTATTTCTCACAGTTGTAGAGTCTGGAAAGTCCAAGATCAAGGGCTGGAAGATTCTGTGTCTAGTGAGAAGTTCACAGACAATGCCCCTTCACCTTGTCCTCGCATTGTAAAAGGGGTCAAGGGAACTTTTGGGGGCCTCTTTTGTAAGGGCACTAATCCCATTTATGCACGATCCACCTTCATGACTTGGTCACCTCTCAAAAGTTCCATCTCCGGATACTATTACCTTCAGGGTTAGGATTTCAGTGTATGTATTCTGGAAGGATACAAATATTCAGTCCATAGCACTGAGTACGCACTGTAAACACAGAGATAGGTAAAGCAGTACTTTCATTATTTGATTTATTGTTTTGTTTGTTATCTCAATGTATTTATTATGATATATGTTCTTTTTGTGACATGTATACTTATGAATATTTTAGGTTTACATTTATGTTTGTGGCTGTGTAATCCTTTTCAAAAGAATTCCATGAAGCAATAATATTTTGTATTATAGAAAAATATTTTCACAGTAAATACATTGATGGAGTGTTTAGACCAGCAGTAAATTAGTACATTTAAAAGTAAAATGTTATCATTGACTAGAGTAGGAGGGAAATATTGGTATTATGTGCCAAAATTCATTCTCACCTATGTTTTTAAGTCTGTTTGTGTATGTGTTTATATGCATATATATTTATGTCTGACTGGTGGCTTGGGAGTATTTAACTGTATATCTTGAGCTGACCAGAATTAAGTCTCTGAGTTTGACAAACTCACGTAAAGAAGCATTTGCTAGGCAAGGTACACAACAAGTGTTTGCTACATAGCCTACTTTGCTCTGGTAGATTTAGTCCTTGCCCTGAAGATGCTTGAAGTTGTTTCCATGACAGAGATGCATCCAGTTAATGGAATATAAGGCAGGCCAGTGTAACAACTTAGTTAGAGGTAAAACAAAATGGATGCTTACGATAGGTTGTAGCATTTCGCCTCTCTCATTTGTTTCATGACACCCTAGCAAATGAAGATTACTTTACCAATGATGTGTGATTCTATTCTTTATATAGAGCTGATTATTGGATTATTCACTAAAAAATATGTTTGTACCCTGTAAAACAAAACTTTTATCAGAGCTGCTTGTGACTTTGATTTAGTGAAACTTTTACTGTATTATTTACTGGAATTTTACATATGAAGGTATGATGTAATTTGTTTCTTCTCCATAGAAAAAAGGAATCACTTTTTCTAACTAAAGTTATCTTGGGAAACCCTATCTTTCAAGAATGTATTTTGCTTTTGCTGGGATAAGAATATGTATAAATGAGGGTAGTTATTTTATTCACAATTTTTTTCAGATAAGGGGAGGAATCTAGTCTAAAAGACTGTGTGAGCTGAAAATGCTATGTTAATTAAAAGATTCAGTTGTAAATAACTTGAAACAGGTATCATGATCATTGTTCGTTCTGTCTCTGATGACAAACAGAAAATGTTTGTTTTCTGGATTGCTTTATCATTTTTGGTCAGATCTTCTTAGTAGCAAATTACTTTTTGTTATTTTGGCAGCAAAGGAAGGGAAAAAGATTTACACATATAATCCTTAGTAAAATCTTATAACATTTCAAACTCTGGAGTGATAAGGAAAGCTATTAGGAAATTGTTCCTTGGTTGGAGTGTAAACAATATTACTTTAACAAAAAACAAAGAATTAAGCAGGACTTGTTAGGGGGTTACTTATGCCTAGGAGTGTTCTAAAGGTTATGGGGAAATCAGAAGTCTCACAAGACATTGGTAATACCCTAAAGTGTTGTCTACTTGAATAGATAAGATTAAGACCTATGAAAAACCTAAATATGAAAACAGGAAAGCCCCAGAAATACCAATGCAGAGTTTAAACAGCTCATAAACCCCTGCATCGTATGTTGGTCCTGACATGTATAGGTATTTACCTATGTAGTACAGCACAGCTGGACTTCTGCCAGTTGGTTTTATGTCAGATGTTTATGTTTGGAGTTAATCCTAGTGAAACAGAAAACCATATTAACTCTGAAACTGGGCAAGAGAATATCTTAAATTCAGATGACAGGGAGATTTTTGAATAGGTTGGGGTCAGTTTCTTTGGCGAAAGTCACCCCAAGGTTTGATTCAGGCTCCAAATCTAGGTGTTCATTCAGGAGCTAATCTACCTTCCCTGGATTTTTGGATGCTTTTTGGTCTTTGCTGATTGGAATTTTGCTTGGGAAAGAACAGAGGAATGGGGCTTAAGCTGACTGGGGTATATGATCACTGTCAAGTCCAGGAATGTCCAAGAGAAAAGATGAACGCCTTGCACCTTCCTGTGAGGAGGTCTTGCCAGCTCTGGCCCTGGCCCTAGCCTTTTGAGGTGTGTCATTATTGAGTCCCATGAACCACTCCAGACCCCAAGCTTCTTTTTTCCTTTCTATATGTGCTTCATGCTAATGGTGGCAATTTATGCCTTACACAGTTTCTCCAGTGATTGGATTGATTGAGGTTCTGTTTACTGTGTCTGAAATCCCCAAATATACTTTCCAAAGCAGAAAAAGGGACTTTGGGCTCTTGGAAGTCAGAGTAGGGCTGATTTCTGGCCCAAGCAATATCACCAGTACTTAGTTTCTTGTCTCTCAGCTCAGCTTTGCCCTCCCTCTATTGGCTTTATTCTTAGGTAGCTTTTACACTCATGACTGCAGAATGGACAAGCAGCTTCAGATTTGATATCCTTTTAAAACTAGGAGCCAATAGTCATTTCCTTACAATATCTCATTGTATCTCATTGGCTTCAGTGGGGTCCCATATTATCTCTCAACTAATTTCTTTACCTCTGGGGGATGTAATGAGCTGACTGGCTTAAGACAGAGAGTGGCACTGTGCATTCCTTTGTTGGATTCTCACCCAAAGCATGTAATTTAGAATGTGGAAGTGGTGATTTCTGAGAGGAGATAATAAATCCAAACATCAAGTAACAACAATAACTGAGCTTATATATTAATATTATGGTTGGAAATTCTGATCACCCATGATTAATAATCTTCAGGGAGTAATTGCTTTGCATGGTTATCTAAAAAGTATAGAAGGGCTGCTGTGCATTTGACAACAGTAAAAGCCATAAATACTACTGTAATTTGGTGTCCAAGTTTTTGGCCTCCAGATGTTCTCAGAAAGTGTATAGTGTACTGATTAAAGCAGCTTCTACAGCCAGCATGTGTATATGGTCATGGAGGCCTGTGGTTAGAGTGCTTGTGTATTTGTATATTTTGTGAACAAAGGTCAGTTTTGCAGCCAGAATTAAAGAATTGGGTATTGTTGGTAAAAGATTAACTAAACCTTTTCTCCTTCTGCATAACATTGCCTAGGATAAAAATGACCCTTGGTTAGTAAAAATGGCTACCTGGAAATAGAGTTTTCTTAGGCTGGCTCTGACTGTTCTCTAAGAGGAAGTGCTTAGCCATTCTGCCCCGGTCCTGGCTCTGGCCTCTAGGAGGATCCCTTGTCCATTACCTTCCCTGACTTTATCTGAAGTGAGTGATGAGGGTTAAGCCCTCTTTGGTAGCTGTGCAGACTTTGTGAGCCATTTCCTAACCATCTTATTCTAGAGTCTTGCTGGTCCTACAGGCGAGAGCTAAAGAGCCTCCCCTGATTGGGCTGAGTGAGCTGTTAATGACAATATTAACAAGGTTCAATGTTTCTATGATGGTTCTGGGTATAAACATTAATGCATGCAGTTGTCAAAACAGCAGCACAGGCTGAGGATTTGGGATCAGTGAGAAAGGCCACTGGGCAGTTCAAGGTGAATTACTATAGGCCTGTTCACATGACAAGAAAACACTTCATGATTTGCTTCTGCTTTATGGGTCCACATTTTAAGCCAGTCCAGGCCATTTTGGGGGCCAGTTATTCAGCCACTTCAGGTTGTTAAAAGTCTGACTTGGCCTCAGATTTGATAAGGCATTCATCTCTTCCCACCAAACAAGTGACTTGCTTCTGGCAAAGCAAATTCATCCTGAGAAGCCATAATCAAGTCTGGAACACCGGATCCTACCCTTTTCTCTCCCTTCTATAGAACCATGGATTTCAGCTAGGGAAAGGCTCATAATGTTGTTATAGACCCACGACTTTCACTCTCCTCCCCAGCTGAGGGTTTCATCAGAGGTGACTTCAGCGGTCAGATCATAGGCAGATGAGGTGGGGTGGGCTCGAGAAGAACTTACCAACTTTGACTCTGGGCTTCTTCTCCCTTCTTAACCAGGGCAACCCAGCTTTGGTCTACATCATTAGAAGAAAGGGTTCCACTACTAACAAAAACCTTGAAAACCATGGTTATTAGCTCAATCCATCATCTCTGCAGATGAAAAACTTGAGGACCAGAGAGGTTAATTGATTGACCTGATGTTACACAGATGCTCACTGGAGGAACTGGCATTAACACTTGGGTTTCCTGAATCCTAGATCAGTGCTTTTTGTGCTAGAGTAGATGCCTGTTACTTCCCGTGGTGTGGCATGTGGTCTAAGATAAAGGGTGGGAGTCAGGCTCGGCCTGTGACAGAGAGCATGGATGACTTGGGCAGGCAGTTTTACGTTTTGCTCTTGGCCTCCCAATTCCTCATTAGGTGAAGCAAGAATAGTCTTGGCTTTCCATCAGGAAGGAAATGCTCTGTGCATGGCTGATGGTGCACCCTGCTAGGATCTTGGCACCTTTCAGACATTTTATCAGCCCCCATTTACCAAGCCACTGCCTGAATTCCTTCTGCTGTTTCATCCCCCATCCCCAATGCTGTTGGTTAACAATGGCATTTAAAATCTCAAGTGGGAGGGGACAATGTAATTGTCTCATTAGACTTGGGGTTTTAGAATGTGGTTCTTCCTCAGAGTTGTGCAGATAGAGTGGATGTAGGTCAGCTTGATTCTCTGTCTATCCATGGTCTGAGAATATTAAATATGCAAGAGATGGCTGCTTTTGCCCATATCTCCTTCCCCCCAGTTCACATCACATAATGTTTGTTTCTGCTCAGGACTGGAAAGAAAGGATTGCTTTAGATTTACTTTTCTTTTCCTAACTGGAGAAATAACCTCACTGTGTCTTATATAAAGGTGGCTTTTCATGCAGTTTCAGCTTTTGTTGGGGGAGGGGTGTGAGTAATTTTCTCCTTTGTGTCTTATTGTCTCATAGAGAAGAAAACAGAACCCCAATGTTAAGAATGCCGATGATTTAGGAACTTTCTAGCAGGTTGCCATTTGTTCCAACTGCCAGGTTTGGTCCCAGAAAAGTCTCTCTCGTATTTTGACTCTGAGTTCTCTGCTGATCAAGGGAAGGGACCCCAGAAGTTGAAGGTGAAGTTGTATGGCCCCTAGATTCTAAACTTCCTTCCAGGTGCCTATCCAATGCTCAAGTGAGAGCTGGGGCTAGTCTATGTGAGAAGGTTCTGTGGGTTGTTGTTCATCAGTAGAAATGATTAGGACAGACTTCATTGGTAGGAGTTTGTTTGTGTTCTGTAGAACTAAAACCTATTTACTTCAGAATAACAGTCACTTTCTCAGCTGTTTATATTCCATTTATAATTATTTTTCTGTTCCTTGCTTTGTTCTTCTGGTCTTTGACAAATGAGAAAAATTCTTTTTAGTAACTTTTAAAAAAGGTAATTAATTGTAATGCTGTCCAGAGAGGAAAAAGTAATCAAATTGCCTAACAGAGAAATATTGTCCATTTGAGTTTTTAATTTGTTTAGCACTAAATCTGATTCTTCCCTCTCCCCTTCCTAAATGTGTAACAACAAAGTAGGAGATAATTTTTATTTTTTTTCAAAGTGACTTCAGGGAAATCCCTTTTAGACGTATGGATTTTAGTCCAATGAGGGATCCTCTTCCTTTGGTCTATATTTTGCATATCGCCTGTTTCTTACAGGGCTTCCGTATTGTCTCAGGCTCCACTGGAAATGCAGCAAGGATTCCTAGCACATCCCAGTTGCCATAGCAACAGCAGTCTTTCCCATAATGAGCTGCATCATCTGAACTGATGTCACAGCATCATGCAGCAGGTCAAACAAGGCATCTCCTAGTATTGCATCCTACAGATGTGCTGTAAACATCAAAAGAAGACGGTGGGAGCAGGAGATGGTGAGTGTTAAATGTCTGGGCCTTAATTGCTCGGCTGTTTTCTTGGTTAGCCGGTGTCTGCTAAGGCGGTGATGGGGGGATGTTGTCTGCTTAAAATGGTCTAAGGAAGGAAGAGCTGTTTTACCTAAATCTGTTTTCAGGCTGCTGGGTTAAGACAAAGCCCTGTAAGAGTCATAGAGGAATAAAAACATGTGGAATTATTCTTGTTTCATCTCTGCCTGTTATTTTTAGTGTTCTCATGGAATTTTTCATAAACATAAGATATTTTTCTATCGCAAAACCCCAAATAGGCTCTAAATTGAGCAGTACACAGTATTTAAAGATTGTAAAGATATATTTCCTTTTTATGGGGAAAGCTCATTGGTCCCCTGTTTGCTCTTGTGATTTATGAAATATTAAGTGGTTTACAATATGAAATTCAGTATTTACCTCGTTTGGGTTTCAGTTTCTTCATGGCAAGAAATGAATGCTGAATAAGCATTTGACATAACCCTGATGTGAAAAGGGACCTCTTGCATGTTCAAGACAGAATTTATGAAAAATATAGAGACCTAAACAGAATGAAATTACTTAAGCCTTTTGATTTATATGCTAGTCCTTCAGTCTATAGCCTTCATAGTTAGTTGAAAGACTGCCACGATATTTTTTCATCTCTCGCTAGTCTCCAAAATAGCTGGAGTTATTTGCAGGCTGACTTGTACCAAGTCTTCTCTCTGCGGCAGTTGCAGTGAAGGGTAACCCTGTGGAGAGCCTCTGGAAGTGGCAGTGGTGTCGCTTAACTTTAACCAGAATCTGATAAGATGAATAAATAGCTGAATCCTCAGCAACTGTGGTGAATACAGATCTCTGGGCTTGGTCATAACCTCAACTCAATTCTGAAACTCTACGATAAACACGTATGGTGCTTATTTAAACTCCTATCTCTGTCTTTAGGCCTCATCATCACCATGATTCTTATTATTTTTTTAAATACATGACTTGGCATTGTCAGATAAGGAGCAGTGAGTTGCCTTTTGTTTTGGGAAATGGATTTCCCTGGTGCAGCTGATTGTTACTAAGGGAGAGAAAGGAGGAGGCACATGTCAGTTCAATTGATCAATATGTCCACTTGGAATCAGGGAGTGGTCTTTTGGCTCAGTGCTGCCAAGCTGATAGTTCTTATTTGAAAAGTCTTACAGGAATGAATGGCAACCCTTGAGTTCCTCTTCTTTTAGGCTGTTTATTGAGCCTGAAAGAGATGTTTCACAGGGAGCAGGAAAAGGAATACCTCTTGCCAGCTTGGAGTGAATTTTTTTTTTTTTTTTTGCACAGAGTCGAGCATATTGGTCCCATTATTAGGCACTAGCTAGAATGAAAGACCTTGGGTTTTAATTAGTTTGTTTATATTATGTCACACACAGGCTGCTCTCGGTTCTTTTAAGTTTATGTGCCTGATATGCAGCTATATGGGATGGGAGAGGTCAGCTCAGTTTGGCTTTATCGCAAGCATTTAGGAGCATGGGTTGGTTGTTCATTGCCTGCTTTTTTGTGTTGTATAATGTGAGCAGAAAGCTCTGCTGGGACTTCTGGGTGTGAACACAGCTAAGTCAGAGGCTCTAGGGTGACAGGGAGGAGTGCTGGATGGTGGGGGTGGGGAGGGGAAGTGCATCTCATGGCTGGATTATAGGTCTGGAGAAAATCACTCAGTAGCCACTGAAATTCATTTGAAGTGTTACTTCCAGGGAAAAGCAATGAAGAAAGACTTGTTTGATAACATAAATTGCTAAGAATAAAAGTAACCAAAGGCAGCGTTATAATGAGTTTCCTATTTGCTTAATGTTTGTTTCTTTGTCTAACAGTGCTCTTAGATGCTTCATCATGGGTGATTTGTACAATTACTGGAAGTCGCAGAAGCCAGATTCCTTAAGGGTTGTGTTAGAAACAGTGGAGTCATGCTTTGAGGGTGGGGAGTGCGCTGGTGGGTGTGGGCTGACGCAGTTATCTGGTGGAATATCCTTCTAGTTTAGAGGGGCCTGTGATCTCTCCTCACCTCTGCACATATTCAAAATACAGTTGCAGCTCCCCAACTTCATGCTTTTGTGCTCTTTTTGCTCCAGGAGAACAAAGCCCTAATAATGGGAACTGTTATCCTGAGTGCTCGGTTTCTTTGCAGAGCCCGTGCTGCTCTCTGATTAGCTGTGTGTCTTAATTATTGGCTAAGGCTATTTCAGCTGTCTTAGTTTTAATATATCCCCAAGGGGTAGATGGAGTGTATGTGTGTGCTGGGGAAGGGAGAGATTGCTCTATGGCTGCATTTTGTGGCGTTTCATTGAAACTTTCTAGAATGTAGAGAATTTTCTTTCACAGTGATAAGAGAAAGATCATTATGATCATATTTATTGCGTGGCCAAGTTTAGACCATGGAAGCCTCATGAGAAACTAACCTCCTCTATGCTTTTGGTTATAGCTTTCTTCATTGAATTACAAAGTTACAAATAAGTTAATTCTTTGGATAATCAGGCCATGGTGGGGTGATAAAAATAAAAATCATAATAACAACCAAGCTCTTATTTATTCAGTTTTTATTGTGTGGCACTGAACTAAACATTGAATATAACTTATTCGGCCCGTATAAAGACATTATGAAATAGAGAGTAACAATCTCATTTTATAGGATTAGATATTATTATTTACATTTTACAGAAACCAAGTCTTCACCAGGTTACCAAATTTGGCTAAGGTCATATAGTTAATAAGTGCCTGGACCAGGATTCCAAATCAGTGTGCTTTGACTGTGATACCCACCTGCTTCCCACGGTCATCTTAGTTTTGTGACATCTTAAGTGTGTATACCATAAGAGCAGTCACCTTTACTCTGTCATACTCCCCCCACCCTTCTCATTCTGATTGGAAAATCAGATTTCACTAATAGAATGAAATCTCATTTAAAACACTAAGATCAGTTTTACTACCGGGATGAGCATGAATCTTGGTCAGATCCTACTCTGATCCTAGAGATTAAAGCAATGCACAACGGATACTCAGCCCTTTGGCCAGTATCCTTGCTCGATAAACCTTTCTAGCAGGATCTGTGTTTGGGAAATGCTACATGAAAGAGTGTGGGCATGATGGAGCTGTACTGAAAGCAGGTCTTACCTGAGTCAGTAATGATTCAAGTTTGTTGGACCTGTCTTATCAGCTGCATTATGTAGTGCTCTGCTAACTTTAAGGCATTTGAATTCCCTGCCAACTCCAGACAAGGAACAGAGGAGTAAACTTCTCTTCTAGCCAGGAAGGTGTACTTTGAACGCATCTCCTGGGTTAAGAAGTTAAAAGAGAGTTATTTTGCTGAATATTATCAGTGACTGAATCTAAATGCTTCCTATTTCTGACAGAGTACGAGAATGACAGTCTTGTGCAACATCCTGGAAGCCTTGTGTTTGAGGAGAGCTGATACAGTCATCTCTGCATCATCTTGCCCATCCCCAGTTACCCACACCCAGTGTCATTATTGGGCTGTAGGGGCTGTTCTTTGTTTGACTGTGGGGCTAATGCACACACTGACAGCACATTGATATTGATTTTGGTCTGGTGAATACTTAGAAATATTATTCCTCAGAGCTCATTAGCTGTTTCTAGGTTCTGGGAAGAAGTTAATGTTTCTCCCATCCTGACTCAAGGAGGCCCAAGCTCATGTCTGTGTGAGCTACGGGAATTAGAGGCTGACAGAAAGCAACAGAATTTCTGGGTACGGTGACTACAGGAGTTAGGTTCTATTTGGGGAATAGAAAAGCCAGTGGAGTTTAGAGAAATTGGTAATTCTGCCACATGTCTCTATTTAAAAAATCCTAGAATCAGGGAGTGATAACTTGTTTTGATCCTATGTATTCAATTTAATTTAACAACTTTTTATTGAGTATCTACTATGTGCCAGGCAATGTTGGAGAACATAGCAGTGGAACAAGATAGATGCAGATTTCTTCCCCACTACATTCTATCAGGGATGGGGATGGAGAGACCAAATAAAACAGGTAAATTTATGGTGGAATAATTTATTCTTTTGATACTGTAATACTATTTCTGTTTACTTATGTTTCAGAGATACACCAGTTATCTGTGCACACATACATATATGGCCTCCACATGGAGGTAAAGTTGCTGCGCTGAAGAATAGCTTTGATTTTTTTCTTCTTGAGTTTGGATTAGAATCTTGTTCGGTGTGGCCATAGCCAATATGGCAATAAGCATTTTGTTGGTATTAAGCTGTTATGAAAAGTATAATTGTAATTGTTTTATATGTCTATCTCAATTGATGTAAACCTGATGTATGGAAATATGAAATGTATATGACAGATCAGTTTAAGGAGGTTTTTTCATTTTAATGAAAGATAGTTCTCATCTTTAAAAACTCTCTAGTGAGCCCTCTAAATGGCGTGTTCAGCATGCTGGTGGAGGTATGTGCCAGTCACCTCTAGCCACAAGAAACCTGTTCATTCACCCTAGTATGCCTTAGGAACATCACTTTAAATGGGAAGCATTTGTCTAAACAATTGTATTAACTAATGTATGCAAAACTTTGATTGTGTTATTATAAATTTTCATGATGTTTTCATGTTCATGCATGTGTTCATGAAGCATATCTAACTTGTGACTGTCACTTGCACATTGACTTTTCCTCTTTGATGGCAGTCTGACATACCCAGCTCTATAGATGGGCCATGAGTGGGAAGGCTTTTCTGGGGAGTATCACTTTTTATAGGACTTTGGCTATGGCAACAAACTTTTATGTATTTTGGATTAGTAAGGCGTAAGATTTCATCTCCACAAGCACACACCTGTCAACAGCTGAATCCCCCAGTTGGTTTTAAGATGGTGAGAACAAGGGATACTTTGTTCTCCTTGTCAGCCACCAGCCATGTTTGTCTCAGTTCTTTCACTATAGGGCATACTCCAAACTCTTCCAGCCTTTGAGTTTGAGTCCCTAGGGGAAATAAGGAGAGAATGTAGAAGCTTTAGAATAGGTCTCACACTAGGTGATTCCTGAGTTTGTTTTAAATAGCTGCAGGACAGGCTTCATAGGCAGGAAACCTATGCTGCAACATAGGGCCCTGTGCTGAGAGGGGTCCACACTTGGTTTAATGCTCTACTGTTGCCAGCTTGAAATTCTCAACAATTTAGGGGGCAAGGGGTTCTGTATTTTTATTTTACACAGGACCTTGCAAATTACCTAGCCATCTGTATGGCCCCTTTGATATAAAAAACTGACCCATAATTCTGAGTTTTGTCTAAGAATTAGATGATGTGACTCACTTGGCAAGAGTTGACTGCCTTAGATGGAGCAGTATTCTCCAATTCATCATGGTCTCCCCCTGTTCTTGTCCATTTACCCTCACTGCTGCTGCCTGAGCCCTTTTAGTTTGAAACTTCTATTCTGGAATAATTCAAATAGCAGTTGTAGAGCTTTAAAAAACAGAAGAACCATTGTCAGACAACCCACAGCAAAGACACCATGCATGGTAATTTAGAAGCATCCATGATAATTCAGCACCATACACCTGTAATTCAGTGGTATTTCTTTTATAGGCAATAAGGGACATATTACATTATACCTGAAGATATTTCATAGGTCAGACTTATTTGTTACCACTGCTGCTTTCAGGGGAGAAATCAAATGTTCTCTGCAAAGCAAACTGATTAACCATCCTATTGGCTCACTGTTTGAGTTAATTCTGCCACCCTTTGTTACTACTTGATTACTTTTTATCACCTGTTTGTTTAACTCTCATTTAAATAGCACAATATTTTTATGCTGGTTGGGTATTTGTTTAGCACTATTTTATTTTTCTATTCTCTCTTTCTAGGAGGCTGGGTGCCTATAATTTGAGATTATATTACTGTAGGAAGAGTTCACTTTTTCTGATTAAAAAGGGAATTACAGTCAATATTTATAATGAACTCTTTTTCAGCAAGGTAGTTCCAGCCATGCTAATGTTTGTAAGTCCAGATTTGCCATTACTATTTACAATAGTGAGATGGTGACAAACTCTTAGACCTTAGAGTAGGTGATGCATTCTCTCCTGTCATGTCACAGTGAGAAGATACTGTACTGATTTGCAGATGAACAGAGAAACATTAGAGAACTGACATGAATGATGGTACTTGATGCACTGGAAGAAGTTATTTATTTATTTATTTATTTTTGTGGCTGTGTGACAGTAAACAAGGATCTGACAAATCCATGACGGGCTTTTGTCATGTCTTAGAGATGGAGTCTTCTCTAAGGATCAAGTTTCAAGGACTCACAGCCTTACTCCGTACTCTATGTAACTATCCTAACGCCCACCACATCCACCACTATACAAGCTGTAGAGCCAGTGGTTTCAGATAATTTCATCAGCAGTCAACAATCAACAAGCATGTCAAATGTCTACCATGTGCAAGATCATGTGCTGAAGAAGCACTTTTCAAATTAGGACAGCCAAAGGCAAGCACATGTATATTAGTTGGAGAGCTTGTCACAGGTTTAACACCATGCTGTCTGGGCTCTGCTTGTAGACATTCTGATTCGTTCTTCCCTTGCTCTAGAGATACTCTGAGATGGGGCTTCAGGTGTAGCTGGGGCTGCCATCTCATTTTCCGTTCTTTTCATTCAATTCCTTGATTTAAATGTGTTTTCTTCTTTTAAAAAAACCGTACTCAGACTTTATTTATTTTACTTTGGCGTATAGCCAATTAATAATGTTATAATAGTTTCAGGTAGACAGCAAAGGGACTCAGCCATATAAATGTGTCTTCTTAAACAACTCATTACTTTTTCCGGCCCACTCAAAGTCTGTTTGCCACACGCTCTCAGCTTTTTCAGTTCTTAGTGCTCATCCTTTGTTTATACCCCACCAGTCTCCTATCACTGTTCCTGTGGGATAGCTATCAACCCACCATCATTCTCCCCACCAGTAGCCCCCCAGGCACCCAACTTCCCTGCTACTATTTATTCCCATGATATTAGCATAAAAATAGCCCATCTAAAACCAAATGACATTTCAGCTCCCCTTGTGAAGCAATCTGCTTACATTTAGCTTTAAATAGTTAATTGTGATATTCCACTCTATTTAACTTGCTTTTTGCTTTTGTGTGATTTAAAAGAGAATGTGTCTGGAATGCATATTAATCACTCTTGCAGGCAGTCTATGTGGGGTGTTGACTAGAAATTACCAAAAGAGCAGGGTCTTAGGTAGTAGAAGGTTATGTGCAAAGTGAAAACAGGTATATGAACATAGTTAAAAAATTGTGCATTTTCAATTTTTTTTGTTGATCAGTCACCAAGTTGTGTCAAACTCTTTGCGACCCATAGATAACTAATAAAAATGGGGAGAGAGGATGGTGAGAGGGTAGCCATCATGGCAAGGTTCCAGTCTTGAGTAGGAGTGGCACGCAGATTCTAGAACACTGAGAATATGTGTCTCAGAAGAGCAGCTGCTTAAAGAGAAAGGACAGACCTGAAAATAAGGGTCAAAAATAAAAACAATCACAAAATAGGCATGACTGCTTAGTTCAGTTCAGTTCAGTCTCTCAGTCATGTCCGACTCTTTGCAACACCATGGACTGCAGCATGCCAGACCTCCTTGTCCATCACCAACTCCTGGAGTTTATTCAAACTCATGTCCATTGAGTCGGTGAGACATCCAAGCATCTCATCCTCTGTTGTCCCCTTCTCCTCCCACCTTCAATCTTTCCCAGCATCAGGGTCTTTCCCAGTGAATCAGTTCTTCACATCAGGTGGCCAAAGTACTGAAATTTCAGCTCAGCATCTGTTCTTCCAATGAATATTCAGGACTGATTTCCTTTAAGATTGACTGGTTGGATCTCCTTGCAGTCCAAGGCACTCTCAAGCATCTTCTCCAACACCACAGTTCAAAAACATCAGTTCTTCAGTGCTCAGATTTCTTTATAGTCCAACTCTTACATCCATACCTGACTACTGGAAAAACCATAACTTTGACTACACGGACCTTTTTTGGCAAAGTAATGTCTCTGCTTTTTAATATGCTGTCAGATTGGTCATAGCTTTTTTCCCAAGGAGCAAGCATCTTTTAATTTCATGGCTGTAATCCCCATCTGCAGTGATTTTGGAGACCCCCAAAATAAAATCCCTTACTTTTCATTGTTTCCCCATCTATTCGTCATTAAGTGATGGGACCAGATGCCATGATCTTTGTTTTCTGAATGTTGAGCTTCAAGCCAACTTTTTTCACTCTCCTCTTTCACTTTCAACAAGAGGCTTTTGAGTTCCTCTTCACTTTCTGCCATAAGGGTGGTGCCATCTGCATATATGAGGTTGTTGATATTTCTCCCAGCAATCTTGACGAGATTGGGCGCGTTCATGGTGGTATGGCCGTAGACACCCAGCAATCTTGATTCCAGCTTGTACTGGAATCCAGCCCAGCATTTCTTATGATGTACCCTGCATATAAGTTAAATAAGCAGGGTGACAGTATACAGCCTTGATGTACTCCTTTCCCGATTTGGAACCAGTCTATTGTTCCATGTCCAGTTCTAACTGTTGCTTCTTGACCTGCATACAGATTTCTCAGACGGCGGGTTGGGTGGTCTGGTATTCCCATCTCTCGAAGAATTTTCCTCAGTTTGTTGTGATCCACATGGTCAAAGGCTTTGCCGTAGTCAATACAGAAGTAGGTGTTTTACTGGATTTCTGTTGCTTTTTTTGATGATCCAATTGATGTTGGCAATTTGATCTCTGGTTCCTCTGCCTTTTCTAAATCCAGCTTGAATATCTGGAAGTTCATTGTTCAGGTACTGTTGAAGCCTGGCTTGGAGAATTTTGAGCATTACTTTGCTAGCATGTGAGATGAGTGCAATTGTGTGGTAGTGTGAACATTCTTTGACATTGCCTTTCTTTAGGATTGGAATGAAAACTGACCTTTTACAGTCCTGTGGCCCCTGCTGAGTTTTCCAAATTTGCTGGCATATTGAGTGCAGCACTTTCACAGCATCATCTTTTAGGATTTGAAATAGCTCGACTGAATTCCATCACCTCCACTTCGTTCGCAGTGATGCTTACTAAGGCCCACTTGACTTCACATTCCAGGATGTCTGGCTCTAGGTGAGTGATCACACCATCGTGATTATCTGGGTCATGAAGATCTTTTTTGTATAGTTCTGTGTATTCTCACTACCTCTTCTTAATATCTTCTGCTTCTGTTAGATCCATAATATATCTGTCCTTTATTGTGCCCATCTTTACATGAAATGTTCCCTCTGTCTATCAGATCTAATCCCTTGAATCTATTTCTCACTTCCACTGTATAATCATAGGGATTTGATTTAGGTCAGACCTGAATGGTCCAGTGGTTTTCCCTACTTTGTTCAATTTAAGTCTGCTCAGAGAACTATAAGAATCAGATTAGTGAATTACGATATTATGATTTGCACTAATTTAGTATTAAATAATTGATAACATGATTTTTCACCGTTTGAATTTTGACTGAACTGAAAATGAATGTGCTCAGAGGCAGAGGTAAGGAAAAGGTAACATAACCAACTTAAGAAGAGGCACGTGTCACCATGTTATTTTTCACTTAGAGTGTTTTTCCTTTTGGTCCTTGCTCTGATTAGTATTATTAGGTTTATTTGTTGTGAAGGTGAATATATTTTGTTTTAATTTTAAAGATTATTCTTTAAGAAAATAACAAAGATCATGGTCTCTAGCATTATGTTTTTTTTCTGGTTCTTAGGTGCTAAATCTTAACATCATCCTTTTTTAAATAATGCATATGCCCAGATACCCAACATAAAGTTGTAAATGAGTTCTGTCAGCTAGTATGAGTAATCAAAAAAAACCAAAAAAACTCCTTTTCAAAGATACCCTATACCTTCAATTGGTGGTGGAAAGGCTACATTACCAAACTTAAAGTGAAATTTTGCCTAGCTTATACCAAATCAGAGTTTTCCATTCCAGATTTCGAAATCCTAAAATCTAACAACTTATTTACATGTATGTAGACTGATATTCTCTGTTTAGAAGATTAGCAGTTGGGAGGTAGGCAGGGGTGGGTGGTCGTATGGGAGCAATAGCCATGTTTCCCTTCTTGACTCGCTCCATCTCCTGACCCTCCTAAACCTAAACAGTAGACAAGAATAGAGCCTGGCACGGTGCATTTTGGAGCCAGGCATATTTACTTTTGACTCTTAGTTATAGCATAAGATGACAAGATCTGTGATTTTGAATTTCTTGGAGTGTCATTTCCCCCATATATAAAATGAGGGGGTACCCACTCCAATATACTTGCCAGGAAAATCCCATGGACAGAGCCTGACTGACTAGAGTCCATAGGGTCGCAGAATCGGACACTACTGAACACACATACACACATCCATTTTACAGAATTATAAGTGTTTTTATGTAAAGTTACTAGCACAGAGCAGGCATTTGATAAATAAAAGTTATTATTATTTCACTACTCAGAAGTAGTGGGATAAGATTATTGCTCCTCCAAGAAAAAATTTAATTTCTCAACTTCAATTATGAAACCAATGAAATAATTTTCAGAGCTTTCATTAATGGAAAGAAAAACCCTTTAATATACTTTAAATTCTTATACTGTGCTAGGCACATTGGAGAAGGAAATGGCAACCCACTCCAGTGTTCTTGCCTGGAGAATCCCAGGGGTGGGGGAGCCTGGTGGGCTGACGTCTATGGGGTCGCACAGAGTCGGACACGACTGAAGTGACTTAGCAGCAGCAGGCACATATATTATCTCACGTAATTTCTTTTTCCTGCTTAATTTTTCTCCATGGCACTTATCACCATTTGAAAACTACACATTTTACTATATTGTCTCCCCTTGGTACAAAGCTAGTTGCACAAGGGCAGAGATTTTTGTCTGTTTCTTTCACTGATGTTTCCTTAGCTCCTAGAATAGTGCTTGGCATATGGTGGGGTTCAGTACATTCGAGAGAGGCAACTTGATTGTATTCAGTATGTAGAAAGTGAATTCTCTATTGCAGTGATGCTTTTCAAGGTTCTGAACACCCTTGAGTGACTCTTGCTTTTCCAGATACCATGTCAAGAAGCCATTGTGGCTGGTGGTTAGGTCATTATACACCATTCAGTTTCCAAATCCTTCCACTGAAAGCAGGGATATTGCCCAGACATCTCTGATGGGCTTCTCCTCTCTATGGCGTTTCTAAAAGAGAGCTGGAGTTTCCCAAGTCACTTGAAAGATAAGTTGATTCTGTTACTGGTGGCTGTCTTCTTTCTCTTTAGCGAATTTGAGTCTCCTTCAGGAACAGTTCTTTATTCTCCTTTAAATCATGAATTCTCAGTGGATTGATTGATCCATTAGTGAGTTTCAAAAGAATCTTCAAGGAAAGCACCAGATAGGGAGAATGATAAGCCATGGAATCAGCCCTTTCCTGTTGCTATAAAAATGCTCTAATGAGAAATAAAGCACAGGCACATAACAATATATTTGCTTGGTCAGAATATCAGATCACCTCATAATGAAGGAAATAATTAAGATAACCAATTTCTGCTATATATTTTAAATTAGAGGCAAACTGTCTTTTAACAGTGGATGTCTATAGCTGAATTTTGTACCAAAGACATATTCTAAATGTCATACTTTTGAACTGAGTATTTGTTTCTCAACCAACAGGTGTGAGATTTTTTTTCTTAAAATTCAAACCATTTTGACAGCATTCTATTTTTAGAATGCCTTCCTCTTTTAAAGGTCAAAACAATATCCAAAAGCAATTAGAAAAACATCTTGGGAGAAGGCAGTGTTCTTGTTATACCATAATATTGATGGGCTGAATATGCAAATGTAATAATGTTAAGTTGATAGTTCATAGTGTTTTTATTTTATGGTTATGAAACATATTTAATGTATTTACTTTTAGCAACCTCCTCATGCTTCAGGATAAAATTATGCCTATGAATATCTCCTTACATCTGCAATATATGCCATAGCCAGTTACATAGTACAAGGACATTATTATGTTCAAAAAGCATGTTATTCTGATCTATTTTAAAGAGCCCTGGATTGGAAGTCAGGAACCTGAATTTTAACTCCTGCTAATACAATCTCCCTGAACCATAGTTTCCTCCACAGTAAAACAAAAGGGTTAAAGTAAATGATTTGTCTTTCCTTTAAGCTCTAATATTTTGTGGCTCACTTACAGAGTTATCCTTATCTTTCAATTGTTTAGCCTTGTGATTTTTCCAAAATTATGTCCCATAAACCATTTTAAATTTGCTTAATGCTCTGATATAGATGAAGACGTATTTTAGTTTATACACCATTTAAATTTCACACTTGTGTGACTCATTAGCTTGTGTTTCACAGTACTCTTGGTCAATACATAGTCAATACATAAGGTTTCACTTAAATTAACAAATTTCTGTCTTTCACTACTCTCAAACTACCGCACAATTGCACTCATCTCACACGCTAGTAAAGTAATGCTCAAAATTCTCCAAGCCAGGCTTCAGCAATACGTAAACCGTGAACTTCCAGATGTTCAAGCTGGTTTTAGAAAAGGCAGAGGAACCACAGATCAAAATGCCAACATCCAATGGAGCATCGAAAAAGCAAGAGGGTTCCAGAAAAACATCTATTTCTGCTTTATTGACTATGCCAAAGCCTTTGACTGTGTGGATCACAATAAACTGTGGAAAATTCTGAAAGAGATGGGAATAACAGACCACCTGACCTGCCTCTTGAGAAACCTGTATGCAGGTCAGGAAGCAACAGTGAGAACTGTACATGGAACAACAGACTGGTTCCAAATAGGAAAAGGAGTACATCAAGGCTGTATATTGTCACCCTGCTTATTTAACTTATATGCAGAGTACATCATGAGAAACGCTGGACTGGAAGAAGCACAGGCTGGAATCAAGATTGCCGGGAGAAATATCAATCACCTCAGATATGCAGATGACACCACCCTTATGGCAGAAAATGAAGAGGAACTAAAGAGCCTCTTGATGAAAGTGAAAGAGGAGAATGAAAATGTTGGCTTAAAGCTCAACATTCAGAAAACGAAGATCATGGTATCCGGTCCCATCACTTCATGGCAAATAGATGGGAAACAGTGGAAACAGTGGCTGGCTTTATTTTTGGGGGCTCCAAAATCACTGCAGATGGTGATTGTAGCCATGAAATTAAAAGACGGTTACTCCTTGGAAGGACAGTTATGACCAACCTAGGCAGCATATTGAAAAGTAGAGACATTACTTTGTCAACAAAGGTCCGTCTAGTCAAGGCTATGTTTTTCCAGTGGTCATTGTATGGATGTGAGAGTTGGACTATAAGGAAAACTGAGTGCTGAAGAATTGATGCTTTTGAACTGTGGTGTTGGAGAAGACTCTTGAGAGTCCCTTGGACTGCAAGGAGATCCAACCAGTCCATCCTAAAGGAGATCAGTCCTGGGTGTTCATTGGAGGGACTGATGTTGAAGCTGAAACTCCAATACTTTGGCCACCTGATGTGAAGAGCTGACTCACTTGAAAAGACCCTGATGCTGGGAAAGATTGAGGTCATGAGGAGAAGGGGACGACAGAGGAAGAGATGGTTTGATGGCATCACTGACTCAATGGACATGGGTTTGGATGGACTCCAGGAGTTGGTGATGGACAGGGAAGCCTGGCCTGGTGCAGTTCATGGGGTCCCAAAGAGTCGGACATGACTGAGCAACTGAACTGAACTGAACTGTCTTTCACAACAAACTTAAATTTTTTCCCAGTTTTTATTGAGAAATAATTGATATACATCTCTGTATCAGCTTAAGGCATAGAACCTGATGGTTTGATTTGTATATTTTGTGAAATAATTAGCACACTAGATTCAGCTAACATCCATCTTCTCATATAGACACAATAAAAAGAAAGAAGAAAAGAATTAAGGAAAAAAAATTTCTCCTTGCGATGAGAATTCTTAGGATTTACTCTCTTTTCTAAATACTGTATAGCAGTGTTAGTTATAGATGTCATGTTACCCATGACATTCCTAGCACTTAATTTGTTTCATAACTGGATGTTTGTACCTTCCTCCAATTCTCTCTCCTCTTACCACCACCCCAACAAACTTTTAAACAGTTCCCCTATCTTGCAATCAAGTATTTTCTATATATTCTTTCTCTTTTTAGCTGTAATATGTATTTTCTATTAATGAGCTGAGTGAAATTTTGGGTTCTCCTCTACCCTTCTTGTTGGGTGTGGAATTTTTTCATAAACTCACACTGCGGCTCTCAACACCCCCCAAAATACCTGTAAGTGCTTTTAGAAAGTCATACTGTGTGGCATTCCCAGTTTTGTAGATCAAAAATTGCCAAATATCATCAGTTTCATATGGTTCAACCTAATAATTTATTAATTATCATAATAATGTCTTTACTCTTTTTGTAATGCAGTGATGAAAGTCAGTCCTTAAATGAGTTAAAGAAGTGGTGCAAAGAGCCTGCAGGGGCTTTAATGAAAGATTGATCTGGGATCGAATTTCGCTTTTCTGCTACCAGCAATGTGCCTTGGGCAAGTTGCTCAACTTTGCTGAGCTTTGTTTTCATTTGTAAAATGGAAATGCTTTTGCCTGCCTCAAGGGCTTGCCAAGCACAATCCTTATGACTCCTAGAATGGTGCCTGATTCATGCTTCGAACTCTGTAACAGTCATGATGTTGTTTCAAGTAACCATTCTTATACTCCCTTATTCATAAATATCTAAATGTTTAGCTAGAAGAACAAAGGGCCCTGAATAGATTAAATGAGAAATGGTTGCAAGGAGCAGATTCCCGGGAAGAAGAGTCCTATCCTCCAGGGCTGTGTAGATTTTTAATAAGATCTCCAAGGGACATTTTGGGCGAAAATAGGAGAATTGTCTTTCATGCCATCTTCATATACCTATTTCTGGAGCAATAATTCTATTATTCATCTGGCATCTGGAAATTTCCTTCAACTGTTTTCCCTTTTATATTTTGTTTTTTGAAAGCAACAGTAACAAACCTCTCATGAAAACTGTTGACTTTTAAATTGTATTTATTTATAATAAATAGATTAAAAATTTTATTTGTAAAATTGTTTGCACCAAAAAAAGTCATAGATGTTAAAGGTTCACAACAAGTATTCCATATGTTTTAATACCCACTAGGTAAATGAGTTTAATGTTTTACATAGCCTAAAATAACTCCTGTGAGACTGTGTCTCTTTCCTAGACCGAAAGGGACAAATCTTTAACTCTCCTCCATTTCTTAGAATGAGCCTGTGCTTGTTGATGCCTTCTCCTGTAACCCTGTGCTGATGACTCATGAATTCAGATTTTTGCCACCTCATGCGACGAGTTGACTCACTGGAAAAGACTCTGATGCTGGGAAAGGTTGGGGGCGGGAGGAGAAGGGGACGACAGAGAATGAGATGGTTGGATGGCATCACCAACTCTGTGGACTTGAGTCTGAGTGAACTCCGGGAGTTGGTGATGGACAAGGAGGCCTGGCGTGCTGTGATTCATGGGGTCGCGGAGAGTCGGACACGACTGAGCGACTGAACTGAACTGAACTGAACCCTCTGATTATTTATCCTGAGATATAGACTTAATATTTTTCCTACCTCCTGTCTGTATTCTCCAGAATCTTCCTTGAATACCTTTACTCTGCACATCTAAAATTATCTCAGCCTCTTCCCCATTCCACACTTGCTCTTCTTTTTGGATTGCTTGTCTGGAGTATAGCCTTGTCTTCCGTTCCATCCCTCAGGGCAGAGACTAAGCGTCATCCTTAGTCTTCTATTTCGCCTCTTCTCTCATCCAGGTCCTGCTGAGTCACCAAGACTTGTAGAGTTTCTAATCCTCTGGGATGGTGAAAATGAGCTTAGGGTCATATCACCCCAAATAATTTTTTATTGTCTAGTAGATTTAGGTCATGCTTCCCTACCTCCTGGTGTCCTCTTACCTAAGCTATAGACCTGATATTATTAGACTTTCCTTTCAAGGCCCTTCCATCCCCATAGTCTTTCTAGCTGTGCTCTGAACTTTTTCCAGCTCTGTTAAAGCCTGTGTCTAGGACAACGTCAGGTGTTCAGTGTGGTTGGTGTGCTGTGGTGAAGACGGGGGGAATGTGCACAGTGTGAGCACTGATAGGGCTCCAACAAAGAAGAGATGTGTTATCCTCAATGGAAAGAATGTGTTATTATTATTATTTTTTACTTTGAAATAAAAATTTATCTGATCAGAGAGTTCCAAAAGTTGGTATATAAATTTACTACACCCTATTTCAAGAGGATTACACATTGCTGACTTCAGCACCAAAATGTATTTCCTTTTTTACAGGCATTATTTTCATTTGCCTTTTGAATTAATTCCAATGGACAGGGGCCAGTTTTAACTCTGTGGCCCATGACATTGGCATTGTTCACAGTAATGTTCACAAGAGAGCAAATCAACAACCATTTTTTTCCCCCTTAAAGGATTCAGATGACTGGCTCCCATGAGGAAGGTGGTGGTCTGTTGGTGAGCTGTGCTTGGTGTCAGTTAGATCTTCTGTGTTCAGATTACAGTCACATACAATTAATAGCTCTGTGCCTAAGGAAAGTTGCCCTTCTGGGCTCTGCTTTTCTTCTTAGTACCTCATCTGTCAAGTATTCTGTAGTTTGGACACAATATATATATATATCGCACATTACCTCGGATACTGTAAATTCTCAGGAGTGGTCAGTGGAGGCTGGGGGTATTCATAGTATAAAAGATTGACTAACTGGTGGCCAGCCTGGCAGCCTGACCTTGTTTTAGTAGGATTTCTATTCCAGTCCAAGACCTGTGAGATCTCAGGGGTCAAAAGAGTCTTGCGTCAGCGTCTTGTCCAACTTCAGCTTCTTCCCTAAATTGAGCAGGAATAACCACAGTTTGTTGTAGTTGTTGAGTCATTAAATCATGTATGACTCTGTGACCCCATGGACTACAGCATGCCGGGCTTCCCTGTCCTTCACCATCTCCCAGAGTTTGCTTAAACTCATGTCCATTGAGTTCATGATGCCATCCAACCATCTCATCCTCTGTTATCCCCTTCTCCTCTTACCCTCAATCAGTCCTAGCATCAGGATCTTTTCCAGTGAGTTGACTCTTTGCATCAGGTGGCCAAAATATTGGAGCTTCAGCGTCAGTCCTTCCAATGAATATTCAGGGTTGATGTCATTTAGGATTGACTGGTTTGATCTCTTTGCTGTCCAAGGGACTCTCAAGAGTCTTCTCCATTACCACAATTCAAAATCATCAACTCTTCAGTGCTGACCAATATTTATACAGATCTTCCTTGACTTAATATGGGGTGATCCAACATCAGTTGAAAATATTGTGAATCAAAAATGTAAATTAATACATATAATCTAATGAACATCGTAGCATGGCCTCGTCTACCTTAAATGTGCTCAGAACACTTACATTAGCCTACAGTTGGGAAAAATCTTATAATGCATTACCAATTTAATAATCAAGCATTGAATAGCTCATGTAACTTATTGAATATTGATTGTACTGAAAGTGAAAAACGGAATGGTTGTCTGAGTACAGAATGGTTGTAATTTTATCAGTTATTATCCAGTGTGGATGATGAAACTCCTACTGCCCAGTATAAAAGAGAGTATGATACTGTATATCACTAGCCCAGGAAAAGATCAAAATTAAAATTCAAAGTATAGTTTCTACTGAACGCGAATGCTTTTGTACCATTATAAAGTTGAAAAATAGTAGTTGAACCATGATAAGCTTGGGATGATCTGTATAGTTCAGTCACTCAGTCATGTCTGACTCTTTGCGACCCCATGTACTGCAGCACACCAGGCTTCCCTGTCCATCCCCAAGTGCCAGAGCTTGCTCAAACTCATGTCTGTTGAGTCGGTGATGCCATCCAACCATCTCATCCTCTATCATCCCTTTCTCTTCCTGCCTTCAAACTTTTCCATCATCAGGGTCTTTCCCAATAGTCAGTTCTTCACATCAGCTAGTCAAAGTACTGGAGTTTCAGCTTCAGCATCAGTCCTTCCAATGAATATTCAGGACTGATCTGCTTTAGGATGGACTGGTTGGATCTCCTTTCAGTCCAAGGGACTCTCAAGAATCTTCTCTAATACCACAGTTTAAAAGCATCAGTTCTTCAGTGCTCAGATTTCTTTATAGTCCAACTCTCACATCTATACATGACTACTGGAAAAACCATAGCTTTGACTAGATGGACCTTTTTTGGCAAAGTAATGTCTCTGATTTTTAATATGCTGTCAGATTGGTCATAGCTTTTTTTCCAAGGAGCAAGCGTCTTTTAATTTCATGGCTGCAGTCCCCATCTGCAGTGATTTTGGAGACCCCCAAAGTAAAGTCTCTTACTTTCCATTGTTTCCCCATCTATTCACCATGAAGTGATGGGACCAGATGCCATGATCTTAGTTTTCTGAATGTTGAGTTTTAAACCAACTTTTTCACTCTCCTCTTTCACTTTCATCAAGAGGCTCTTTAGTTCTTCTTTGCTTTCTGTCATAAGGGTGGTGCCATCTGTGAATCTGAAGTTATTAATATTTCTCCCAGCAATCTTGATTCCAGCTTGTGCTTCATCCACCTTGGCATTTCACATGATGTACTCTGCATAGGAGTTCAATAAGCAGGATGACAATATACAGCCTTGACGTACTCCTTTTCCTATTTGGAAACGGTCTGTTGTTTCATGTCCAGTTCTAACTGTTGCTTCTCGAATCTGCATACAGATTTCTCAGGAGGCAGGTCAGATGGTCTGGTATTCCCATCTCTCGAAGAATTTTCCACAGTTTGTTGTGATCCACGCAATCAGTGCCTTTGACGTAGTCAATAAAGCAGAAGTAGATGTTTTTCTGGAACTCTCTTGCTTTTTCAATGATCCAGTGAATGTTGACAATGTGATCTCTGATTCCTCTGCCTTTTCTAAATCCAGCTTAAACATCTGGATGTTCATGGTTCAGGCACTGTTGAAGCCTGGCTTGAGAATTTTGAGCATTACTTTGCTAATGTGTGAGATGAGTGTGGTTGTGTGTAGTTTGAACATTCCTTGGTCTGTATATCAAATTTTATTTTCCTTATGCTTCCTTTCTATTTTGGGGAAAAGTTTTCCATTGAAAATTGTTTTAAGCCTAGTGAATAATATTTACTATTAAACTCTCATAGTCTTGTCAAGGTAAATTCCACACTTTAACATGTGCATTTATTTCTCTAATTCAGATTCAGTTCAACAATCTGTTGCACCTTCAGGTATTACAATACTGTAAATAGTTGATTTCACCTCCCCCCACCCAACACAGATATTGAATAAGTATGGAGACACAGAGGTTGTGCATCTACTCTCAGGGGAAAAGATTACCTAGAGAGGTTTTCCCAGTACAGGTAGTCCTTTGCTTTGGAAATGATTATGTGACTTAGCAGTGAGGGGTAATATTCTTTACACTGTCAGATGTGGTGTAGGCTAGGGCCTCTTAGCTTGAGTTGCCCCCATCAGTGAGCTACAGACATGTCTGGGTATGTCCACTGAATGTCTGCCCTATGTTGGTGATGAGTGGGTGATCTGTTCCCTTCAAGGGACAGAGTGTATTGGCACGAGGGACAGAAGAGATTTCTGAAGAGAACTCATTCTAAGAAAAGTGAAGTCAGCCGTGATAAACTCTAATTTCCAAAGGGTGAAGTGATTCTGAGCTCAAGTTATCCTCTCTTGGTCATTCCCTGAACTCACAGCCAAGACCTATAAAACTAGGGAGGAGCAAGTGTACTGTACATAAGAGCTATTCAGTTAAAGAATCTGTACCTGATTAGAGCACAAGACCACTGCTTCAGCAGCCTTGAAAATGCAAGTGTTCATAGCTCAGTCATGTCTGACTCTCTGTGACCCCATGGACTGTAGCCTGCCAGGCTCTCTGTCTGAGGGATTTCCCAGGCAAGCATACTGGAGTGGGTTGCATTTCTTTCTCCAGGGGATCTTCCCAACCTAGGGATCAAACCCAGTTTTCTGGCATTGCAGGCGGATTCTTCACCATCTGAGCCACCAGGGAAGCCTATTATTAGAAGCTTTAGACAGTGTATTAAATAGGAGAGAGAAAGGTATGTTCCCCTCTCTCTACAGGTGCTCTAAACAGAGATTTCCAAATTCTTTTGATTGACAGTCTTATCTGTTAAAAAATGTATACACCCTCACTTGTATTAATATATATTTTATAAAATGCACACAAAAGTAAAAATAAAAAAGAATGAAACAAAAATTAAGCAGAAACTAATATTTTCCTCACATTACCAAAGATTTGCCTTACATCTCCCATGGGTGAGCCCCAGCCTGCAGACCCCTGCCCAGAGAGCCTCAGTGAGAGGGGCCTGCTGGTGCCTGGAAATAACAGCTCTTCCTGGTGAAGGTGCCCATGCTGTAATGCATGTGCATACACATTTAGCGTTGAAACATCATGAAATTCTACCCTGGACCCTCTTTTCAGGGAACTAGACTCTGGTGAGCCTGGTAAAAGAAAGAAACTAGTAAATGTAAGACATTGCCAATAGTGTGACTACATTTGTACCCCCTAAGCTGGCAAACCCTGGGGAAGATTGAGTTGTACAAATCAAAAACAGCTCTGAGACATGTTTGTACTGGATTTTTAGAGTTTACAGTAGCTTTTACAATAACAGAGTTATCCTCAACAGCTCTGTAGGATCCTTAACCCAGTTTGAGAATCACACCTAATTCTCAGGTTAATTTTAGAAATCATAGTAGCTACCTGAGAAGTTCGAATAGATAATAATTGACTACTCTTCCACAACCTTGTTAACAAGTTGTAATGAACGAAAGCCTTGAAACAAAATTTACCACACATACAGGTACTTATTAGACAAACATTCGTTAGCAAAGTAGGCACAAGATATTTCATATAGTCTGTTTGATAAGTTTAATGATGTTCCAGCTCTGTTTCTTCTTAGGTGCTCCAAATGTACAATATTAAATAAAAACTTTATTCCAGGTAGAATTCTGTACCCTTTAGTAAGCATCACACAATCAAGTTCTTCTATACCAGTGGTTGAAGACAAGGACACATTAGGGACTGAGCCTCAGATAACATCACTAAGGGGCACATTTGAGGATCCTTATTCTTTCTTCCTAAAAGTGTTTCTACAGTATTTTAACTAGCTCACATCTTTTGAATACATTTAATCTTTCCAGGGAAAATCCGTTTCTAATTTTCGTCTTTCTAAATGAAAAAGCAATGATTATTGATAGAGGTAGGAGAGAGGTTACCCCCTTTTTGACATACTGCTTCTTGGCACATTACCCGCCCCCCCCTTTTTAGACCACATTTATCAGATATAACTTTTGCTGACTATATCTATAAGGAAGCTTAAATTAATTGTCATATATATCACACATATTATACTGAAGTACTTTAAAGTAAATTACAGATTTTGTAACATTGGGTTACCATTTTACATTGAAACTTATAGTCTATCATTTACTCAAAGTGTCTTTGCTGATGAGGGGTGATTCAGAAAGTGAACCCAGGTATAAATAATTCTGTATCCCACACTTTCTTTGTAATACCAGTGCACTTGACTGTATGTACTTCTAGTGCTGGCCCCTGGGATTGAAGCCATCTGCCACTTGGCCACTTTTCAGTCAAGTCTAAAGTTTAGCTAACAGTGATAGGCCAATGTTAAAGAGTGTTAGGTCCATTAACCTGGTAAGTTAGGTCCATGAAACAAGGTAAACTGAAAGTGGTCAAACAGGAGATGGCAAGAGTGAACATTGACATTTTAGTAATCAGTGAACTAAACTGGACTGGAATGGGTGAATTAAACTCAGATGACCATTATATTTACTACTGTGGACAAGAATCCCTTAGATGAAATGGAGTAGCCATCATAGTCAACAAAAGAGTCTGAAATACAGTACTTGGATGCAGTCTCAAAAGCAACAGAATGATTTCTGTTCATTTCCAAGGCAAACTATTCAAGATCGCAGTAATCAAAGTCTATACCACAATCAGTAATGCTGAAGAAGCTGAAGTTGAACGGCTCTATGAAGACCTACAAGACCTTCTAGAACTAACACCCGAAAAGTCACTTTAAGGGACTGGAATGCAAAAGTGGGAAGTCAAGAGATACCTGGAGTAACAGGCAAATTTGGCCTTAGTAGAAAATGAAGCAGGTCAAAGGCTAATAGAGTTTGCCAAGAGAACACACTGGTCATAGCAAACACCCTCTTCCAACAACACAAGAGAAGACTCTACACATGGACATCACCAGATGGTCAATACTGAAATCAGATTGATTATATTCTTTGCAGTCAAAGATGGAGAAGCTCTATACAGTTAGCAAACACAAGATCAGGAGCTCACTGTGGCTCAGATCATGAACTCCTTGTTGCCAAATTCAGACTTAAATTGAAGAAAGGAGGGAAAACCACTAGACCATTCAGGTATGACCTAAATCAAATCCCTTACAATAATACAGTAGAAGTGACAAACAGATTCAGGGGATTAGATCTGATAGACAGAGTGCCTGAAGAGCTATGGATGGAACTTCATGACATTGTACAGAAGGCAGTGATCAAGACCATCCCCCCAAAAAAAGAACTGCAAAAAGGCAAAATGCTGTCTGAGGAGGCCTTACAAAGAGCTGAGAAAAAAGAGAAGTGAGAGACAAAGGAGAAAAGGGAAGATATACCCATTTGAATGCAGAGTTCCAAAGAATAGCAAGGAGAGATAAGAAAGCCTTCCTCAGTGATCAGTGCAAAGAAATAGAGGAAAACAATAGAATGGGAAAGACTAGAGATCTCTTCAAGAAAATTAGAGACACCAAGGCAGATACCATTTCATACATACAAAGATGGGCACAATAAAGGACATATATATTATGGACCTAACAGAAGCAGAAGATATTAAGAAGAGGTGGTGAGAATACACAGAACTATACAAAAAAGTTCTTCATGACCCAGATGATCACGATGGAATGATCACTCACCTAGAGCCAGACGTCCTGGAAAGTGAAGTCAAGTGGGCCTTAGGAAGTGGAGGTGATGGAATTCCAGTTGAGCTATTTCAAATCCTAAAAGATGTTGCTGTGAAAGTGCTACACTCAATGTGCCAGCAAATTTGGAAAATCAGCAGTGGCCACAGGACTGTAAAAGGTCAGTTTTCATTCCAAACCCAAAGAAAGACAATGCCAAAGAATGTTCAAACTGCTGTACAATTGCACTCATCTCACACACTAGCAAAGTAATGCTCAAAATTCTCCAATTTTGAGGCTTCAATAGTATGTGAACGGTGGACTTCCAGTGTTTAAGCTGGATTTAGAAAAGGCAGAGGAACCAGAGATCGCATTGCCAACATCCATTGGATCATCATAAAAGCAAGAGAGTTCAAAAAAAATACCTAATTCTGCTTCATTGACTATGCCAAAGCCTTTGACTGTGTGGATCACAACAAACTGGGGAAAATTCTTCAAGAGATGAGAAGAAACCTGAGAAATCTGTATGCAGGTCAAGAAGCAACAGTTAGAACTGGACATGGAACAAGAGACTGGTACCATATTGGGAAAGGAGTACATTAAAGCTATATATTGTCACCCTGCTTATTTAATTTCCATGCAAAGTACATCATGTGAGATGGCGGGCTGACTGAAGCACAAGCTGGAACAACATTGCTGGAAGAAATATAAATATCCTCAGATATGCAGATGACACCTTTATGGCAGAAAGCAAAGAAGAACTAAAGAGCCTTTTGATGAAAGTGAAAGGGGAGAGTGAAAAAGTTGGCTTAAAACTCAATATTCAGAAAACTAAGATCATGGTATCCGGCCCCATCACTTCATGGCAAATAGATGGGAAACAATGGAAACAGTGAGAGACTTTATTTTCTTGGTCTCCAAAATCATTGCAGATGGTGACTGCAGCCATGAAATTAAAAGATGCTTGCTCCTTGGAAGAAAAGTTATGACCAACCTAGACAGCATATTAAGAAGCAGAGACATTATTTTGTCAAAAAAAGTCCGTCTAGTTAAAACTATAGTTTTCCAGTTATGTATGGATGTGAGAGTAGAACTGTAAAGAAATCTGAGCACTGAGGAATTGATTGTTTTGAACTGTGGTGTTGGATAAAACTCTTGAGAGTCCCTTGGACTGCCAGGAGATCCAACCATTCAATCCTAAAGGAAATCAGTCCTGAATATTCTTTGGAAGAACAGATGCTGAAGCTGAAACTCTAATACTTTGGCAACTTGATGCGAAGAACTGACTCACTGGAAAAGACCCTGATGCTGGGAAAGATTGAAGGTGGGAGGAGGAGGGGACAACAGAGGATGAGATGGTTGGATGGCGTCACCGACTCAATGGACATGAGTTTCATGAGTTTGAGTAAGCTCCAGGAGTTGGTGATGAACAAGGAAGCCTGGCGTGTTGCAGTCCATTGGGGTCACAAAGAATCGGACATGACTGACTGACTGACTGAACTGAACTGAACCACCCCTTGTCACCACTGAAAATACAGCCTGTGTAACCACTAATTCTTACTCGGTGGGCTTTTCAAGCTGGCCTAGTCATCTTCCCATCTCACTCACATCTGACAGCTTTTCTCCCTCTTCCACTGCCCCTGGGGAACCCTATCACTATCACTCCAACTCCAAAGTAAACAAGCTCTCCTACATCTTGTACCTATTCTCAACATGTTCTGTTCACCTCCCAGTTTTGTTGGGATCCTGGCTCTCCTTTTGTACTGGTCCTCTTGGGATGTTAAAAGCCAGAATATACCTTGGGTAAACTGCTATGACTCACTGCATCCTAGGCCTCCACCCAAAATACATGTCAGAGAACAAACCTAGAGGGAAAAACACCAGAAACAAGGTATACCCAACGATTTAAAATCCAAAACTTCATTCTTTATTAGAAAATAAGCAAAAGTTCATTTTCATTCAGGGAACAAATAATTTCCTGGCTTCATATGTTAAGTATCCACTGCAGGGTTTGCCTAAGAATGGGAATTTTAAATTCTAGAGCAAGAGAGTGTAATAAATGGCAAAGATCAAATGCTGGCCACAATTTATGGTGTATAACCATAAGCCAAAAATTTGTACGTGCAAATCTGTCCCAGAATCCTAGAATAGGAAGTTGGTAACTGGAGGTGTACCGTCTGCAGAGCCACAGCTAATGCATGTGATGTTTCAGAACTCTTGAAGCTGCTATACTTTTCAAGCCAGGTAAGCAACAGCCCAAATACAATACTCTTCTGTCCTCTGATTCAATTCTATTGGACAAAATGCATGGTCTGAGAGTCATCTGGATATGCCCAAAGTTAGCTTCTTCTCCCCTTAAGTAAAGTGTAGCTGATACTTTTTGGTTTTCATTTGCAAATTTTTATCATCTTTTGAAAAAGTAATTGGCAGAAAAACTACGTAAGAGGAGAGAATGCTAAATACAACCCAATAACTAAGACTGCCATGTGCGCCACAATTCAGGCTACGCATTAAACAAGGGCATCCCTTCTAGTGGAACTCTTCACATCACAAATACCAAAATTTGCATATTTACTAGTGTGGTTTTCCAGAAAAATGGCAATAAAATTGCCCTATTCTAATAAAGTCAGTATATGATGACAATTTCCTAAAGGTGGAAGTGAAGTGTTTTGAAGAGAGAATGTCTTTTTTCCAAATTGCGTAAACGTGCCATTTGGGCTGGCAGCAGCCATGATTTTATTTCATGCTGTAAGGTTGCTCTCTAATCAGTAATTCCATCTCTAAATTCTCAAACACCAGTCCATAATAAGGACCCACAGATATTCTTGACTCTTTGGCAATTGCTCTAAAAGTTACTTGCAGTAGATCTAACCTCGATTTAGATAAACATTTATAGATATGGTGAAAAGAAACAATTTCACACAAAATAATAATATATCCATCTAAAAGAGTGCCTTAAAACGGACATGGTTGACTGAGGTTTTATATCAGAAACTCATACCAGCTTTTAAAATGCCTATAATTTCACTTCCCCTGCACTACAACTGTTCCTTGACCTAGTTTCTCCATGAGAGAGGTCCAATTACATTACAAAGTGAAACTAAAATTTTGTCCTAAATTTATAATGGGAAAGACTCATTAATTTGCTTTCCTTCCCTGAAACAAACTTACTCCTTACGTGAATCACATAGTGTTATTTTTATTTTATTTTTGTTGTTTTTGTTTAGTCACTAAGTCATGTCTGACTCTTTTGCTACCCCATGGACTGTAGCTTGCTCCTCTGTCCATGTGATTTCCCAGGTGCAAGAATACTGGAGTGGGTTGCCATTTCCTTCCCCAGGGGATCTTCCTGACCCAAGTATTGAACCCATGTCTCCTGCATTGGCAGGTAGATTCTTTACCATTGAGCCACCAGGGAAACCCTTTATTTTTTTAGTAACACTAAAAGTGTCAGTTGCTTAGTCATGTCCAACTGTTTGCAGCCCCGTGGATTATAGCCTGCCAGGCTCCTCTGTTCATGGGATTTTCCAAGCAACAATACTAGAGTGGGTTGCCATTTCCTTCTCCAGGGGATCTTCCCGAAGACCAAGGGATTGAACCTGGGTATCCAGCATTTCAGGCAGACTCTTTACCATCTGAGCCACCAGGGAAGCTCCAGCAACACTAAATATGTCAAAATATGCCTCTCACCTCCTAGTCCTTGAACCTATCATTTGCCCCCAGGAAAGTTTCTACAATTTTACTAGTTCATAATACATGATTCACAATTGTGTGCCAGTATATTTCTCTTTTCCACTGAACTGTGAAGTTCTTGAGGAAAAGAGTCGTATTCTATTCATTTATGTATTTCCAGATCATAGTACTGTAGGAGCTCTTAGCTGCTGTTCCTAACAAGTATTTGTTGACAGTGACTAAAGTAACTAAAGGAGGTGAGCGGCATTAACTACACATGAGGCAGCAAAGACGCTTCCAAGAATCGGTATCAGTTAGGGTTATTCTACAATAAGAAATAGAGCCAACTATCTCATGTGAGCAAAGAGACATGCATTGTAAAGTGAAACAGGGTGTCCTCTGTTAAAAAAAAACAACAAAAAACCATGGCAGTGAGCAAAGAGAAGTGGGACAACAGTAAGAAATAAAGGCAGGATCAAGGGAGGAGTCTTTTGGATCTTGTTTACTTTAACCTGGATGCTATTTGACCATATTTATAGACAGAGGAAAGGTTCAGAAAAACAAGAGAAATTTAAGATCTGGGTGATGGATTTTTTTCTGAAAAGAAGGTTCTATTGCCATTTACCACACCAGGCACTTACTGTGCTAAACAGACTTCTGCTGCGTTATCTTCTAATACTACCAAAGGAACACTGTAATTATGCCCATTTCACAGAATGGGAAATTGAGTGTTGAAAAATTTTAAGTTAAATGTTCAAAGTCACACAGCTACAGTGGCAGAGCAGAGAATGGGTAGATTTCTTCCTGACTCCCAGATCCATGCTTTTAACAATATTTTGCCTCTTTCTGTAAAGGCAGGAAGAGAAAGTAGGTGAAGGAGGTATACCAGCTTATAGATTTGTATTAAGGAGGCAGGACATGGGAGGGATTCCTGTCATTAAGCTTCTCTTTTCTCTGCAGGATACAGCAGCCATTGGTGGAGAAACGGGAGGTTGGGGATGGCACAGTGAGGGTGACCAGTGAGGGACTGTTACAGTGTGGGCTGGAAATGGGAGAGAAATATGACAGGAAAAAAAGGCCTGAGGAGCATGCTGAAGACTCCCCTACACACCCCTGCCCCCCCGACATACACACGCACACATAGTTCCTCAAGTTTGCACAGGAACCACCGCCTATAGCTGTGTAACTCTCTGTAGTATCCACATCAGGGCTACCCAGTGGGGGCTGGAGGCAGCACAGCAAGATGCTAAGATAGAACCATGCTGAAGTCCCAGCTCTGGCTGTGTTACAAAAAGGGTGAAAGTAAAGAAAATCTTACTCAGATTAGTAATTTCTCTGACTCTGAGCTCAGATAATTAGAGATTATTATTCTTATCCTAAGGTGGCAGTAAAGTAATGCTTTAAAATTATATACACAAATATACCTGCATATATACAGAAATACATTCAATTTCTATCACTAACAACCTCAGTTAACATCCATCTACAATTATGACATAAATGTGGTCAACTAGCAACACCTTTCCTATTTCTATTTTATTAATTATTAATAAATTTATTTTCTTAGTTTTTGTTTCTTAAAAGTCCATGATTACCAGAGACTATTTTTAGAGCAGATCAGGTAATAATCTTGGGTATTATGACTAAAATTTACAAAGGCCTAAGACATCTGTAAGAAGTACATCTAGAAGGCTTAAAAATTGGGTAGGATGTAGACATGATAGCTAATGCCTCTCTGGAAGCAATACTCTCTCAGGAATATTTAAAAGTCACCTGGAAAATCATTACATTCTGTCTTCAAGTTAATTCCGTGATTTTGTATTTAGTAGAGAAAAAATAAGTCATAGGACAGAATGAAAAGCAAGATTCCAGTTGTATATTTTTAAAGTATATACATATAGATCAGAGAAAACATCTGGAAAAATTTATACCAAATTGTTAAACTATATTTACCTCTGGGATTGCAGTGGGGCGGGCTTGGAGTTTCTACTCAGAGAGGAGAGGAATTTTTTTATTTTCTACAATACTCTGATTTGGAAAAAAAAAAAAGCCTGTATTTTTTTAAGCTTTCAACTATTTATGCACCAGTTTATTCATTCATTTATCTATCTCAGTAAACTTTTTTGTTTTGGAATAATTTTAGATTTGCAGAAAAGCTGCAAAGAGAATACAGAGAGTTCTCTAACAACCACACGCAGTTTTCTCCCTTGTTAACATCTCATATTACCAAGGTTTATATGTAAAAACTATAAAGCTGATCTTGGTACATAACTACTAATGTAATAGTCTTGAGAAAGATAGGCCAGCTGTTCTATAAAATGTCCCTCAGTCTAGGTTGTCTGATGTTTCTCTCATGAGAATCCCCATGGACAGAGGAGCCTGGCAGGCTACAGTCCATGGGGTCGCAAAGAGCTGGACAAAACTGGGTGACTAAGCACATAACACACATGGGTTTTTGGAAAGACTGCCATGGAGATGAAGCACCCTTATCATCACACCAGAATCAGTGGTACATGATTTCGGCCTAATATCACTGTTGAAGTTTACTTCATCACTTGCCTATGGTGGTGTTTGCCAGACTTTTCCCCTGTAAAGTTACTGTGTATTTTTCTTTTTCTGTACTCTGTTCCTTGGAAGTGAGCCACCAAATCTAGCCCACCCTAATTTGGTGGTGGTCGGGGCGGGGGTGGGTGAGTGGGTGGGTAGGGAACGGAGGGGTGGGTTAAATTCTTACTCCTAGAGACAGCAGCACTTCTGTACATTATTTGGGAATTCTTGAGTAAGAAAACTTGCCTCTTTTCCCCTGTTCATTTATTTATTCATTCATTTATTTTATATTACCATGCACTATTGTATATTTGTTTTATACTTTGGAATTATAATGCAATACTATATTATTTATTTATTTTATTGCTCAGAGTGTTCCAAATTTGCCTATTAGCAGCTGTTTCAGGGAATTCCCTAGTGGTCCAGTAGTATGGATTTGGCACTTTTACTGCTGGGACTGGGTCAGAGAACTAAGATTCTGCAAGTGTGGCTCAGCTGAAAAATAGAAAAGCTTTTTCAGCCTGACTCCTATGTACCTTTTGACGTGCCCCATCCTTTTGCTTTTCTTTTGTGAGTACTTCCTTACTTTCTCATACTACATGATGTTCATGCTTTCCTTAAACTTTTTGTATCCTAGAAAGTTATTCCTTTTACTGAAGAAGGATATTTAGAAACCAAGGTCAGGGCACTGAGTGTGTCTTTTCAACTACCTTTTATCAACAATAAATTGGTCGAAGATTTAATAAGTTAGCACTTATTTAATGTGAAACACTTCTTATCATAAAGCCTGATGCATAATTAGCACTCAATAAACAGAAGAAAGTCATTGCTGTTGTTATTTTTATTACTATTATATACATTTTCAATAAATTTGGAACTTCCAAATTCTAAGCCAAAATTATATCCCATTAATCATTATATCAAGCCCCAGTAGGCCTACAGATCTTTCTGTACTTCTGAGGCTCAGGACCATATAAGGCCAAGAAATAGACAGTCCTCCACCCCTGGCCCAGGACTGTACATTCTTTGGTCATAAGACATTTTTCCTTCCTTTCTTAGCATCTTCACAGAGCCATAAAATCAAAAGGCTACTGTAGGAAAAGATGTCCCTTGATTTTTAAGTTTAAATGAAATGTCTGAAGGGCATTTGAAAAAGAATCACTCCCATATACAAATCAAACTCACTTTGATTCTATGAAGTACAGTTCTGAATTCTTGTCCCAAAAATTGTTTAGAAATACTGCAATGTCACTGGAATGGAAATGGCTATTGTCCAATCCCCTGGATGGAGGAGCCTGGTAGGCTGCAGTCCGTGGGGTCGCTAAGGGTTGGACACAACTGAGCGACTTCACTTTCACACATTGGAGAAGGAAATGGCAACCCACTCCAGTGTTCTTGCCTGGAGAATCCCAGGGATGGGGGAGCCTGGTGGGCTTCCGTCTATGGGGTCACACAGAGTCGGACACGACTGAAGTGACGCAGCAGCTTTGTCCAACAGATTTGTAAAAATTCCTTTGAGTAGCTTCCATTGTGTCAACCACCAATGCCATGATTCTTACTGAGCAATAGGTACTGCTGTCCCTTTTATGAATTAGACAGTGAGAGTCCTAAGGGGATGACTTAAAGGGGAACTCTACCTTAAGTAGTCTGGCAAGTTAAGAGTGGAGCATGAGAATCAGAAGTGTCCTGAGAGACAGACCCTCAGAAGATCTTGGGGAGGATCCTAGACCAAAAGGCAGGCTCAGGACACAGGAACAGGAATGACTAAAAATACAGAGTCACTTGCAACATTCAGGACATTATCTGGGCCCAGCAGAGTTGCTAGGTGGGAAGTACTGTGCTGTGGAATATTCACCCTGGTTATCATATATCTGAAGCCTCATGGAGTCCAGGGGAAAAGTACTGCAGGAAGAATGCTGGGAAATAAAAGGAAGCAGAAATTCTCCAATAATGACAGAACTCTTCTGAGTTTTTCAGCATCCACATTCTTCTTCCTAGAATTTTTGGGTTTCTATTAGCTTCTGGAAAACTGCTTTTTGCTCTTGGTATCTCAGAATGTACTAATTTAATATTTTGTTTGTCTTGCTCTGACTTCGGCCTACATTCTTCTGAGCAAGGCTAACTGATCCCTACTATAAGCTGTGAATGTGTGTATGTACGTGTGTGTGTGTGCGCATACGAGTGCACGTTCAGTCATGTCCAGCTCTTTTGCAACCCCAGTAGCTCATCAGGCTCCACTGTCCATGAAATTTTCCAAGTAAGAATACTGGACTGGGTTGCTATTTCCTGCTCCAGGGGTTTCCAATCCCAACCCAGCAATGAACCTGCCTCTCTTGCGTCTCCTGCATTGGCAGGCAATTCTGTACCACTGTGCCACCTGGGAAGTCTGTAACCTCTAAAATCCCCTGACTCCTGTCTAGAATATTTCTGGTCCAGCCTACCTTGAACTTCTTGCTTTTGCTGCCAGCATGATCCTATCCAGCTCTCTCCTCCAGGTCCTTGACTTGCCCTGTCCTTCATCTCTATCTCACTGTCCAGAGCAGTCTCTGCCCTTGGGTCATGGCCATCAGGTACCGTGTGGCTTCATGAAAATGTCCTCCAGGCCCTGGAAAATGTATCCCAATATCCTTGAGGAAAAGAGCTACAAGAACGAGAGAAATTAAAGCCACATTTTGGGAATGGAAGTAAAACCTCATAATTCTGGTAAGGATTATCTTTCCTCTGCTCAGGAAGAAGTATAGGAGGAACCAGGTCAGCGGAGGAACCAATTCCTCACTCTTCAACATTCAGTTCATTTCAGTCACTCAGTCGTGTCCAACTCTTTGTGACTCCATGGACTCAGCATGCCAAAGGGCATGAAATCCCTGTCCATCACCAACTCCTAGAGCTTGCTCAAACTCATGTCTATCGAGTCAGTGATGCCATCTAACTATCTCATCCTCTCTTGTCCCCTTCTCCTCCTGCCTTCAGTTTTTCCCAGCATCAGGTCTTTTCCAGTGAGTCAGTTCTTTGCATCAAGTGGCCAAAGTATTGGAGTTTCAGCTTCAGCATCAGTCCTTCCAATGAACACCCAGGATTGATCTCCTCCAGAATGGACTGGTTGGATCTCCTTGCAGTCCAAGGGACTCTCAAGAGTCTTCTTCAACACCACAGTTCAAAAGCATCAGTTCTTCAGCCCTCAGCTTTCTTCACAGTCCAACTCTCACATCCATACATGACTAGTGGAAAAATCATAACTTTGACTAGACGGACCTTTGTTGGCAAAGTAATGTCTCTGCTTTTAAATATGCTGTCTAGGTTGGTCATAGCTTTCCTTCCAAGGAGCAAGTGTCTTTATTTCATGGCTGCAGTCACCATCTGCAGTATTTTGGAGACCAAAAAAATAAAGTCTCTCACTGTTGCCCATCTGTTCACCATGAAGTGATGGGACTAGCCATGATCTTAGTGATGCCAATATCTTAGTTTTCTGAATGTTGAGTTTTAAGTCCAGTTCCAACTGTTGCTTCTTGACCTGCATACAGATTTCTAAGGAGGCAGGTCAGGTGGTCTGGTATTCCCATCTCTTTCAGAATTTTCCAGAGTTTGTTGTGATCCACACAGTCAAAGGCTTTGGCATAATCAATAAAGCAGAAGTAGATGTTTTTTTGGAGCTCTCTTGCTTTTTCGATGATCCAACAGATGTTGGCAATTTGATCTCTGGTTCCTCTGCCTTTTCTAAATCCAGCTTGAATATCTGGAAGCTCATGGTTCACATACTATTGAAGCCTGGCTTGGAGAATTTTGAGCATTACTTTGCTAGAGTGCTATTGTGCGGTAGTTTGAGAATTCTTTGGTATTGCCTTTCTTTGGGATTGGATTGAAAACTGACTTTCTCCAGTCCTGTGACCAATGCTGAGTTTTCCAAATTTGCTGGCATATTGAGTGCAGCACTTTCACAGCATCATCTTTCAGGATTTGAAATAGCTCAACTGGAATTCCATCACCTCCACTAGTTTTGTTCATAGTGATGCTTCCTAAGGCCCACTTGACTTTGCATTCCAGGATGTCTGGCTCTAGGTGAGTGATCACACCATTGTGATTATTTGGGTCGTGAAGATATTTTTTTTGTGTAGTTCTTCTGTGTATTCTCACCACCTGTTCTTAATATCTTCTGCTTCTGTTAGGTCCATAGCATTTCTGTCCTTTATTGAGCCCATCTTTGCATGAAATATTCCCTTGGTATCTCTAATTTTCTTGAAGAGATCTCTAGTCTTTCCCATTCTATTGTTTTCCTCTATTTCTTTGCACTGATCACTGAGGAAGGCTTTCTTATCTCTCCTTGCTATTCTTTGGAACTCTGCATTCAAATGGGTATATCTTCCCTTTTCTCCTTTGTCTCTCACTTCTCTTTTTTCTCAGCTCTTTGTAAGGCCTCCTCAGACAGCCATTTTGCCTTTTTGCAGTTCTTTTTTTGGGGGGATGGTCTTGATCACTGCCTTCTGTACACTGTCATGAAGCTCCATCCATAGCTCTTCAGGCACTCTGTCTATCAGATCTAATCCCTTGAATCTGTTTGTCACGTCTACTGTATTATTGCAAGGGATTTGATTTAGGTCATACCTGAATGGTCTGGAATCAAGATTGCTGGGAGAAATATCAATAACCTCAGATATGCAGATGACACTACCCTTATGGCAGAAAGTGAAGAGGAACTCAAAAGCCTCTTGATGAAAGTGAAAGAGGAGAGTGAAAAGGTTGGCTTGAAGCTCAACATTCAGAAAACAAAGATCATGGCATCTGGTCCCATCACTTCATGGGAAATAGATGGAAAAACAGTGGAAACAGTGTCAGACTTTATTTTTTTGGGCTCCAAAATCACTGCAGATGCTGATTGCAGCCATGAAATTAAAAGACGCTTGCTCCTTGGAAGGAAAGTTATGACCAACCTTGATAGTATATTAAAAAGCAGAGACATTACTTTGCCAACCAAGGTCCGTCTAGTCAAGGCAATGGTTTTTCCCGTGGTCATGTATGGATGTGAGAGTTGGACTGTGAAGAAAGCTGATCGCCGAAGAATTGATGCTTTTGAACTGTGGTGTTGGAGAAGACTCTTGAGAGTCCCTTATACTGCAAGGAGATCCAACCAGTCCATTCTAAAAGAGATCAATCCTGGGTGTTCATTGGAGGGACTGATGCTAAAGCTGAAACTGCAATACTTTGGCCACCTCATGCGACGAGTTGACTCACTGGAAAAGACTCTGATGCTGGGAAAGGTTGGGGGCGGGAGGAGAAGGGGACGACAGAGAATGAGATGGCTGGATGGCATCACCGACTCTGTGGACATGAGTTTGAGTGTACTCCGGGAGTTGGTGATGGACAGGGAGGCCTGGCATGCTGTGATTCATGGGGTCGCGGAGAGTCGGACACGACTGAGCGACTGAACTGAACTGAACTGAACTGAATGGTCTAGTGGTTTTCCCTCCTTTCTTCAATTTAAGTCTGAATTTGGCAACAAGGAGTTCATGATCTGAGCCACAGTGAGCTCCTGATCTTGTGTTTGCTGACTGTGTAGAGCTTCTCCATCTTTGCTGCAAAGAATATAATCAATCTGATTTCGGTGTTGACCATCTGGTGATGTCCATGTGTAGAGTCTTCTCTTGTGTTGTTGGAAGAGGGTGTTTGCTATGACCAGTGTGTTCTCTTGGCAAAACTCTATTAGCCTTTGACCTGCTTCATTTTGTACTGCAAGGCCAAATTTGCCTGTTACTCCAGATATCTCTTGACTTCCTATTTTTGCATTCCTGTCCCCTACAATGAGAAGGACATCTTTTTTGCATTTTAGTCCTAGTAGGTTTTGTAGGTCTTCATAGAACCATTTAACTTCAGCTTCTCCAGCATTACTGGTTGGGGTATAGACTTGGATTACTGTTATACTGAATTCTTTGCCTTGGAAATGAACAGAGATCATTCTGTTTTTGAGATTGCATCCAAGTACTGCATTTCAGACTCTTTTGTTGACTATGATGGCTACTCCATTTCTTCTAAGGGATTCTTGCCCACAGTAGTAGATAATATGGTCATCTGAGTTAAATTCACCCATTCCAGTCCAGTTTAGTTCACTGATTCCTAAAATATCAATGTTCACTCTTGCCATCTCCTGTTTGACCATTTCCAATTTGCCTTGATTCATGGACCTAACATTCTAGGTTCCTATGCAGTCTTGCTCTTTATAGCATTAGACTTTACTTCCATCACCAGTCATATCCACAACTGGCTGTTGTTTTTGCTTTGGCTCCTTCTCTTTGTTCTTTCTGGAGTTATTTCTCCACTGATCTCCTGTAGCATATTGGGTACTTATCAACCTGGGGAGTTCATCCTTAGAGTCCTATCTTTTTGCCTTTTCATGCTGTTAATGGGGTTCTCAAGGCAAGAATACTGAAATGGATTGCCATTCCCTTCTCCAGTAGACCATAGTTTGCCAGAACTCTCCACCATGACCTGTCCATCTTGAGTGGCCCTACACAGCATGGCTCATAGTTTCATTGAATTAGACAAGGCTGTGGCCAGGGGTGGTAGGGATGGGTTATCCAGGGACCGACTGGTTCCAGAGCTCTGCTTTAGTGTTGCCTACTGAGGCCCCAGGTGCAGAGGTCTAGAGAAACCGCAGCTGGCAGGCCAGTCTCGAAGGGAGGTTGGGTCAGGGCCTGTCACTTGACTGACAGAGTCTTCCTCACTACCAGAAGCTCAGCTTATACTCATTGGATTCTCAGTGCTGTGAAGGATTAAAAAGGCCTTTGCCTCCATAAAATTGGGGAGAGGATAAACACATGACTGTAAAATAAAGAATGAACTGAATGCTGCAACAGAGTTTCTGAGCAGACAAAATCCTGAAGGAATGCAGTTGTTGTTTAGTCACTCAGTCGTGTCTGACCGTTTGTGACCCCATGGACTGTAGCCTGTCAGGCTCCTCTGTCCATGGGATTGCCCAGGCAAGAATACCGGAGTGGGTTGCCATTTCTTTCTCCAGGTGTCTTCCTGATTTAGGGATCGAACTCTCATCTCTTGCATGCAGCATGAGGAACAGTTTACTCTCCCGAGAGAAGCCTTTGCCAAGAAAGTTGTCTTTAAAAATGAACATCTTTCTGTTTGTTTCTGATTTTTCAAGGAAAACATGTTCATTTTAGAAAAGTGAATATATTCATACATAAAAAAGCAAAAAAAAAAACAGGTGTACTTTAAAAAAATTTTATTTTGAAATAAGTTTAGATTTATAAGAGTAGCAAGGATAGTACGAATGTCTCCATATATCCTTTGCCCAGCTTCCTCTGATATTACCAGCTGACATCTCCATGATATATTCATCAAGACCAAGAAATTAGCAACGATACACTACTAAAAACCAAACACTCCTTTCCTTCTAGATTTTCCTTTTTTTTTCCATCAGTGCCCCCGTTCTATTCCAGGGTCCTATCCAGGATATCCCACAGTGCATTTAGTAATCCCATCTCTTTAGTCTCCTCCAGTCTGGAACAGCCCCTCTGTCTTTGCTTGTCTTTTGTGATCTTGATACTTTTGAAGACTAGTCATCAGGTGTTTTCTAAAATGGCCTTCAATTTTAGTCTGGCTGGTGTTTTCACCTGATCGCTGGTGATTTAACCTTGATCATGTCGTTAGTAACAGTAAAGTTACTGTTTTTCCCTTTCCATGCTCTATTCCTCAGAAGCAAATCTCTAAGCTCAGTGACACTTAGGTGAGGGGGCATGAGCTTCATCTCCAGGACAGAGGTCTGTCAAAGGATCTGTGTGCATATATTAAAAACACCACAGTCCTTAGTAAATTTGGGAGGTAGTACTTTGAGGCAGTGCTAATACCATCTTTGTTCTGAATATTTTCCCCACTAATTTTAGCATTCATCAATGGATTGTGCCTGTAGCAATTATTTCTGTGGTGTTACAGTGGTGGTTTTCTATTTCCCTCATTTCCCTACATTTATTAATTCAAATTTTTGGTAAGGAATGTCACTCCTACCCTTATTACTTTATTCAATCATTTATTAATATAAGTATACATTAATGGATATTTATTTTATACTTTTGGAGAAGGAAACGGTAACCCACTCCAGTATTCTTGCCTGGAGAATCCCATGGACGGAGAAGCCTGGTAGGCTACAGTCCACGGGGTCGCAAAGAGTCGGACACGACTGAGCGACGGAACGGATTTTATACTTTAGGTTATAATTCAGTCCTGTGGTTATTTGTTACATTGCTCAAATTGTGTCACCTTTGGCCATTAATGTATTTTTAGAGAGGCTGAGGAAGGTCATTGCAGGCTGAGAACAGTGTGAGCAACGATCTGGTAGGAAGAACACTGGTGGGATCAGGGAATCGGCGAGGCTGGGCTCTGCTATAAATGGCAGAGGATGAAGGGAATAGGGGTAAGAAGCACCAGCCAGGAGGCCAGAGGCCAGTGCTGGAAAGAAGTCAGGAAACAGCCTAATTGGCAGCTGTTTCAAAGTCCAGTAACTAACGAACCGCTGGACCTTTTAAAAGTACGCCATCTAGAGTTTTGTTTTGGATTCTGCTGGGTAAAGTGTGATATGAGGGACTAATTAGAGTTTGCTTCATTGCTTCTGAAATCTTTCTCTTTCACATAGGGAATATTTCCAGCTGGACTTGTAATATGGATTGGCTCCTCATTGATTTTTTATTAGGCTTTACTATCGGGGGCTTCCCTGATAGCTCAGTTGGTAAAGAATCCGCCTGCAATTCAGGAGACCCTGGTTTGATTCCTGGGTTGGGAAGATCCACTGGAGAAGGGATAGGCTACCCACTCAAATATGCTGGGCTTCCCTTGTGTCTCAGCTGGTAGAGAATCTGCCCACAAGGTGGGAGACCTGGGTTCAAACTCTGGGTTGAGAAGATCCCCTGGAGAAGGGAAAGGCTACCCACTCCAGTACTCTGGCTTGGAGAATTCCATGGACTGTATAGTCCATGGGGTCGCAAAGAGTCAGACATGACTGAGTGAATTTCACTTTCACTGTGTATATGGCTCAGAATCAACAGAGACCAGGACTCAAGCTACGGGGAAGATCATTTGATTTCTGCTTGTTCATGTATTATTCTTTAAGTTCTCTTTCCCACATATTAGCCCAGTGGGTGCTACTGTGCCTCAGGGTTTAAAAAGGCCTGCTCTTCAGGCTTATCTTCAAATTTCAGGTTAGTATCGGGCTTTGCTGCTGGCCGGCTGCAGGAACTTGGCCAAGTCTTTTCTCTCTGAGTTTACTTTTCTCCAGCATTGAAAAGGAAATAATTTGCTTATCTCACAGGTTTGTTGTGAGAGATAAGATACTTGATTAAAAAAAATCACCTAGCATAGTGCTTGCCTTATTGTACTCAATTAATGCTAAGAGATCAGACTAGAACTGAGAATGTCCTTGAGGGATTATCTAGTCCATCCCTCAGCCTGGAGGCCAATGAGTGCCCCTAGAGTTCTGGTTAAAGTTTCTTATTTTCTTTTCTAATATTTCTAAACGTGTCGACTACACAGACATCTTCAACAGTGGTGACAACATTTATTGAGAACCTCCTGTATGTTGTACCATATAGCTTGTGTACATTAAAAAGATGAATTAGATGTGTCTAAGACACCAACAAATTATAGTATTGTAGGGTACACAGCAGTGTAGATAGTATTAAAATTCAGTACAGTAAGTGCTATACTCCAGGTATGAGCCAGATAATGTGGATGCACTGTGAGAGAAAAAAATGGGTTCTGCCAGATTTGAGAAAATCTTCAGAGCAAAGTTGATATTTGAACTGGGCTTCTATCCCAAACAGGAACTTGCCAGGGAAAGGTATGTGTGTGTTGTGTTTGTGTGTATTTGGGGAAAGACAGGCGGTGGTGGTGTTCCAGGTAGAGTGAAGAGCACATGCAGAGGCTGGGAGCAGGAACAAACATGGCATGTTCCAGTTTAATGTGACCTGAGCGTAAGGTGAGTAGATGGCTGGTTGGGGCAGGTAGAGCACAGAGAGGTAAGAGATAGGACTGGAGAGGTGAATTGGAACTGTGCTCCATTCCGTTCCTCGTGTTCGACTCTTTGGGACCCCGTGGACTGTAGCCTACCAGGCTTCTCGGTTCGACTCTTTGGGACCCCGTGGACTGTAGCCTACCAGGCTTCTCGGTCCATGGGATTCTCCAGGCAAGAATACTGGAGTGGGTTACCATTTCCTTCTCCAGGGGATCTTCCTGACCCAGGGATCGAACCCGGGTCTCCCGCATTGCGGGCAGACGCTTTAACCTCTGAGCCACCAGGGAACTGTGCTAAGGAGTTAATAAAACTTTATCCTATTGAATAGAGAAGTTACACAGTTAGACCCGTGTTTTAGAAACTCATTTTTGCAACAACTTGAAAGGTCATTCAGTGGTAGGAGGACTGAAAGTGGTAAGCAGATTATTGTCACAGGTCAGGTAAGAAAAGACCAGGGCTGGCATGAGGCAGGCACTCAGGGATTGCAGAGCATTGAAGGCAAAATCAGTAATTCAGATGTATACACCTGGATTTCAGTGGAGTAGGGAGAGTGAAAAGGATGAACCAAAGATGGTCCTATGGTTTGTAGTGTGAATGGCTGAATGGATGGAATATTATCTGACGTATGGACTAGGTAACAGTTTTAATTTTTTACTGATAGATGTCATGCTCTTCTGGGCAGTGGTGCTGCTGAGAGAAAACATCATCCCTTGTCTTGAGCATTTTACCATCTTAGTGAGTAGACAGAAGCACAAAAAATCACCAACCAATGAGCCCCTACCAGAAACAGGTTGATTATGTACTATGTGCTGTGGGAACACAGGAAAACAAATATTTAAGTCTACCAAGGGGAACAGAGAAAGGTTTCACTGGGGAGGTGCCAATTCAGCTTCTACTAAAAAGATGATTAGTTGGTTGCTAGGATAATAAGAGGGCAGTGGCTAGTTCAGGCGAGAACATTTGATAAGTTAAAAATAGTGAGAGAGGATTGTAGAGGCAACAGTTGGCTTGCCCATTAGCTTGTAAGTGGGGTGAGGGCAAGGGTCATTTTTGCTCATCATCATGTCTCAAATCTGAGTGGTAGGAGAGAGAATTAGGTACTGGAGGAAGGGTGGTAGCAGGAAGTCTCTTCACACTGGGGTGAGGTTGTAGAGATAATGAATCTGGATTGATTTTTGTGAAAAAAGCTGAAGAGGAAAAGGAAAGTGTGAGAGAGAAGGTGGCAAGTTTTGAGAGAAATAAACTGATGCAGAGAAATGAAATAGATTTGGACCAGTTCAGTCCTCTCTAGGATTCTTCTTGATATTGATAGAGAGAGGCGTTCCTTGTAAGCTCCGCTTTCCCTTCTTTCCTCTTAGCATAACCAAAGCCCTTGGAAAATCTGTTTGGATTGTAGACTGTGGATGCTGCGTGGTGGGCATGGCAGAGTGGTGTATCCCATCTGTTGAAGGGCAGATGGTTGTGGGGAGTGGGATTATCTGAGTAAGCATCTAACTAACTACTTATCTCTTTAGCTAAGGTAAATAGCCCTGATTTCTTTTGATCTTTAACACTGGTGGTATTTTCAACCTTTTAGTCATTTGGACTATGACCCCTCCCCCCATTCCAATAGTTCCCATTTCCTGTCTCACTCCCACCTCTCAGTGAAGTGTAGACATTTCAGGGAAAAAGAAGATTTTACTTCAAAGAAAAAGTGAAAAGGGGGCTTTTTGAATCATTTCCTTCAATTTATATTTCAGAAGTCCCAGTTGAGAAAACTACTTTTCTAGATGATAATCAGTGACACAAATAACAAATTATGACAGCCACAATGGTCTCCCAGATTGTTTCCCATTTATTTGTTGCTAGGTGGTCGATTTAAGTTGCCAGAGATGCTCGGACTCTGGAATAAATAGAATTAATGATAGAATTATAAAGAATAATAGAACCAGGGAATGGCTTAGAAATCCTCTAGATTCTAGGACAAACTCCATACTTCACAGATGTAGACGCAGTCCAAGCCATGCACTCATGTTATCACAGGAGCCAAGCTGGGCTTTCCCTGAGTCCACAGGCCTGACCACTGCCCACCTGGCACACGGCTGTGCTGCAGACTGCAGACGCAACACCACATTCTCATTCCCTGACTGCTGTCAGCTGCTCTGATTTCTGCCTTGATTGCAGAAACTGCAGGGTGGTAGTACCTATGGCAAATGAGTCATCTCAGCACAGGACAGTTGCTTCTCTAATGATGGAGTCACGGAACAGTAGGGAGAGAGATTCTCTTGGTGGGAGTCTTCTGCAGCTCATTTCCACACTGCTCTTTGGTCCTGGGACCTAATCTGTCCCTTTTGTGAAGGTCATACAGACATTGCCAGCAAAAGGCTCTAATGTCTCACTAGGTCTTACTGATGACCCCAGGACCCATTGAGCCTTCTCTTGAAACACACCAGATAATGTATACCTTGTGTAGTCAGTTAACCCTCATGACTACTGATTCCAGACCTTTCCCACCTCCTCTGAACAGCTTTCTTCAGCTGCCCTGGCCCTCTGGGACACCAGTCTCCTCTGTGACCCCCCATGGGAGCTATTCTTGGGGCACCTGTACCCAGGCTGGTGGTCAGAAGGGCCTCTGGACCATCTGGTAATCCTCCCGGTCAGCCTTTCCTCTGTCTTCTCAGAATCACTCCAGACTTTTGTCTCCTGCCCCCAACTTCACCAAGAAATTGTTGATCTTAGGGTGAGAACTTCTCAGCTCCCACACCCAACCTTGCTGACCATCATTTGCACTCACTGCTTCCCCGTTCCTCAGGGGGAGATGTGTCCCTGCCCTGTCTGCAGTTAGTCTCCCCCTCCCTCTCCCTAGGGCACTTGCTCACTAATCCTCCCTGCTATATTTCCTGTGTCTTCAAACTTTTCTTTCTTTGTTGACTCTTTCCCTTAGGATACAAGTACCCTCAAAAGTCTCTCCCATTAAAATAAACAGACATGAGCAAAACCACACTCATCAAACAACAGTTCATTAGTCCTTGCCTCCCCCTGGCATCCTACCCTTCCTTGGTCGCCCCTGCCTCTGCTCAGCCTTTATACCATCATTCCCATCCTGCTCCTGCCCATTTGCAGTGGCCTGATGCCTGATTGCCAGACTTCATTATTTTATTTGCTAACAAATCTTTCTTCAGATACCAGGGATCTTCAGGAGTTAATTCTTTGTGGGGCAGCCCCTTCTGGGGTCAGAGTCCTCTCCGGATAAGTTGTCAGATTGTGGGTTGATAGTCTGTCTCTGACACCACCCAGTGGCCTGTTGTGACTATGGGTGGAGTAGGGGGGTGGCTGTGATCCTTGGCAGATACTCTCTGACTTTGGTCCAAGGTCTTTAGAAAACCATTGTGAGAGCAAGACAATCTGTCCTGAGAACTAGGCCCTTTGATTTTTAGAATGTTGACTTTAACTGGCATTGCATATTTTATCTCTTGCTGTGTTTCTTTTCTAACTTGAGAGTGATCTTTTTCTCCCTTTACATTTGAATTAGAAAATGCTGTGTGTGGGGGGCGGGGGAAGGGATTGGGGTAGGGAGTAATGGTGACATAACTGTAGCAAGCATTTCTGTTTATGTTAGTCAAAATGTGAAATATGAAAACTGAGGTGTTTAAATCTCTAATTTGTCCCCTACGAGAAAGAAAGGCTTTTGCAAGGTCATAGCACAGCTCAGAGGAGGCTAGGTGAAAGAATTTGGATACACACCAGAGTGCTTTACAAACCACCCTGGCCCCCCTGAGCTCTGGAATAGATCCTTGAAATGGGCCGGTGTGGTAGCCAAACATAGGGGTATTTGAAAATTCCTGCAGTGGGCTGCTCCAACTCACACCATGAGTAATTCAATAGATCTTCTGGAAGCCTTCCTGGGAGCAGACATCCCACTTCCCTGGGATAGGCTCTTTAGAATGAGCGAGGCTTAGCCACTTCTTCAGATTTGCTGTAAGGAGTTTCTTTTCTGTCCCACCAAGTCCAGTTCTCCAAAGATCGGAGATCCAGAAATAAGTCCTCCAAAACAGAGATCAGTGTCACTAGTTTGTCACCTGGAGTCTTACCTCAGAGCCTGATAAGACATGGATGTTTGCACTAGTAACTTGAAGGATGGGTTAAGGATATGAAGTGATCGAAAGTATTATGGTCATGGAATTAAGTGGTCTAAAACTCCATCTCTTTGCTTGTTTGTTTTTTAAATTAATTGCTCAGAAGCTAAGATTATGAACACAAGTGTTATTAGATATTATTTATTATGAAAAAAGATCAGACCTTTTTTCTCTTTATCTTGAACTAAAGTGAACAGATTTTCTTTTTCTTTGGATTTATTAAAGGTTGACTACTGAATCCATTATCTTCTTGTATGTTAAACAGTGATGGATTACCATCAGTAATTTAATTTTCTCCTCAATGACTGCTCACCTCTAGTATGCTGCTGCTGCTGCTAAGTCTCTTAGCAGTGTCTGACTCTGTGCGACCCCATAGAGGGCAGCCCACCAGGCTCCCCCATCCCTGGGATTCTCCAGGCGAGAACACTGGAGTGGGCTGCCATTTCCTTCTCCAGTGTATGAAAGTGAAAAGTGAAAGTGAAGTCGCTCAGTCGTGTCCGACTAGTAGCGACCCCATGGACTGCTGCCTACCAGGCTCCTCTGTCCATGGGATTTTCCAGGCAAGAGTACTGGAGTGGGGTGCCATTACCTTCTCCGCACCTCTAGTATACTACTCCTTAAACCTTGCTTCTTATGCTACTTGACCACGCCTATTTTTCTTCACAGGTGTGTAGAGTGATGACAGGGATGAATTCCCAGCCAGCTCAGTGAGGTATGCATGGGAGTCTTGGGAACTTCCCTCCTCATCTGACCAACCTGCTTTAACCACCTTTATCTCTACTATGTTTTCTTTGCCACTTACACCTAAAAATATTCTAGTCCAGCCTCCCTCCCCAACCAAGTCACCATTTGCTTATAAGGAATGCCTCACAGACAACACATTTATATTTTGGTAGCTTTGACTGGTAAAAACGCCCACACCTGTTGTCCTCTAATTCCTTCCATCGACCCTAGAAGGGAAACGTAGACTTTTTCTTTCTTCTAGAAATGTGAAGGCAGTTCTCATTTCTCTGTTTCCTCCTTCCCCTTCTTTTCTAGGCTGAACTGTCTTAGTTTCTGTGTTGTAGTCTTTTAGCCTCCCTGACTGCTTTCCTCTGAGCAGGAGGGCTACGTTTTTATTAACAAATGGTACACAGGACTGGACATCATCCACTGAGGAGTGAGGCAGGACTGTCATCCCATCTTATCTTTATACTGTACCTTTAAGATCACATTGGCTTATTTTCATTAATTGAACAGTAATTTATTAATTTCCTCCCATGTGGTAGACATTGTAGTAGATACCTAGGTGCTGGGAATATGTATAAATGCTCTCAGGGAGCAAACATGCTAGAAAAGAGGGAGAAAGGGAGAAAGTAAGCAAAAATAGGTAACTAATACTTTGGCCACCTCGTGTGACGAGTTGACTCACTGGAGAAGAGTCTTATGCTGGGAGGGATTGGGGGTGGGAGGAGACGGGGACGACAGAGAATGAGATGGCTGGATGGCATCACCGACTCGATGGATATGAGTTTGAGTGAACTCCGGGAGTTGGTGATGGACAGGGAGGCCTGGCGTGCTGTGATTCATGGGGTCGCGGAGAGTCGGACACGACTGAGCGACTGAACTGAACTGAAAAAGCAAGTATGCTGAGTGTTAGCCTAGAAGTACAGGGTGGTGTGTGTGTAAGTAGTTGGGGGACATTTCCTAACTGGAGGGTTAGGAAAGACCTCCGCAAGGAAGGACCATAAAGCAGGACCATAAAGCAATTGGACAGGAGATTAGGTGCAAGAGCGAGGGAGAGCTGGAGGAAGGAACGGAATGTACCAGGCAGAACAAAGAACATATGCAAAGGCCTCGAGGTGAGAAGCAGCTGAATGTAGCACCGTCTGAAGATGAGACTATAAAGAAGAGGAGGCAGGGATGAAGTAGGGGATATAGGGAGTGTCCACACTGTGGGTTCCTTAAAAGCTGATTATTCAACACAGGTTTGAGCACTCTTCTGGGCCCTAGAGTCATGCCAGTTAAGAAAACAGACCAAGAGAAAAATCCCTTCCCTCATAGTACATAGAGTTTAGTGGAATTAGGTTAAAAAACCTTATCAAAGAATTTAGATTTTACTCTAAGAGCAGGTGGAACCCACTGAAAGGGTTAAATGGAAGAGTAATGTGGTTAGAATTATGCTGTTTTAAAGTTAGGCATATGATTTCACCCACCGGGAGTACTTTTGACAATGAAAGTAATTATGAATAATTGTGATAGAACAATAGAACTTTGGCCGGTTCTAAAGATAGGCAAAAGCAAGAAAGATAGGCACCCTTTTAAAACATGGGCAAAAGACCAGAAAGAAGCAAGGCTGAAGGCAGAGACTGGCCATTGCAGGGCCCAGGGGAAAGATAGCCAGGCCTGGTACCGAGACGTTGAGAAGCACTTAGAGGGAAAGACCTGTTGTCCAAGACAGGCAAAGGACAAGAAATGCAGAGTGGCACCAAAAGCCTTCTTCCAGACTGATTAGGATTCAGAAACCAGTAACCATTTGCTCAGTTCATTGGATTTGTTACTGGTTTCCTGCTTTCCTGTTACCTTCTCTACATCTTGACCGACTAAGTCAGAGTTCTTGATGGAACCTATACAGGTATGTAGACCCATCTATTTTGTTTTTCTGAATTGTTTGTCCAGTAAAAAAATGTTTAAAAAACAAACAATTAAGGGATGATTAGCCTCATAAGACTTATTCATTATGGCCTCTTGATCCCAAGATTGCTGCTTCCTTTCAAGTGTTGACTTACAGTCAGTGTACCAAGTTAATCAGGGTTCTCCAAAGAAGTGCGTGCACGCACACACACATACATATATATATATGGATATTTCTTATAGGAATTGGCTCACACAGTTACAGAAACTGACAAGTCCCATGATCTGGTGTGTCTACAAGCAAGAGAATTAGCAAAGTTGGTGGTGTGACTCAGTCTAGATCCCCATGACTTGAGAACTGGGGAGTCAGTGGTGTAAGTGGCAGTTTCTGTCCCAATGTCCTAGAAACAGAAATGCTGATATCCGAGAGCAGGAGAAGATGAATGTCCCAGCTCAAGCAGAAAGAGCAAATTTGTCTTCCCCCTACCTTTCTGTTCTATTCAGTCCCTCAACAGATGAGATGGTGTCCACCCTTACTGGTATGGACAATCTTTTTTACTCGGTCTCCTGATTCAAATGCTAATAGCTTCCAGTCACACTCTCACAGGTATACCTGGCAAAAATGTTTTACTAGTTATCTAAGCATTTCTTAGCCAGTCAAGTTGACAAATAAAATTAACCACCATATGGTTAGTACACATATAAGGTTAAATTCTTTTCCAGGAGAACAATCCATTTTAAGTGCTGAATTTATCCTTTTAGTGGTTGACTTGTTCCAAATAGAAAACAGTAGTTCTCTTAGTTGTTCTTGGTCTTTTTCTTTAAGTGTGTAAGTTCCCTTTAAATCATAACTCCCTAGAGCAGCTTAACGTCAGGCCATTATATGACCATTATTTCTGAGCCAGTCTGTTTTCTTTCACTTTGGCCACAGAGTATGTGATGTATGGCATTTTCAGGACAGGGTCAGAAGTTGTGAAATACCGTTAACCATCAGGAGAGGACCTACTAAAAGACTGAAGAACTGTGGATGAATCAGCACAAACCAGAAATTGCTGTTAGAGAAGCAGCTTGGTTCTTACCGTCAGAGAAGCCTCTCTTTCATGCAGAAGGAGGGGACTTTCTTGGTCCCTGACCACCCTAACTTTGTAACTTATAAAGACAATACTATTGATCTGGGGGTGATGTTCTAGGTTCTTAGGAAGAATATTTATCAAAATTGTTGCTGAACATGCTTGATGTGCAGAATGCTGTTTAAATGCTTAATTATCAGAAGTGAATCCAAATAATGACTGAGTTTGATTCCCTGTGAATTAGAACTGCTGTTCCCGATGAATGACCATTAGTAGAGTTTTCCAGTGTCTCCAATTGCACAGTTCTGAGACTTAGCCATAAATAACTTACTGATTGATTGAGGAGGAAACCAGGGGCCCTGTTAGTGTTGGTGAAATGGTAGGTTCCTGAAAAAAATCTTTTACTTTACTATTAAATGATGGGTGGAAAGGAGGATAGTCTCTTAAAGCTAAAAGATATTATTCTTATAAAGGCTCTCAAAATGTAGACAAACAAGTAAGTGGTTAAAGATCTGTTTGGGATTTGCATTTTCTAGGTTCACTGGCATGCAGAGACTGGGGTAGGTTTTAGTACTGGAGGGACCTGCTTTATTCTTTGTATGTTCCATTCCATGATTGCATCTCCTTTCCTTGTGCAAGAGGAAGAAGAGTGACTCATGATGACTCCTGGTTTTAATTTCAGTGAATTCCTGAAGGTGCAAACTGAGTCAACAAATCGTCTCATTTAGCTTCACTCTGGCTTATTTCTTTTGAGGGGAGATATTTGCTAGTTTAGATAGTAATTTGAGAAGTAGATTATATATTAAACTGTGGCAAGAGAACTCCAGAAACTTGAAAATTAACTAAGCACTAGAAGTAAATGCTCATCTTGTTTTCTGTGACCTAAAAGATGTCCCTAAGCTAGACACATGAGCCACAATCACTGCCTCTCCTTCCCTCCTGTCAACACAGAGTTTATGAAGCACTGACTTTATCCCTGGCACTATCCTATGTCCTGGGGATATAGAATGTACCTTTCACCCCATGTTGTTGCCTCTCATCAAAGAGGAGACCAACAAACAAATTGCCGTACAGGAGGATGCATGTGGTCCTGAGGAGGCCAGCATGCTGAGAAAGTGGCTAACAGGCTGGAAGTTGGGAGGCTTGTTATGCAATCAAAACTGTGAGCATTTTGTAAAAGCTGTTTGTTAAGTTAACATTTTTCTTTTGTTTTTGTTGGGTCCTTTGTGGATTTCTCTTGACTGTAGAGGAGTTATGAGTCACTGTTGAAGATTTTTGTGAAGAAATACATCATTTATTGCTAGGCAGAGGAGGAGCTATTATAATTCAGTGAACCTTGGAGCAATGCAAATTTAGTGGATCAGAAACAGTGTTTGTAATGGGTATGAAGTACTGCTGCTGCTGCTAGTAAGTTGCTTCAGTCGTGTCTGACTCTGTGCGACCTCATAGACGGCAGCCCACCAGGCTCCCCCATCCTTGGGATTCTCCAGGCAAGAACATTGGAGTGGGTTGCCATTTCCTTCTCCAATGCAGGAAAGTGAAAAATGAAAGTGAGGTCGCTCAGTCATGACCAACTCTTAGTGACCCCATGGATTGAAGCCTACCAGGCTCCTCTGTCCATGGGATTTTCCAGACAAGAGTACTGGAGTGGGTTGCCATTGCCTTCTCTGATGAAGTACTAATCACCCAAATCAAATGCCATCACAATGAACCTGGAAAGAGTCGCTTTTTTCCCAACTGGAGTAAAACTTCTTCATATTAAATGTATTTGTTAAAAATAGCATTTTTGGTTTTTGGACACTGGAGACAAAGTAGAGTGTCAAGACTCAGCTTTTTGGAATCAAACATTTACTTGTTCAGTTGACAAGAATTTTCCTGAACAAGTGGAAGGAGCAGTTAGAAATGCCCCAAACAAGATTTTGTGTATTTCACGGCTGTTTCTCATGAGAATACAGAATGATGAGAGGGAAGTGTAATGAGAGGTTAAAGTGTTATTGCTGATTGTTGCCTGTTAAGTTTTAGGGGAAGATGAATGTTAGATGCAAGCTTTGGTAAAAATTCTGAGGGACTTTTCAGTGTTTCAGTGTCTAATGGTTCTATTTCTTTATAATGCAGAATTTCATTTTAAAACTTAAGAGATTTTTGTTGTTAGCACTTTTAGAAACAGCCCAAACATCAGCTAGTCATAAGTGACCTTCTCCTCTCTTACATGTTGATGTAAAAATCTTTATAGGAAGAAAAAACTCTTACTCCTTAATTATAGAAAATAGACTTGAAATGTGTGCAACCCATTTGGATTAAGATAGAACAGCTATACAGCCTGGTATCATAATTATCCGTTGTTAAAGATGAGGGGTGATGAAAACAACTGTTACATGGAACAGAGGACATAAAGATTGCTTCTGAATGAGGTGAAAGGCTGAGAGATAGCAACTTAAAACTCTGTGTAAGAAATAGCACACTTAATCTGGTGCACAATTTAACTCAGAGACATGTTTTGATGGCCTAGAATGTGTCCACACTATTCTGAGTATTGTGTTTACAAGAATTGAGAGACATAGTCCATCAAGAAGCTCCTAGTAAGTAGTCCAATGGTTAAGACTCTGTACTTCCAATACAGGGGGTACGGGTTTGATGCCTGGTTGGGGAACTAAGATCCCACCTGCCATGTTGTGCAGCCAAAATCAGTATTAGAAAAAGTTTTTAGTATAAGCAGGAAAAACTAACAGTAACTTATTGATACAGCAATAGTTATGGTTGGGGAACTAAGATTCCACCTGCCATGTGGTGCAGCCAAAATCATTATTAGAAAAAGTTTTTAGTATAAGCAGGAAAAACTAACAGTAACTTATTGATACAGCGATAGTTATGGTTGGGGAACTAAGATTCCACCTGCCATGTGGTGCAGCCAAAATCATTATTAGAAAAAGTTTTTAGTACAAGCAGGAAAAACTAACAGTAACTTATTGATACAGCGATAGTGCTCAGGAGGTCATCTAAGAGGGGATGCTGCTTCTGAGAACAGTTAGACATTTGCTAGATAGAGAAATAATGGAAGAATCTTCTAGACAAAGAGAAAAGGATGGTAAAACTTTGGCCATATAAGAGTCTACAAGGTATTAAGGCATTTGACTCATTTGGTTAAAGCATAGGGTCTGTACATGAGAGTTGAACTATAAAGAAGGCAGAGCTCAGTAGAACTGATGCTTTTGAACTGTGGTGCTGGAGAAGATGTTTAACAGTCCCTTGGACAGCAAGGATTTCAAACCAGTCAATCTTAAAGGAAAGCAGCCCTAAATATTCATTGGAAGGACTGCTGCTGAAGCTGAAACTCCAATCCTTTGGTCAGCTTATATGAAGAGCCGACTCATTGGAAAAGACCCTGATGGTGGGAATGACTGAGGGCAAAAGAAGAAGGGGTGACAGAAGATGAGATGATTGGATGGTATCACCAACTCAATGGACATGAGTTTGAGCAAATTCCAGGAGATAGTGAAGAACAGGGAAGCCTGGCATGCTGCAGTCCTTGGGGTTGCAAAGAGTCGGAACTGACTTAGCAACTAAACAACAAAACAACAAAATAGGGTATAAATTCAGGGGGAAGAATGGGAGCCAGACTGTGATGGGCCCACCTAAGATGTTTGAATGCTTTCCTCTAGATGACAGGGAGCCAGCATGGTCCTCCACCCACCAGCATTTTATTATGAACAGTTTCAAAACATATAGCAAAGCCGAAAGAATTCTCCATGAACACTTGTACAACTATCATTCAGTTTGTGTTTTACTATAAACATTTTATTATACTTGTTTAATCACCAGTATATCCAACCATCCATTCCTTTGTAATCCACCAATCCGTTTTATTTTTTTGCCTTTCAAAACAAATCACAGATCTCAGAACATTACTCTTTAAATATTTCAACATGAATATCATTACCTGGAATTTATTGTTTAAACCATTTAATGTAAAATCATAATCTTCATGGATTTTAAATGAAAATAAGAGAATCAATTTTATATTTAGAAAATATAATGTGAGGAACCTATTCAAATAGGGAAACAAATTAGAAACTTGCTTCAAAAATCTAAGTGAGAGATGCTAAGAATGTGATGAAAGCCTGCAGTAGGAATGGAGAAGTGAAGTAAAGTGAAAGTTGCTTAGTCATGTCCAGCTCTTTGCGACTCCACAGACTGTACAGTCCATGGAATTCTCCAGGCCAGAATATTGGAATGGGTTGCCTTTCCCTTCTCCAGAGGATCTTCCCAACCCAGGAATTGAACTGGGGTCTCTTGCATTGCAGGTAGATTCTTTACCAATTGAGCTATCAGGGAAATCCCAGGAATGGAGAGGTACCAGTTAATTCAAGAACCATCCCAGAAGTAGAGTCAATGAATCAGATGACAAGCTGAATGTAGGGAGGGGATCAGTGGAGAACAAAGGCAGGATGGTGGGAGTATAAAAAGGGAGGGATGAATCCAAGGCTTTCTATTCTGGACAACTGGACGTTTGATGATGTGATATGCAATACAGAGGGGGAAAGAAGTTTGGAAATAGAGCAAAAAATAAGTTGAGGCCATCTCTTAAGGAAAGCATTCAGAGTAAGCAGAGAATAGGGGTTAAGGGAACCACTCTGGGGAAAGCCAGTGTTTAAGGAACAAGAGGGAAATGCTGAACCAACATGGGAGGCACAGAGGAATAGTCAAAAGACTAGAAATTTAAAATGCTCAGCTGGTCAATTTGAAATGCTCCATGTCTTCTACACAAGCCCACACTCTTCCAGAGCTTCCCTTCAAGCCTTTGATAGACAGACAGACAGACAGACAAAGGTTTATTATGTGTTTACTATGTTCTGGAGTTCATAAGTGGTTTGTAAGTCAGGGACTCTTTGAATCCTTGTAACAACCCTATTTTATAGATGAGGGAAAAAAGGGAACTTAGGGATAGAAATGTCAAGTAATTCGCTGAATGTTTTGCAGTTAGTAAGTGGCAGAGCCAGTTTTGAACTGAAGTCATTCAGATTTGTCTTATTGTGATGGCCAAGGAAAGAGGGAAATTCCAGGAAAATATACTCCGAGCGGTCACAGTCCTTCATGATCTGAACCCTAACCTACATTTCCAACTTTGTCTTCTAATTACTCTTTACTTACTTGAGATTGGTCAATTTGAAATGCTCCATGTCTTCTACACAAGCTCATACTCTTCCAGGGCTTCCCAAAGTGTTTTGTGGGCCACTAGTTTCATGAGATATTCTGTGAAAAATAGTATCCTGTGGTCAGACAAGTCTGAGAAATGCTGCCAGCTCAATTCTCTTGGAAATTTGTGATGTATTTTAGTCCATCTAAGGAGTGAACTCTGGGAGTTGGTGATGGACAGGGAGGCCTGGCGTGCTGTGATTCATGGGGTCGCAAAGAGTCAGACACGACTGAGCAACTGAACTGAACTGAACTGAAGGGGTATTGGGAAGTGCCACAGTAAAGACCCTATTCTAAATTTGTCTGTCAAATGTCTCCCAGACGTAGTTGAACTTATTTGACCTTGGGACCCATCCCTCTTTTACTTGTAGAAAATCTGTAAACTCCCCTCATAACTAGAATTCTGCAACACTCCTAGTGAACCTCGACTTGACTTTTCCTCAGGTGATTTTAAGTGAGATACATGGCATAGCTTTATTTGCTCTCACTCTTCTTGGCCATGGGACACATTCTCTCCTGGACCATCATTATTTGTGCCTTGCTTTCCTCCCAGTGCCCGGGTCTTACATGGGACCTAGCTCGGTGCCTCTCTTACAGTCGTTGTTTCATCTATTTGTGCATAAGTAAAATGAATAGACGGAGAAGGCGATGGCAAGCCACTCCAGTCCTCTTGCCTAGAAAATCGCATGGACAGAGGAGCCTGGTGGGCTGAGTCCATGGGGTCGCTACTAGTTGGACACGACTGAGCGACTTCACTTTCACTTTCACACATTGGAGAAGGAAATGGCAACCCACTCCAGTGTTCTTGCCCGGAGAATCCCAGGCACCGCGGAGCCTGGTCGGCTGCCGTCTGTGGGGTCGCACAGAGTCGGACACGACTGAAGCGACTTAGCAGCAGCAGCAACAGCAAAATGAATAGAACACAGAGGAAATTCGTACTTTTTCTTTTGAAATGAAACTTTTCTCTTAAAAGGACTTTTCTGTTTCAAAATGTAGATGTAAATTTAGACTCAAACCAGGCTTTTCTTTGAGAATAAGAAGAATGTATGTTTCCAGTTTTAATTTTCTTTTGAACTGTTTGCTCTTGGGGTCAGTTGATGAATAAACTTAGGAAAGTAACATTTTGGTCACTTCTCTTTTACATGTTTAACAGGATATACCATGAGGTCTTGGAAACATCACTGTTCTTGAGCAGTATCTGGTCTTATTATATCATTTAAAGCCAGACTTGGATTTGTTAGCTAAATCAGTGCATACTTATATCTTTGAACTTCCTTACCAGTTTGTTGTAATTATTTCTCTTGCTTATTCTGACTTATGGTTGGAGGTAGTCCCACTGGTTTCATTATTTCATTTGTGAATCCTTATATAGAACTTAATCAAATGTGAGGTTGTGTCTGATCTTCCTCTCCTTTGGAATTGTATAACACATTCAGCTATGCCCTCCTCTGTTTTCCCCATGGAGAAAGAGGAGAGCCTTCTCTGATTCCCTCCCACTCTCTTTCCTGCATCATGCAGCTCATGACTCCCACGTGTGGGTGTCCTATAGAAGTGTGTGTGTGTTTGTCTATGAAAGAGAGAGAGTGTGTGTGTACAGGGCAGGGGAGTCATGTGGAGGGAGTCAGGGCAGTCATGAACACAGGCAGTCTTGGGAGCATGGAGATCCCTAGGAAAGGCCTGAGCATTAGGGTAAAAATGACTGCTTTCCTCCTCCACATTAACCACACCTGCATGCAAGTTTTGTTTATTCCTTAGCTGGATGTCCTACCTCTGAATCTGGACACCAGTGAGTTTAGAGGGCTCTGTAGGAGTTTTATTAGCTCACGTGCTTGTTTCCAAGCCCCTGATTAATCATAATTATTGCTTTAGAATGAGTCAGGGATTTTTTTATGGAGAAGACAAACCCTCCTTGAAATATATTTTTATTTTCAGAGTCTCTTTAATGCCACAAAGTGTTTAGTGTTTTGAATTTTGCTTATGTGAATGTGGTGATGGTACATTAATAATCATCCTTCAGAGAAACAACAGGCCTGGTGGCCACTTACACAGAAAGTTCAAAGTTTATTATAGTAAATGATTTGAAATTTAAGAGAGTAAGAGAGACCTAAGAATCAGATCTGGCTATGTATAATAGAAGAACATTGTGCTATCAAGAATAAGTCTCATCATTTTCCATAGTGACATTATGGTATGAAGTTAAAATGGCAATATTTTACATGGTGTGACAAAATTGTATTGTCATGGCCACCATATCATCAAGAGAGAAAATTAACATTTAGCTTCACTGTTCATAAATAATACTGAAATGTTTAGAGCAAGCATTAGAATTTTTTAAGAATGAACAACTAGTATGATGTCATCAAAATGGAAAGTGTTGCAAAGGGAAGAAAACCCTTTTGGCTGAATGCACAGCGGATACTGATGGTATTCATTAAGCATGAAACAATAAGAGGAACAAAATTTTCAACTCCGTCCCTTCCCTTATGAAATATCTTCTGTGTTTTCAGGCTCCCTTTGAAGTCAGTATATGATCTTTGCTTTAATCCATTTTTAAAGCTTCCTTTGATGTCAGTGGGAGCTCATGCCTGAAAGAGAGGAAAGTGTCTGAGGATTGGATGCCTGCTGGGGAAGAGGGACCAGCCTAATCATCACTGGAAAATAACATTTATTGATTGTCCTCATGTGCACGGTCCATTAGACTCCACACTAAAGTGACTTTTATACTGGTTTGATTCATTTCTAGTATTACATAGAAGATGATCCAAACCAGTTACTTCTTTTTAGGGCAGGGGTTTTTATTTCAAATCATTGGAAAAAATGAGTATTTTAAATGGAAATAATTATTTTGTCTTGACATTCTCACAAACCCTGTTTCACCTAAGTGAATTTTGCAAATAGCTGAAACTAGTAATTGTCTAATAGAGTAATTCTTTCAAGGACAATGGAAGAGTATAGGATTATTTTCTCCAGTATGAAATTACTTGACTTTAAAAAAATTCTCATTAAACACTTTGGAGCAAAGTAAAAGTAATTTATTTCTCATTCTTCCTGCCTCTTCCTTTATACTGCCACTTGTCCTCTGTATATCTGTTTCTATTCTGCTTTCTTACTTTACACAGAGTTACCTGAAGAAGGGGCCAGAGGTCTGAGGCATCAGTATACCTTTCCTACAGGGTGAAATATTAAGATGGTCCCTTATTTCATTTCCTTTTTCTCTCCCCTTGTCTTGTCCTGTTCTTCATTTTCTATCTACTCTCCTAGGACCACCTACTTCTTTTCCTTTCCGTTGGGGCCCACCCTCATGATGTCAGCCCCACCTGTGAACAGAGGGCCTCCATCAATATCTGCCCCCGTACTTTGGTTGCAGGTTCGAGCTCTGCATCTCTGTTTGGATCCTGACTTGGATTCCTCTTGGGGCCTCAAACTCAATATTTCAAAGGTGAGCTCAGCAACTCTTGTCAAGATCCTCCTTTTTAAGTACTGCAAATGGTATCACCTTCCAGCTAGCCTCCACCTAGCCTGAAAATCTGTGAATTGCCCTTGACAATGATGTCTCCTCCCTATCATACCACCTGTAGTCATTTAGCAAATCCTGTCATGTCTACCTCGGAAACTCAGGATCTGCTCCTTCTCCACTCCTCTCTGCCACTACTCATCTAGTCCCTCTTCCCACCTTGCCAGTGGCCACAAGTGCCTTCTCTCTGGTCACTTTGTCACACAAACTTGTCTTCACAAGGTTGCAACTTTCCTTCCTACAATTTGATGCTGGCCATGTCATTCTCAAACTTAAGAGCACTCCCCACCCCTTTGCCTCTGCTGAGCATGTGAAGTCTTCTGTAATCTGACCTAACTCTCCAGCTTCTTTTCTATGTAGTAAGCCCATGGCTCCTGCCACTGAAAATGCTCCCTGATTCATTTGGCAAGTGTCTGCATATCCTTTAAGACCAGTTGGAGTGTCTTTTCTCCAAAGCCTTCTCCAGTGTCTTCAGGCAGTCCTTTGCCCCATTTTTGGGGTTCCCACACTCTTCTTTTAAAGAGACATTTTTGATGGTCTGTTTTAAAATTCTGAAAGAGATGGGAATACCAGACCACCTGACCTGCCTCTTGAAAAACCTGGATGCAGGTCAGGAAGCCACAGTTAGAACTGGACGTGGAACAACAGACTCGTTCCAAATAGGAAAAGGAGTACGTCAAGGTTGTATATTGTCACCCTGCTTATTTAACTTATATGCAGAGTACATCATGAGGAACGCTGGGCTGGAAGAAGCACAAGCTGGAATCAAGATTGCCGGGAGAAATATCAATCACCTCAGATATGCAGATGACACCACCCTTATGGCAGAAAGTGAAGAGGAACTCAAAAGCCTCTTGATGAAAGTGAAAGAGGAGAGTGAAAAGGTTGGCTTGAAGCTCAACATTCAGAAAACAAAGATCATGGCATCTGGTCCCATCACTTCATGGGAAATAGATGGAAAAACAGTGGAAACAGTGTCAGACTTTATTTTTTTGGGCACCAAAATCACTGCGGATGCTGACTGCAGCCATGAAATTAAAAGACGCTTACTCCTTGGAAGGAAAGTTATGACCAACCTAGATAGCATATTAAAAAGCAGAGACATTACTTTGCCAACCAAGGTCCGTCTAGTCAAGGCTATGGTTTTTCCCGTGGTCATGTATGGATGTGAGAGTTGGACTGTGAAGAAAGCTGATCGCTGAAGAATTGATGCTTTTGAACTGTGGTGCTGGAGAAGACTCTGGAGAGTCCCTTGGACTGCAAGGAGATCCAACCAGTCCATTCTGAAGGAGATCAATCCTGGGTGTTCATTGGAAGGACTGATGCTAAAGCTGAAACTGCAATACTTTGGCCACCTCATGCGACGAGTTGACTCACTGGAAAAGGCTCTGACCCTGGGAGGGATTGGGGGCGGGTGGAGAAGGGGATGACAGAGAATGAGATGGCTGGATGGCATCACTGACTCGATGGACATGAGTTTGAGTGAACTCCGGGAGTTGGTGATGGACAGGGAGGCCTGGAGTGCTGTGATTCATGGGGTTGCACAGAGTCGGACACGACTGAGTGACTGAACTGAACTGAACTGATACCAGAAAGAAAGCTCCTGGAGAGTGCAGTTTATAATTTGTTTCTCTCTCAATCCTCATCCCAGGGCCTACCTCAAATAAGATACAAACTAACAAATATTTGATGAGTGATGATTTTGAGAAGTCTTTTTCACTTACATTTAGGCTTGAAGTTGTATTCTGTTATTGAAGATGCTGGTTCAGACATTAAAATAATAAAACATTTTAACAGATTCTCCCTTCAAGAGGCATATGTTAGAAAATATTTAAGATTTTTTGTCTCTCTGAAGAGAATACAATGCCTATACACTGAGGCTAGTCTAGCAGAAGGACAGAAAGTTCCATCTGTAGGAATGTCCTTAAACTCTTGCATCCTCTGCTGCTAGAGTCCTTGTTACCAGAGGAATGTAAGCCCCTGTCCTTAAAACCACACTAATCAGGTACAGGGAACAGCCATCTGCTTCAGAGCTTTCATTCTCAAGATTTCTGAGATGATTTCGGCTCAGAGCCTCTAATTAAAATTTTTTCTTGGAGTTTTCAGCAAGATCTATAAATCAAACATATAAATCCTCAAAGTCTTATTTTATTTTTTAAGTCTTTATTGAATTTATTACAATATCACTTCTATTTTATGTTTTGGTTTTTTGGTAGTGTGGCATGTAGGATCTTAGCTCCCCAACCAGGAATAGAACCCACAGCCCCCTGCATTGGAAGCCAAAGTCTTAACCACTGGACCACCATGGAAGTTCCAAAGTCTTATTTTAAAAAATGATAACACAGTAGGAGAAACATCCAGCCAAAGTACATAATTTATGGTAAAAATGGGAAACCTTTTTCTTTTAAAGAAAAAATCAGTGGAAAATATCAGTAAGATGCCCATACATGGAGAAGCTTGGTTTTAATTTCAGTGAAGTTTCTGAGCAATGGTAGAGACAGAAAATTGTCTGTTTAACTAATTTCAAAGTTGAATGAGAGCATCTGACTATTAAATTCATAAAATAACAGTCAGTTTCAGCTTCATTATTTGGGCAATTAAAGGAGAAGGGAGTAAAGTAAGTGTTATCTGGAGGCAGAGAAGCGGGTGGGGTGAGGAGTCGGAGGCAGAGCACAGCTTGCCTTAAAGGAAAGGCTGGGAGGGCAGAGCGAGCCCACGAGAAGAGGAAGTTGTTCCCATATTCCCTCCATAACCTTTGTCTTCGAGGTCTCTGCTTTCATCGGCCCTGCTTCCTTTCTAACTTACCTCATCTGGCTGAAACCCTCCTCCAACGGCATGTCTACTCGAGACACTTCAGGTTCTTCTCTCGCTTTCTCATCAGTCTGCCTCCCCAGCCTCTGCCTCCAGACCTCACCTGCTCAGGGTCCAGGGTCCCACTTGCTGTGGGATATCATCTCCTCCCTTTCTTTCCCTGGAAGGATGAAACTTCTACCTGCTAATCTGTAGCTCAGCAGAGTCCTAACTTACTATTGGTGTGTGATTTAACCCTCTTGGCCTCAGTATGCTCATCTGTGGAAAGAACGTTAGCAACGCATGCCTGTCAGGATTGTGAGTTGCCCAGCAGGTCCTCAACAAGCCTTCATTTCCCTTCCCTTCTGTTTTTTGCTGCTGTTCCCACTGACTCACTTCCACCCTGCTGATACCAGTGCTCTTCCAGTCTTCTCAGCATCTAAGCCATCTGCTGGAAATTTGCCTCTGGAATTCCGCCTGGAGTCCATGCCTGTGTCTGAGAGTAGGGTTTCAGAGGGAGGCTCTGCGGTGCAGACCTCTCTGCAGCAGCTGCAGAATCAGACATCGCAGGTTCAGCTCCTTGTCCCACCATGTGCTCCTGAGTGAGCTTCAGGTAGGTTGCATATTCTCTTGGTGGGCTAGTTTCCTCATTTATAATTTGGGAGTAATAATTATTTGTGCTTCTAGGGTCACTGAAAAGATTAGATGAGAAGTGTTGACTGCGATACCCAACACATTGTAAGTGCTCAGTAAATGTTAGAGGTAACCTCAAATTAGAAAACTGACTGAGTGCCTTGTGACCAGGGTTTCCCCAGTAGCTTAGTTGGTGAAGAATCTGCCTGGAGAAAGGAATAGCAACCCACTCCAGTATTCTTTGGCCTGATGTCCTCAATACTCCAGCTTCATTATCTCATCTCAGAAGGAAAGCATGATTCAGTGCCAGGAAAGCATGATTCAGGATTCAAGTGCCAGTTACCGGGGCACATCCAGAGCAGGCCCTTGATAGATGCTGGGGTTCACTGTCTGTGGAGGAGGCGGGTGTGGGGGTGTGCACCAGCTTTGTTTTGCAGGGGAAGGAAGCTGTATCAGCAGGCAAGGATGCAATGACTTGGATGTGGCTCCCTGAAATGGGATAGCTGGTGGCAGCAGGCAGAGAAGAGCGGGCCAGCAAAGGGTGCTGCTGCCATCACCTGAACGCTTTTGGTATTTCTACTGGCCTCACCCTCTTGCTGCCAGCTTGGGAGTTATCAGAACCCTGAAGCCCCTGCTTAAAAAAAAATAAATTGCCTTAGAAAGATCATGCACCATTCCGAGATAGAATTTTGAGATTCTACTCAGGAGGGTAGAGTTCAGGTTTGTTTTTTTTTTTCCCCAGTAAAGAGTAGAGAGAGAAGCTGAAGATGAAACTACTTTCACAGATGAGAAAACTATTTAGGTGTATAAAACCAAAATTGTCCTAAAGCAACTTTAAAAAATATGTTATTTCACTGTCAAAAATAATATTATGTCACATTCTGGTCAGGAGAGCAGACCTATGTGTTTGTGAGTGTGTGTGTGTGTGTGTGTGTGTGTATACAAAAGCATACTGTGTCATTTCCTATTCTAGTCTGAAAAAAGTAGATGAATTATCTTTCAAGGGCCTGTATTATTTTCTAAAATCACTATAGTATCTGAAACTTGTAATTTATCAACTATTCTGAGGCTGAGACGGAATATCTGAATTTGGCCAGTTCCAGAAAATCCAGTATCCTTGCCTGGTGACAGTATAGTGGACTTTTACAGCATGGGACATTTAAAATATACAGATTCATCCAGTAACTTGTGGAAAGGAGTTTAAATATTGTGACTCATCCTACATGCTGAATTACCCAAAAAGCCTAGGCTTGTCTGGAGAACTCCCTTAGGATGGGACACATGCTCTTGCTTTTCCTGAGTTGATCTCGGTTCCCCTGGGTGCCCCAGGGTGGAGCATCTTCCTGAGCTGAGGGTAATTCTGGGTTTAAACATGGCTCCTAAGTGCAAGCCAACTTTGTCATCTCTTGCTTAACCCAAGAAAGAGTCGGTTGTTCCTACCTTGGAGAAAAGTATTTTTGAGGGGCCAAATGTCAATCTCTAATATGGTGCTTTCTTAATGGATTTTTGAGGATGATTTTCAAAGTGAGTTTTTCCTGGATTTAAGCCCTGGTGAAACACAGCTCCTCATTCTGCCACCAGCTGCCTCTCCTTACCTGCCTTGCTACACTCCCTCCCCCAACTCATACTTTCTACGTTGGCCATTGTGCATGTAAGTGATTAGGGATAGCCTGTAGAAAGGCTGGCTCCTGACCAGCAAGTAACTTGTAACCATGTTAACCGGTGTAACGTGTAACCAGCAAGTAACCAGTGCTGGCCACTGGTAACATGATGTGCATTGCTGGGATTAGGAGCACCTGCCCAGGAGTGAGCACACTGCACACTGAAGGCTTGGGGAAACAGTGTGAAGGAGCAAAATCCCTTAACTTGTGACACTGGACTCTAGCACATGAGGAATCTGGTCATTTTGTCCCATCTTGCTAGATTAGTGTGAGGTGGGCTTTCTTTTCAGACTCGGTTAATTCTCTCAATACCAGGGCAATAGGTGGAGGATGAGATGGTTGGATGGCATCACCGACTCAATAGGCATGAGTTTGAGTAAACTCTGGGAGATGGTGAAGGACAGGGAAGCCTGGCGTGCTGTAGTCCATGGGGTCACAAAGAGTTGGACCCAACTGAGTGACTGAACAACAAGGTTGAATCTCTAGGGTACAGATTCTGTGTCTTGCATTGCCCTAATATGCTGAGTATTCAGGTTATTTTTAATACTACTAGATAAATTCTCATGGGGGAGTAGGAGATAAAACCAGGGACATTGTGATGTTGTCATCTCATGTTTTGTTACTGTTGCTTAGTGATTCAGGGAGGAAAGAAGCAAGGGACAGCTGAAAATGGCTACCTGTGAGAAGCCAAGTGCATGATCAGTCTCTCAGTTGTGTCTGACTCTTTGTGGCTCTATGGAATGTAGCCCACCAGGATTCTCCAGGCAAGAATACTAGAGTGGGTGGCTATGCCCTCCTCCAGGGGTCTTTCCAACCCAAGGATCGAACCCACATCGCCTGCGTCTCCTGCATTGGCAAGTGGATTCTTTACCACTGAGCCACCTGGGAAGCCCAGTGTAAACCATAGGAACATAGAATTTTGGTAATGGAGGAGGCCTCAACCCTACTTCTCAAGTTTTAGAGCGGTGAAACAATTTAAGGTCAGAATACCAGGCAGAGCTAGGACTAGAACTTCACGTTTCCAGCCCCCTGGCTCGTGTTCCTTATTATGTTACAATGTCTCTGATGAACTGGTTTAATAGGAACTGGTTTGGCCTGTTTTGTGGTAGCGCAGCCTCGCCCTTTAATGAGCTCCCTGTAAGGGGGAGAACAAAGCCCACATTGTTCTTCTTGTTTTGGTTTTAGGGGGCATGACTGTCACTGGCAAAGTGCCATTTGTGCCTAAACTCTGAAAACATTGTGTGCTTGGGTGTGCAGGGCATGGGGACAGATTAGAATGAGGTGCATTATGATGGGTGAGGGATGGTGATGCTAACAATGAAAGCTGCAAATGCAAAAATTGATTCCGTTTCATGGTAATGGATGCTTAATGGAATTAATGGGGGTTTTATGCATATTTCCTGCTTTGATCTGTTTGGCATTAGGCAAATCTACAAGGAGTAAATTTGAAATGAGACAGAGCTCCAGACTGCTTTCTTGGTGCTTCACCTTTCTAGAAGGAAAGGAGTTCTTTCCCTTTATCTTTTGATGACATTTGAGTGGAATGGTTTGAATGGAAATTTTATTTTACTAAGATGATGATTTTTTTTTTTTTACTTGCTGTTGGTGGCCTCTGATTTATAAGTGTCACATTTGCTACAGTGTGGCATGTGCCACACCCAGTGGAAATAATCTTGTTTAGGCACCAGTGTGTAGAGGACTGCTTTCCTACCCCCAGCCTGGGTACAGGATCTATAGTTGTTCTCTGGGACCAACTCTTCACAGATATTTATCCTCTGTTCTCAGATTCTTTACTGCGAACTTTGTTGATGCAGCTAAAGTGTGAAGGACCCTAGATTGCTAACTGTTAATTTAAAGCGAATGGCAGATACCATGCAGCATCATTCTCATATTGATCTCTAGTACCTCCTGATTAGGAGGTTGGCAAAACTCCTCGATTGAAGTATCTCTGCCCTTGTCTTATTCACATCTTCTTCTCTGATGATGTCTTGCTCTTGGGTCTACAGCTTTTCCTTCTCTGCATTTCTTACATATTTCTATAGACATATGTGAAAATGCAGCATATTAAGAAGTTTAGTTTCCTCGAAAGTATTTCCTTTGGAAACAGCTCCTCCTTGACCTTTGGGCAATTGAGAGAGCAGCTGTGTGGTCCACCTAGACTCCAGTTGGGAGGCAAGCAACTTTGCCACGGATTCAGACCCAAAGCCTCCACTGCTACACAGGACTCACCGCCTCTCTTGGCTGCAACCAGCAAGTGTGCACATCCTGCTGGTGGGAGTCACCTGATAGGGGTGGAGATTACTCTTAACCATTTTCTGGATGAGCTGAATCAGCATAAATGAGTATTCATACATGAACGATTTCATCATGAATCTTATGCCTGAATATAGCTCAGCAAATTTGCTAGCTTTCTAATTGTCAGCTGTGTTGCTCTGCTCATGCCATCTGTGAGTGCACAAAAGGGGAAGAGAGAAGGGAGGAGAGGAAAACAGGAGAAGCACAGGGAGTGGGCAGGATGAGGGCAAGAGGGTGGGCCAGAGAAAAGATTGAGAGAGAGAATATTTACTTGAAGGTTTCACCCTCCGCTGGATTGTATTCATATATGATTTGGGAATTGGCTCCATATTTCACCAATGTCCCTGAAAAGGAAGATGATACATTTCAACTGCATTTTCAAAGACAGAAATATATATGCTAGACTTTCAGATACAAAGGAAGAGTTCGGCTGTATTCCAGGATGTCATTAAAGAGCAGAATATATCTCTAAAATTCTAGCGTCAGAGCTGGAAAAGATCTCAATTTAGCTTTTCATTTCCCAGAATCAGAAACTGAAGTATAATGATGCTAAGTGACTTTGCCAGAGCTCACCAGCTGATCAGAGACAGAGCAGGCACCAGATACAATTCTCCAGATTTGTACTCTGAGGGCTTTCTGCTGCACCCCAGACATCATGCATGCATCAAATGCCAGAAAACTAAACATACTGGAGAAACTGGAGGGAAAAAAAAAAGGATTGGTTGGAATTGAGTTGGAAGTGAAGATGGGAGAGGCTGACCTATTCTTCAGTAGAAACAAGACTGAGGTCAAGATTTTGAGGGAGGGGCTCCCTCAGGCAGCCTGCAATGGAGCAGAGTAGAATCTTAGTCTTAGAGCAATCTGATGAAAAGAACGTCTTCTGCAGAGAATAGATCTTTGTGGTGACCTTGGGGTCGCGGAGAGTCGGACACGACTGAGCGGCTGAACTGACTGACTGAACTGGGAGTGGTAAGTGTACATGGCTGATAATCCATCATATCCTGACTTATCTGGCTAATTGGAGAGAAAGAAACAAAAGACTGGAACAGACATGTCACAAAAGAAAATACAGAGATAGCAAATAAGCATATGAAAAGATGCCCAACTTCATGTGTAATCAAGAAACTGCAAATTAAAGCAGTGTGGTGCTGGAGAAGACTCTTGAGAGTCCCTTGGACTGCAAGGAGATCCAACCAGTCCATTCTAAAGGAGATCAATCCTGGGTGTTCATTGGAAGGACTGATGCTAAAGCTGAAACTCCAATACTTTGGCCACCTCATAAAATGAGATGACTCACTGGAAAAGACTCTGATGCTGGGAAGGATTGGGGGCAGGAAGAGAAGGGGACGACAGAGAATGAGATGGCTGGATGGCATCACCGACTCGATGGACATGAGTTTGAGTGAACTCCGGGAGTTGGTGATGGACAGGGAGGCCTGGTGTGCTGTGATTCATGGGGTCGCGGAGAGTCCAACACGACTGAGCGACTGAACTGGACTGAACTGAAGATACCACTACTTGACTGTTAGAATGGTCAAAATCCAGAATGCTGACATCACTAAATACTGATGAAGATACGGAGAAACTGGAACTCTCAGTTATTACTGGTGGGAATGCAAAATGGTTTCCAACAGCCATGTTGGAAAACAGTTTGACAGTTTGTTAGAAAACTAAACTTATTTTTACCATATAATCCAGCAATTGGCTTCTTGATATTTACTCAAAAGAGCTGACAACTTATAGCCACACAAAATCTAGCATGTGGATGTATATAGCAGCTTTATTAATAAGTGCCAAAACTTGGAAGCAACCAAGATGTCTTTTAGTAGCTAAATGGAAACATAAATTGTGATATGTACAGACAGTGGATTATTTAGTACTAAACAGAAATGAGCTATCAAGTCATGTAAAAATATGAAGAACCTTAAATGCATATGACTAAGTGAAATAAGCCAATCCTGAAAGGTTACATACTATATGGTTCTAACTATATGACATTCTAGAAAAGGCAAAATTAAAGGATCATTGGTCGCCAAGGGTTAGTGGGGACGGAGGTATGCATAAGTGGAGCACAGAGGATTATTAGGACAGTGAAACTATACTGTATGATAGTGTAATGGTGGATACGTGCCATTATCCACCATTATACAACAACATGCTGTTATACATTTTTCAAGCCTGTATAGAATGTTTATGATCAAGAGTAAAGCCTAATGTAAACTTTGGACTTAATGGTGATAAAGATGTGACAATGTAATTTCACTGGTTGTGACGATGTGGCTTCATTGGTTTTAACATTTTAACAAATATACCACATTTAAAAATGTTACAATGTTAACATTTTAACAAATGTACCACTCTGGTATAAGATCTTGATAGTTGGGGAGATTGTATATGTGTAGGAAATCTCTACCTTTAACTCAATTTTGCTATGAATGTAAAGCTTCTCTAAAGTAAAATCTATTAAAAATTCAATGTAACACTGCATATAATTTCTAAGTATTATAAAGCTATGTATAAGAGTCTTTGCCTTATTTCTCAAGAAAGCAGAGCCTAAAACAAGAACTTCAATACTTCATGTGAAGATGTAAACACAGGTGATGAGGTGTAAAACACAGTCTTCAGTTCAGTTCAGTTCAGTCGCTCAGTCGTGTCCGACTCTCCGCGACCCCATGAATCACAGCACGCCAGGCCTCCCTGTCCATCACCAACTCCCAGAGTTCACTCAAACTCATGTCCATCGAGTCGGTGATGCCATCCAGCCATCTCATTCTCTGTCGTCCCCTTCTCCTCCCGCCCCCAACCTTTCCCAGCATCAGAGTCTTTTCCAGTGAGTCAACTCGTCGCGTGAGGTGGCCAAAGTATTGCAGTTTCAGCCTCAGCATCAGTCCTTCCAATGAACACCCAGGATTGATCTCCTTTAGAATGGACTGGTTGGACCTCCTTGCAGTCCAAGGGACTCTCAAGCGTCTTCTCCAACACCACAGTCTTATTAATGCATAAAATCTATTTTAATTTATTCCTAATAGAGTAAAAGGGAAATGAAGAAGGGAAGATACCAAGCTGCATGAGGCAAAGCAGGCACTTAACTGTTAAGTACAGGCTGGCACTTAACAGTGAGCAAACAGGTCACTCAAGACTCCTCCAGAAGAGATGCAAGAAAGACCTGACCTTTCAGGTATTCCACTGAATCTGAAAGTGAAGGAGCAACCCAGTGCCACTAACCAAGAGAAAGAAAAAAGGAGGTGGTAAAGGAATTATGGACACATGCAGATTTTGAATGTTTTTGCCAATGTATTAGGCAAAAAGGAATAAGGAAAATGTAGGAAGAAATGGCATCAAAAAGTCAGAAAGGGCAGTAGGCAACTGTTTCAAGGTTCTGGACCCATGATGGAACAGGATATTAATGCTGGAGTTATACCTAGATTTAAGTCTATCATGTAGCAGTTGTGTCACCCAGGAGGGAAATTAGATCACTTCTAAGCATGTTTTCTTCACTTCTGAAGATGAAGTGAAATACCACTTCATATGGTAATTTAAAGAGATAAATATATTAACTTAATGAAATTGCTTGGCACTTAGTATACATTAGGGTTTACCTAGGGCTCCAAATTTGGTTCAGACAGTAAAGAATCTGCCTGTAGTGCAGAGACCTGGGCTTGATCTCTGGGCTGGAAAGATCCCCTGGAGAAGGGAATGGCTACCCACTCCAGTATTCTTGCCTGGAAAATCTTATGGACAGTGGAGCCCGATGGGCTACACTCTATGGGGTTGCAAAGAGTTGGATATGACTAAGCAACTTACACTTTCATTTAGTATACATTCAGTTCAGTTCAGTTCAGTTCATTTCAGTCGTTCAGTCGTGTCTGACTCTGCGACCCCATGTACTCCGGTTCTGTTATTTCATTTCACAAAAGTCTATTGCGCCAGTTTCCCCCCAGCATTTGCTTCTAGGGAGATTGGGACATTTGAGAAGGAAGAACTCAATGTTGTTCCTTAACTTTGAGAAATGGCCCAATAAATTTGAATTCCCCATAGCTTCTTTTATTCTCAGCCTGGCTAATGCCAAGGAAAAGTCTCCTGATTTTGTCATTTCATTGGGAAAAAAGACCAACAAGCCTTCTCTTGAAAAGTGAGTCATTCATTCAGATTACTTTCTTTAGGTCCAGTGTTAACAATCTCTTGACAAAATGCTTTTTTTTTTCTTTTTTGTAGTTTTTTTTTTTTTTAAGGGGAACTTATATTTAAAAGGGCAATTAGCTTGTTTGTTAGCTTTCCTCGCGTCTGCCTCCAATGCGGGAGACCCGGGTTCGATCCCTGGGTTGGGAAAATCCCCTGGAGAAGGAAACGGCACCCTACTCCAGTAATCTTGCCTGGAGAATCCCATGGATGGAGGAGCCTGGTGGGCTACAGTCCATGGGGTCTCAAAGAGTCGGACACGACTGACTTCATTCACTCACTCCCTCACTGGTAGTAAAGCCATGAGGATCATTGCTAAATATGGTTGAAAGCGAGAACATTGAGTGTTTCACTGCCTTTGGAAAGTGCAGCTGCAGTTTTATCATCAATGAAGATAATTTTCTTTAATAGTCCAGCATAAGGTTTAGCATTGTCAAAGACAGCTAACTTTAGTAGGCAGCCATTTCTAACTGCTGTAGAGTCTTATTAATGCTAATTAATACTTGAAATGTAGTTTTCTATTTTCAATGGTTAGTGACTTGCTTTCCTTATGCTTTTTCTCTTATTTTTTGCTAGGTAGTTTGACACTCCGGAGAAGGCAATGGCAAGCCACTCCAGTACTCTTGCCTAGAAAATCCCATGGATGGAGGAGCCTGGTAGGCTGCAGTCCATGGGGTCGCTAAGGGTCGGACACGACTGAGTGACTTCACTTTCACTTTTCACTTTAACACATTGGAGAAGGAAATGGCAACCCACTCCAGTGTTCTTGCCTGGAGAGTCCCAGGGATGGGGGAGCCTGGTGGGCTTCCGTCTATGGGGTCGCACAGAGTCGGACACGACTGAAGTGACTTAGCAGCAGCAGTTTGACACTCATTTGGTTCTCAATTCTTTTCATTTTGGAGATGGAAGAATTTTCTACACAGGAAAACAGCATCAGGGGGAATCCTAGAGCCTGCATTTTCAATAGATGCACGATTACACCCCTGCCCTAGGAGGCAAAAATTGGTTTTTGCCCAGTAAAAAAAAAAATAATAATGGAATCCTACTCTTTTGATATTTAAAGTACAGATATACATATAGTACATGTAGAGTATATCTGTGGTAGTAAAATTTTATGAGTGGTGATTACAAAAATATGTCTGAAAGAGCACCTGAGGGGTGTTGATAACGAAAAACAAGTTGAGAAACACTGATTTAGAGCCAGGGAAGCCGATTTTTAAGAGATAAAACTGTGATATGAACTGAGAGATTCAGAATAACTGGCTCTGTTAACGCTGCGCTATCCACATTAATGATCACCAGACCATGGAACAAGCTGACTGTGTGAAAACCTGGGTCTTATTTACATCATTCCTTTTGCTTTCTAGCCTGTTAGTGTTTGTTTTTTTGTTTTCTCCCTAGCCTGTTAGTTCTTGTAGTTATTATTCATTGTATTCAGTGATGATTAAATTATAGAAAAGATCCCAACTGGGGTCTGCTGAGTTGCTGGGTAGAGTTGGGAGTTTAGAGTCATCTATTGTGTTACATTCCAACACAAATGAATACTTCTGCTTTTAAATTCTCAAGCCTGTAATACTTCATTAATAAAAAAAAAATAGAGCCCTTGGTAATCATATGATATGTCTCTAATCATTCTTTTGAATAGGACTCTCTTATTCTGCATTTCTAGGGCAATTTTTACAATCACTTCACTGTCATATGACCTGGCTTTATAGCCTTTTCCGTAGTTCTGTTTACTGTACTTCTTAGCTTCCTAGATGCAGTGTCTTAGGTCCATAATAACTGGCATTTGGAAGGTGCTCAACAGATATTCAATAATACTTCATTAATTTACAAGATAGTTTTAATATGACACAAAAGGGGGATACTGGAAATGATGAAATAATTTAACATTTATGTGGAATATTTTTCTAGGTGAGATGCTTTATCCTGGATGAGTGAGGAGCTGTTTTTGTTCAGTAAAAGGAGGAATCCTGCCAGGTTTAGGTATGCTTATCTGTGCAACTGGTGTTTTTAGAAACATTTTCCTCTAGGAAATATTAGTTAAAATATTCCAGAATTTGAACAAGTTGTCATATACTTTTCCTCTATCCTTCTGAAGAAAATTTCACCCCCAAAACAAAAGACAGACTATAATCTCTGTGAACTGATATAATTTCCTTGATGTAATAAGTGAAAAAAGTAAAGATAGATGATCATTTATAGTATGTGCCTTTCATGTAACAAAGACAGGCAAAAAAGAAAATATTCATTTGTGAAAAAAGAAATACAAGACGGATAAACCAGAAACAAGTGAGACTGGTTATATAGAGACAATGGGAGTGAAAAAGTATGTGTGTGTTGTGGGGTACAGGGACAATGGAAATGGAATAGGTGAAAGGGGGGAATGTTCTCTGAATATACCTTTCTCTGTACCTCTGACTTTTAGAACCATGTTAATGCTTTGTTTACTCAGAAAGTCATCCAAGGTGTGGGGAAAATCAGAATATAAATAATAACAAATCTAATGATTACACATGAACAGCATAACCACAGTGAACGGTCTGGAGAAGGAAAGAATTAATTTTAGCAACTCTGGGTAAACTGGTTTTGCCTATATATTGTAAGGCGACAAGACTAAAAGGACTGCACACAATATTCTCCATTAACAGCTTGTTTCTTCACAGGAGTGCAGCTTAGCAATTTTAAGTCATCAGTGGATGCTAGAATTAGTAGAAAAGTATTTGCATAAATCAAAGTATTTCTCTATGATATACTTATTAATTTCAAAGAGAAAAATAGTAACTTTATAGTGGAGAAACCTGGGAAACACCCCTTAACCAAATGAACAAAATTAGTATCATCAATAAATATTGACATATTGACATCATGTGTCTCCTGCGCTCATACACTGAGAAAGGTACAATATTAAATCTGTGGTATTCTGGACAGAATTGAAAACTTGAATTTAATAATGAGCAAACATCAAACAAACCCAAATTGAGGTTCATTCTACAGAATAACAGGCCAATACTCTTAAAATTGTCATGGTCATAAAAGACTTGAGAGCTGCTCCAGGTTGGAGACTATGGAGACATGACAAGTAAATGCACTGTATGATCTTAAACTGGACCCAGACTGGAAAAAGGACGTCAGTGGAGCCAATGACAAAATTTGAATCAGCTTTATAGATTAGATAATAAAATTTTATCAATGTTTATTTTCTTATTTTGACAATTGTACTATGGTTATATAAGATGTTAACATTATATAAGATGTTAACATTTGGGGAAAAGAAGGGAAGAAGGAATTAACTGGAGTTATTTGTCCTATTTTGCAACTCTTTTGTAAAGCAAAGTGAAAAGTTAAAGGTAAATTTTTTAAATTCAAATTTAAGAAATTAAAGAAAAATTGTGGCAAGGAGATATTTAAGGACAAATATGGGTTCTAGTCCTCTTCTTGGCTATTACTATTTCTTGGTATGACTAATAATGATAAAAAGTAAGAAAGTGTTCTTTAAAAATAGGTACATTTATAAACACTTGAGATTTTTCATGTATTTAAAATTCTAACTGGCACAGTTGAATATATGAGTAAATAATAGAGTGACATGTGGAAATTAACTGGAAAGGAAATTTTTTAAAGAGAAAACAAATCATGTAGAAAACATCTACCTTCAAGCAGGTTCCTCAGGTTTCAATTACTGCATATTTAAAATCGATAATAACCACCAAGCACTCTCTTCTACAGAGTCATGTTACATGATAATACTTAACATTTGGCCATCTCATGTGACGAGTTGACTCACTGGAAAAGACTCTGATGCTGGGAGGGATTGGGGGCCGGAGGAGAAGGGGACGACAGAGAATGAGATAGCTGGATGGCATCACCGACTTGATGTACATGAGTTTGGGTGAACTCCGGGAGTTGGTGATGGACAGGGAGGCCTGGCGTGCTGTGATTCATGGGGTTGCAAAGAGTCGGACACGACTGAGCGACTGAACTGAACTGAACATAGATGCATGAATTCTGCTTATTCAAGTAGGAAACTCACAGTTGGTAGTATAACATTCATTAAAGTGATCTTCGAGCAGTAGGTGAAATTGAAAGCCATTTGACACTGGTATTTCAAAAGTGTTTCTGATACTCTTCTTCCAAGATGATTTTCTGCTGTTACCATCTAGAAAGTTTCCTGAGCACTCACGATGTGTTGTATGCCACCCACAAGTAATACACTCTTTGCTTGCTTGAGGAGAATGTTCTAAACTTCCAAAGATTTAGGATTCCAAAGGAGTCTGGCAAATATGTTATAATATTAGGGAGGTTAAGTTCCCAAAATGGGACCACTGGGGTGGTCTTACAGTTATACAGGGTAAGATGAAGCATCAGACTCTGAGTCTCAAAAAGAATAACATTTTGTCATTACAAACATTTTGGGACAGGAAATGTGGGGTCACTGGTACATGAGAGCAAACAGACTTTAAACAGTAATCAAGATGACCTACTCTTGAAGAAATTTATACTCATATCACGCAATAGTTCTCTTTCCCTCTCTCTTCTCTACACCTGAATGCAAACACATACATACACACACAGATACCCCGGAACTTGGCTGCGGCATGTTTATTTGTTGCATGTGTCTGTTTTTGCTGGGGTGACCTTTGAGTCTAGTCAACTGAAACATGTAGTTTTCGTAAGTTTACTTCTGTTATTTAGTGGGAGAAGCAGTTCCTGTAAATATGGCTTTATTTTTATATAAAAGTCACTGTATTTGTCATTCTTAGCAACTAAAGGAAAAAGAGGAAAAAGACCCTTATCTCTGAAAAATTGTGGGGCAGAACAGTTTTGTGCATGTGAAAAATCAGGCGTCTGCTTGATAGCATCATTCATTACAGAGTGGACTTGTGCAAGTTAGGGCCACCTTAGTTTCATTTCATTTCAAGGCCCCAGTTAGGGCCTTGGTTACCACAAGTTAGGAGTTGACTTCAGGAATTAATTAATAACAGCATTAGCCTAAAGCTTCTGTCCTCACCTTTTCTAGCCAGGTCTCAGAACCGATCCTGTTCATACCTACTATATACAATCATGGGAAACCCAGACACATACTCTGTCTCCATTAGGCTAAATATAACTCTGTTCCCTTTTTTCTCCGCCTCTGAAAGCACATGAGAAATAAAAGTAACAGGTTTATAGTGATAACCTTGAACCTGGCTTTCATTTATTAAGTGGTGAGTTATTTGCATATGTTAGTATTTTATAATTAGTAGCAAGTTACTTTCAAAATATGTCAATACAATTGTGTCTGAACCCTTGCACTGAAGTGGAGTATATATTATTTGTGAGTGAAATATGTCATTAATTATCTATAAGGGGTATTCATGTAACACTGGGGAAATGGCCAGAAGACTTCAGCTATTCCTTAGAAAATTGTATTGTCACGGGTGGGAGAAGTAGAATAATGGGATAAGAAATAAAAAGGAAATAGTTTTTATTTTTCACTCTACTCCTGAGTTTTCCTGTGAGATTTGATAACTTTCCCTCCAGCCTAATTACTGTTCAATGCTAAGGGCTGCAGTTTGTGGTTTTGGCTTTCTAGACTCATGATATTTAGCTTTAAGTGCCATGTCGAGAACAGATGATTTTCTTTGCTGCTGCTGCTGCGTCGCTTCAGTCCAGTCCAACTCTGTGCGACCCCATAGATGGCAGCCCACCAGGCTCCCCCGTCCCTGGGATTCTCCAGGCAAGAACACTGGAGTGGATTGCCATTTCCTTCTCCAATGCGTGAAAGTGAAAAGTGAAAGTGAGGTCGCTCAGTCGTGTCCGACTGAGTGACCCCATGGACTGCAGCCTACCAGGCTCCTCCATCCATGGGATTTTCCAGGCAAGAGTACTGGAGTGGCTTGCCATTGCCTTCTCCGTGGAAATGAGTTGACACCTATCAGTTATCCTCCTTTCTCCTCTCTAGCCGAAACTCTGATTTTCTTTTGACATCCATCTTCCATGTGGGGGTGAGGGGAACTAACTCCACCCACAGATGTGGTAATGGGCCTGACTGTTCATTCCCATCCTGTCTGCCAGTAATTGGTTCAGGAATGACTTCATATTGTAATTTGGATCCATGATAAAAGAGAGGAAAGATGTGTTGGAGACTTCTGGGAAAGTTTTCCCTCACTCTTTTGGGAGTTGCCAGAAGTGAGCCCTCTCTCTTCCACTGGGGGCTTTTGTGTGCAGCTATGAGATGGAACTGCTGTGCCATCTCACTGACCACCTGGGAGGAGGGTGGGTTTAATAGAATTCTGGGAAAACCCAAGTCAGGGCTGGTGGATTAGGTCAATGGGGGAACCTGCCCGATGCTAGTTTTCCAATTAGGTGAGCCAGTCAACGTTCTCATTGTTTAAGCTAGTTTGATAAGTGTCTGCTGTGACTTGCAGCCAAAAGGGTTATAACTTGTTAACAAAACAAAAATTCTCTAGTTTGAAAAGGTGGAAAGTGGAAACAAAGCAAGACAGTTTGACAGGTGGCCAGAGCTTTAAAAAATCAGTTCACTTAAACCAGTGCTTCTCAAACTTGAACATATGTTAGAATCACCTAAAGAATGTATAATTGCTGAGAATCCGTCCCAGAGCTTCTGATTCCTTAGCTCTGGGCAAAGACTGAGACTTCTCATTTCTAACAAGTTCCCCAGTGGTGTTGATGCTCCTGGTCCAGGGACCACCTTTGAGAATTACTGCCTTCGAGTTCCAAGTATTCTGCCTTTCTTGCCAGGATATCCACGAGTTGGGGGCAGAGCCATAGTGCCGAGAAATGAACTCTGGCTGTTTCTGGAGGAGCCACCAAGTGCCTCAAATCAAGTAAATCCACATAATGGGCCAAAGTACCATTGTGGTCATCTTTTTTTTTTTCACTTGTTTATTTCCTTTCAGTTTATTGAGATGTAATTGACATACGGCACCATATAAGTTTAAGGTACAGCATAATGATTTGGCTTATATGCATCATGAAATGATGATCACAATACCTTTAGTGAACATCCTTCATCTTGAATAGATACAAAATTAAAGAAGTAGAAAAATACATTTTTCCTTGTGATGAGATGATTGTCTTCTTAAATGAACCACCTTCTTTATGAGAAGTGGATTTGTGACTTAGATTTAACACATGGCTCTAAATAGGCTGTACGTACTCAATAACCCTTAATTAACTTACTGGAAGGAAAGAGCTCTCTGCCAAGTGTTTGTGGTTGGATGTTTTAAGATGAGAGTTGGTACAGAGAAGGCTAAAACTAACACAGGCTGATGACTATGCAAATAAGAGTTCACTTAGTTGCTACGAAACTAGCAACTTGGGAAACGGTAGCACTGAGATCTCCTCTTTGAAGCCTTAGGCTTCTAACCAGAAAACGAATCGTCTGTCACTGTTCCACCTTTCACACTATCCACACAATAAATCTCAGATGCCACCCTACTAGCTTGGCAGTGTTGCATGTGCCTTCAATCACTTATCCCCTGTGTAGACACATCTATTCCAAGTTTATAATAAAGGAGACCTTTGTGTTAGATAGATAAGGAACTCTGACTTTGTAAGAGAAGAGAGTCTTCCTGCTCTTTATGTGGCTTGCATTCAGACAAATAACTGCTTCGTAAACAAGGAACATAATTGGTGTTTGTACAAGGGCCAGAAGTGCTTCTCTGCTTTCTTTCCCAGCAGCAAACATAGGTCCCAAATGGAGTGAGACTCTGCCTGTCTCCAGTGATGGAAGGATATCTGCAGTGGGCACTCATGAGGCCTTCTCCCTGGTAGGAAGGGAATCGCTGCTTCTTCCAAGCCTCTGTTTAAACCAGGAGTTCGTTCTCCCTGAGGCAGGGTCAGGCAAGGGCTTCTTGGCTTCAAGTTGCCTTTTGTGGTTCCTTTGGCATCAGGTTTTGCCAAGTGATTCACGCATTCTGGAAATGCAGGGAGGAATGTGAAGGAGCGGCCTTTCCCTCAGCCAGGAATGGATTAAGACAGAAGCATCCAAGTTGATGAGCGTAGTTTGATGCAATCCTGTGCTTTTCAGCCATCCACTTGTTATGTGCAGGCCTCTTCCCGTGGTTTCAGGCTTCTGCTAGGTCTAGCAACAGAAGGGGTGTGACAATTTCTGTGAATAAGTACATTTATGATGATTACTGAACTGCAGGCCTTCACAGAGTGTTTCTCCAGCACTGGAATTGAATTTGTATTTGGTACAAATTGATGATATTCTGCAACTTGCATTTTCCCCTTTTTATATTTCTGCAAGTTATTAGAAATAAATTTTAAGGGAAATGCTCCATATCTAGAAAACCAGAACAAAAAGTTTTAAGTTTGATAAAGAAAACTCACTTTGCTAAAGAGAGGTTTGATTTAATATAGTACTTTCTGAAATGCTTACCTTTGTTGTGAAATGCCAAATATAAATATTAAGCTGAAAGCTAAAGAAGTTCTGCAGGGCAAGAGATTTCACAAAGCTTTTCGTCAAACATGCCCTCTGCAGTCTTAAAAACATCATCACCAGTCAATTAGCTGTTGTTCAACTTCACCCCATGTTACAGCAGGCGACAGGAACAAATCTCTCCATGTCGTGGTAGGGGTAGGATTGGATACAGTATGAAGCAGGGCATTTTGGTGATTCTCAATTTACAAAATGCTTTGTGGAGCAATGAGATTAACCTTATGCTTTTCTTGCCTCTCTGACAACTTCTGTTGCAACCCAGGATAATTTCTCAATGAGGTCATACATTTCTTGTTAAGAATGATGTGTGTGTATGCTCAGTTATATGATAGAGGTTAGAAATTTCCTTACTGCATATCTTTTTCAAATCTGCTTGGTTATTTTATTTTTTGATAGTATCGTGTTCCTTTCTCATATTTTTAATTCTTTTACTTTTAAAGCTAATTTTAAACCTCCTGTTCTGATAATTCTATTATGTGAATTCATATTTGTTGTTTCTTTGAACTTTTAGCCGTGGTGACATTTCCTTCAGGTTTTGTGATTTAGGATTGTGAGCTCTTGTCTGTGAGAATCCTGTGTAGCTTGAGATAAGAATGTGTCTTTACAAAGAGGCTTCCTGGTTTCTTTAGCCAGGACCTCAGGGGTAGTGACAATCTGGAAACCAATTTTTATGTTACTTTCTCTGACTGGGGATTTATTACCATTGCTAGTAGTATAAATGCATATCTCAAATTCACCGTGAGGGCAAGCCTCTTGTTGCAAATTATCAGGGGAGTTTTATTTTTTCCCCTTAGAATTCAGCCTGAGGGAGAGGAGTTTCCTTGTCCTCCATCTGTAGATCGATTTTTTGTTTTAGTCTACCTGTTCTCAGAGTGTAGCCCTTTTAGGGTCCTGGCTCAATGTAAGAATCTTAGTTCTCTCACCCCATCTTGTGGCCACCCCATGTATCATTTACATGCAAGCCCCTTTCTTACTGAGAATGGCAGTGACCTCTGTCTAGAGTAACAGGAACTTGAGTACCTGTTTTTGAGATTTCTCTCGGTTTTGGGCCTTTGGGGGTTTTCTTTACATTTCTGAGAGAAAAAAAAATGTCTGTTGTATTTTTGGGCCATCTCTTTAGGCTTGGTTTACTCTGAACTCTAAGAGGTAGTTAAAATGTATCCTCAGGAAAGCCTCATAACCTGGCAATTTCTTAGAATTCCAGGACCCAAGGAAGACTATAGATTTGAAGATATTTCTCTGGTCAATCTTCATTTAAATACGAATATCAAGGAATTCAGAGCCTCTCTAGAATATAGAGGCTAAGGCAACCTCCATCTTTCAACTCTGGCATAATGAAATGAAAAGTGGGTTAGAGTCAGAAGGCCTAAGTTCAGATCTTGACTTTGCTCTGTAAAATTGGATGTTTACTTAAATTGCTTGAACTTCCATTTCTTAAGCTGTAAAATGGAGACAGTAATACCTGACAGAGATACTGTATAGTGTTAAAGGGTATAGTGAAAGTAAAATAAAAGTTGGAGTGGAGCAAGCATTCAAAAATGGTAATTGAATAAACTCTTTGGTCATGTTAATGGTTGGTCTGATCCCTCGACCATTGTCCTGGTCATTGTAGTTGGGAATCCAACATCCATTCTACTCTAGTCTAAACCAGTGGTTCACAAACTGAAGTGCACCTGAATCACCTGGAATTCTTGTTAAAACACAGATTACTGCTGCTGCTGCTAAGTCACTTCAGTCGTGTCCGACTCTGTGCGACCCCATAGACGGCAGCCCACCAGGCTTCTCTGTCCCTGGGATTCTCCAGGCAAGAACACTGGAGTGGGTTGCCATTTCCTTCGCTAATGAATGAAAGTGAAAAGTGAAAGTGAAGTCGCTCAGTCATGTCGGACTCTGTGAGACCCCATGGACTGCAACCTACCAGGCTCCTCCACCCATGGGATTTTCCAGGCAACAGTACTGGAGTGGGTTGCCATTGCCTTCTCTGAAAACACAGATTGCTGTGCCTCAATTCAGGAGACTATGATTCAGTGAGTCTAGTCCTAATAATTTACATTGTTCCCAGGTACTACTGATGTATCAGGGACTGCACTTTGACAGCCACTCACGTTCTTCCCACTGGTGGTTGATTTTGGAAGGGGCACATGATCTGAATCTGCTGGAAGAGATGTAAGGGGAAGTCTGCTGCAAGCTTCCAGGAAACATCCCCTCAATCCTGAGAAGAAAACAGGAAAGCCTAGATCTGTTTTTCCTCTAGCCATGCTGTCAGGACATGATGCCTAGAACTGCTATAGGCATGTTGCCTTCATCCTGAGGATGAAGCCAATCTAGGGTAGAGAGCAGAGCCAAGTGAATCCCAGGGCAGCAGAGCTAGAATCCTGATAGTTTCTTCTTGGCTAGGTACTACTCTGCCTCTGTTATTTATCATGTGAGGTACTGTATAAATGGAGGGGGAAAACTTTAAGTTTTTAAGTACACTTTGAGTCAAGAGTTTCCTGGTTGCTTACCACCCCAAATATTCTAAGTGATGTAGGATGGTATTAGTTTGTTGGATCTTATTCTCGCTACCCCCAGCTATAAAGTGTCAAAGTATGAGTTCATTTAAAACTATGCTTTCATTTCTGTTTTTGACCTATTTGCTTTCTATGATACTTTCTTCTCCACTGTACCTCTCCCTCCCACCCTCCAATTTTACCCAGTCCTTTGGGGATATAGTGCAACACTGTCAAACTGTGAATCTCTTGAAAGGAGGCAACCACTCCAAACTTGCATCTCCTTACCACATATGAGATGGCGGTATCCATTTCTGGCTGAATGTAGGATGACCATTTTACTGGATGTCTTCTTCCTTGTATTCTATTTCTATACATTGCTTTTTTTTTTTTGCAACCCTAGCTAATTAGTAACTTAATCTCTTTTCAGACTTTTAATTTCATTTTCTAGAATTTCCCAATCAAGTCAACATTGATTCTACCAGAATTTTAACTGTACCTTGTCCTTCTGTTGTGTGGAATTTTTGCTGGAAGGAATTGCAGCAAGAATCAAGGCTGTGTGATGTAAATACCTAAATCCTGCTTAGTCACTAGGGCTGCAAAGAAAAGGAAAAGAGAACTCTCTAGGGAGCTGAGCCAGCTCAACAGCTCCACATGGAGTCTGAGAAAAGGAATGGTGATTTTTCCCCCCTTCTTTTTAATCCCAGTTTGGACAGCTTCTTTATTCAGAACATCAAGGACTGTTGACAGTTGAGTGAAAAGAGTAGGGACTCATGGGGTTGCTAATGAGATAGAAAGTCACCTCAGAATCAAAATAAATTTCTATCTGTTGGTCTCCTCTGGCCATGGGGAGATGAGTTAAGAGCCATAAGCCAATTTCTACTGACAGGTATCCTTGTCCTGGTAAACAGTGTTATGCGCCATCTATTAATAGTTGGCTTCTGAGAGGACAGGCCAAGGGCTGCCAGCTCTGTGCTGTCCTCCCAGCAAAGAGCTGGGCCACGGTGAGCACATTGGCAGGAGGCACAGTATCTGGTTGGAAAATAAGATTCTTAAAAATTGCAGGTAACACACCGTATTTCTCATAAAAGTAATTTTCTTAGCCTACAAATCCAGGCAAGTGTTGAAAGGAAGAATTCTATTATTTTCTGATATAGAATGCTGTTTCTCACTTTCTCTGCAATCCTAATCAGCTCTCTAGACTACATCATGTTCCAAGTCGTCTTTTAAAGCCTTGCCTGACAACTCAAGCTAGAAATAATATTTCTTTCTTTAGAGTCCCTAGAGAAGTAATGACCCTACTCTTATCTTGTCTTATCTTGCAAACTTGACCATCCAGCTCTTTGAAGGCGGGGACTATATTATATGTCTTTTCTTAGGCTCTCCACACAAGATTCAGCACAGTGCTTTGATTGTAGAAGTCACCCAGTGAAAATATTGGTTTATCAGTTGATTCTTGTTTTTTTTATTTAATGAAGTATATACAGCATTGTAGACTTAGGATTCATTTAAGAAGAGAGTTTTCTCACATAAAGCCTATGGATGGACATCTGGGCTTCTGCAAACTCCCTGAAATTGAATGCAAAGTACATACTTTCTGGGGAAAGGGACTATAGCTGTCAGCAGATTCGCAAAGAGGTTCCTGATTCTCTCCTAAATGATGAGAATTTATTCATTTTCTTTTCTGCTGATAAAACTAGGTTCTAATGCCATGTCTGTGACTACACCAGTAAGGGTTCTCTTGGGATGTCTCAGTTCCCATTTTTAGTTGTTGTTCCTAGAAGAGAAGCAGAAATTAAATGGAATCCACATGCTGTGATAAGATGATATAGTTTTTAATTGTACACCAATAAAAGGATGGTTTTTCTAAGTTCCAGTAGTGATGGTATGTCTTGGTGGTTTGATATATGGGTGCTAAGCCAGATGACCCACTCTTGAATCCCAGCTCTGTCACTTACTAGCTGTGTAGCTTTGGAAAAATTACTTAAATTCTCTGAATCTCAATTTCTTCATCTGAAAATTGGGAACAGCAATAGTGATCTAATTCCTAGGATTGTTCTGAAGATTAAATAAGTGAATACATGTAGAACATTTAAAACTGTGCCTTACAAACATAGTAAGTGTGATTCATTAGCTTTTTTTTTAAATTATTGCTATTGTTGTTGTTGTTCAACTCTACTTCTTATTTTCATCAATGCAGATTAGTTAAGGTAATTGTTTCTTAAGTGACCATTTCCACCGCCAGATTCTCTCCTGAGTAATTACATTAGAGTCACATCAGATTGATGAATTGCTTTGCAGAAATCATGTAGTTTTGCTCTTTACTAGATATAATTCTGTTTCCTTGCTTGAGTTTGCTTGGTACTCTGATGTCAAATCCTCACACTGTAAGAGTATTTAAGTCATTTTAAACATTATAAGGTCAGAGAATAGAGATAAGTGTGCCTTTTCTCCCACACACATTTTTAAAAAATTATTAACAAAAGTGTTAATTATAAGAAATATTTTTAGTAGAAAATTTTAGCTATGTTTTTAGTTGCTGTTAACTTGGAAATGGATGAAATGAAATGCAGAGGATGTGGACAGATTAAAGTCAGTACTGTCTGGAATTAATTGTTCCCAATAACCTTAAGATTCAGTTCAGTCCCTCAGTTGTGTCCGACTCTTTGTGACCCCATAGACTGCAGCATGCCAGGCTTCCCTGCCCATCACCAACTCCCGGAGCTTATTGAAACTCACGTCCATCGAGTCAGTGAGGCCATCCAACTATCTCATCCTCTGTCGTCCCCTTCTCCTCCTGCCTGAACCGATTTCCTTTAGTATAGACTGGTTGTATCTCCTTGCAGTCAAGGGATTCTTAAGTCTTCTCCAACACCACAGTTCCAAAGCATCAATTCTTTGATGCTCAGATTTCTTTATAGTCCAACTCTCACATCCATACATGACTACTGGAAAACCCATAACTTTGACTAGATGGACCTTTGTTGGCAAAGTAATGTCTCTGCTTTTTAATGTACTGTCTAGGTTGATCATAGCTTTTCTTCCAAGGAGCAAGTGTCTTCTAATTTCATGACTTCAGTCCCCATCTGCAGTATTTTTGGAGCCCAAAATAAAGTCTGTCACTTTTTCCACTGTTTCCCCATCTATTTGCATGAAGTGATGAGACCGCATGCGATAATCTTAGTTTTCTGAATGTTGAATTTTAAGCCAACTTTTTCACTCTCCTCTTTCACCTTCATCAAGAGGCTCTTTAGTTCTTCTTCACTTTCTGCCATAAGGGTGGTGTCATCTGCATATCTGAGGTTATTGATATTTCTCCTGGCTTGTGCTTCGTCCAGCCCAGCATTTCGCGTGATATACTCTGCATATCAATTAAATAAGCAGGGTGACAATATACAACCTTGACGATTTGGAACCAGTCTGTTGTTTCATGTCCAGTTCTAACTTTTGCTTCTTGACTTGCATACAGATTTCTCAGGAGACAGGTCAGGTGGTCTGGTATTCCCATCTCTTGCAGTATTTCCTACAGTTTGTTGTGATCGACACAGTCAAAGGCTTTGGCATAGTCAATAAAGCAGAAGTAGATGTTTTACTGGATTTCTCTTGCTTTTTTGATGATATAGTAGGTGTTGGCAATTTGACCTCTGGTTTCTCTGCCTTTTCTAAATCCAGCTTGAATGTCTGGAAGTTCATAGTTCACATACTGTTGAAGCCTGGCTTGGAGAATTTTGAGCATTACATTGCTAGCATGTGAGAGTGCAATTGTGTGGAAGTTTGAACATTCTTTGGCATTGCTTTTCTTTGGGAAGATTAAGATTATCCCTTTTAAAAGGCTTTGATTAATCTCAGACTGTGTAAGTTTAATTTTTAGATATGGTATGACAGGTGAACTCTTAGATTCTAATTTGGGGAGATGCAGAAAAGTGATAGTGATTTTTGTGGAAGGAGATGTTATGCTAAATGAGGCTATTTGTCTAGTGTTATTTTTACAAGGTGACTGGCAAACTTTGGAGAAGGGAAGTGATGTATAGAGGCTCTGCTGCAGCAATTCATCAGCTAAGTGCACATCCACTTTCCCCTGAATATTGAAAGTGTAATTAAACAACTGATATCAACTACTCCATTCCCAGGATCCTAAGACCCTATGGAATTAGAATATACATATTTAAGGAGGAGAAAAATTTCCATTTGAGATCTAGGATAGTGAAGAGTTGTGATGGAAATTGGGTTTATAAGAAGTAAGAATATATATTAGTTAGGGTCTTAGTGGAATAGTTGACTCCTACCAGGTGGGTAAGGTTCAGAGAGTTTAAATAAAACTAAATGTATGAAGGTATAGACAGGATATCCAGAGATGACCGGGGATAGGGTGGTATCCTCAGGCTCCTGAGGAATGAGGGCAGTGCCTGTCCATCCCTGGGTCTGAATGAACAGGTAATAATCACAATTGAGAGAAGGAGACAGAGAGAGGGAGAGAATGGGTCAGATGGGGGTGATTGACTCTGGCCAAAGTCAAAGGATGGCAGGAATGTAAACTGGTATAGCCATTATGGAAAGCAGTATGGAGATTCCTTAAAAAAAAGAAAAACACCTAAAGAAATAACTACCATATAATTCAGCAACTCCATTTCTGATATATATCTGAAGGAAATGACATCTCTGTAGTCATATCCCTATGTCACTGCATCATTATTCACAGTAACCAAGATATGGAAACATCCTAAATGGCCATCTATGAGTAGATGGATAAAGAAATGTGGTATATTGGAATCTTATACAATGGATTATATTCAGCTATGAAAAAGAAGGAAATCCCATCATTTGTGACAAACTGGATGATTCTAGAGGACGTTATGCTAAGTGGAATAAACCAGACACTGAAAGACAAACATCATTTTTTAAAAAAAATATGGAATGCTTCACGAATTTGCATGTCATCCTTCTGCAGGAGCCAGGCTAATCTTCGTGCTGCCAAAGCAAGCATGACAAACATCATTTAATCTTACTTATATATGGTATCTAAAATAAACTTACTCAGAAAAAGAGGATAGAACTGTGGTTGTCAGGGGCAGGGGGTAGGGGAAATGGGGAGATACTGGTCAAATAGTACTAAATTTCACTTATGCAAGATGAATAACTTTTCAAGATCTGATATTCAGCATGGTGACTCTAGTTAATAATACTGTATCATGTATTTGAGAGTTGCCAAGAGAATAGATCTTAAGTGTTCTCACCATACACACACACAAAGTAAATACGTGAGGTGATGCATAGGTAAATTCACTTGATTGGGGGAATCATTTCACAGTGTATACATATTTCCAAAGATCATGTTGTGCACCTTAAGTTTTTTTTGGAAAAAATATTTATATATGTCTTTTTTGGCTGTGATGGGTCTTTTTTGCTGCATACAAGCTTTCTTTAGTTGTAGTGAGTGGGGGCTACTCTTCATGTGGTGCGTGGGCTTCTCATTGTGATGATCTCTTGTTGTGGAGCACAGGCTCTAGGTGCGCAGGCTTCAGTAGTTGCAGCACATGGGCTCAATAGTTGTGGCTGTCAGGCTGTCGGACACAGTAATTGTGGAACAGTAATCCCAGCTGCTCCTCGGCATGTGGGATCCTCCCGGACCAGAGATCAAACCAGTGTCCCCTGTACCGCAAGGTGGATTCTCAACCACTGGACCACCTGTGCACCTTAAATTTATACACTGTTTATTTGTCAATCATATTTCAATAAAGCTGGGAAGAAATGTCAAAGGATGTTGCCAGAGTTGGGCAAGTCTGCAAGGAAAGGAAGAGATAAATGCCCCGATCTCGCTCTTCTTCTTTCCTGATCCTCACCAGTGATCCAGTAAGAACCCAGTCAGAAGCCAGAGAGCAGAGGAGACTGTTATGTGCTCCAAAGAGGTAATGGTATACTAGGCACTTTTGACACTCAGAACAGATAATTTTTAATACCCCTACCCTTGCTCATATAGGACAGAATTATTTTCAACAATAACCATGTGAATAATCAATCATAATTATTGATTCACCCTTAAGTTTTATAATAAATATAGTTAACAATTATTAATAAAAGTAATAATTTAAAATTTAAAGTTTAAATTCAGTAAAATAGTTCATGTATTAACTTTGCATTTATCAAACAAAACATTATAATTACACTGTTTTACTGCTTTAAATTTTAAGCATGAGTTAAAAATTCCGTGTGATCATACAGAATGGCAGAATTTATGTCACTCAAGTTTTAATTTTTCCTCTTGACAATTGCTTTTTCTAATTTGCTGTTTAAATGAGATATGTAGTACTCTGGGGGCTGGAGGCAAGAATTGCTTTTGTAATAGCACACACCACTGACTCTGGACCCCTAAAATTTACTCTGGAAAGAAGTACCTCTAGCTGGATCTCTGTGTGTCAGGGCTGACAGCAGGACTGGAAGCTAATTGGATTAACTTCTATGTAGAATGCAATGTTTATTAAAGAAAGGTGGTGGGAGAGACAATTTGAGGCCCACAAACCTATTATTAAAACTGTAGTAATTCTTGGTTTTAGATTTTTAGCCATATGTTAATAAAATGCTGATTGACTTTTGGTTGGATAATTCTTATTGTCAAATTTTCCAATTCTCCACAAACAATTCATCTCCTTATTGCCTGCACCAGACTTCCCTGGTGTCTCAGACAGTAAAGAATCTGCCTGCAGTGTGGGAGATCTGGGTTCGATCTCTGGGTTGGGAAGATCCCCTGGAGGAGGGCATGAAAACCCACTCCAGTATTCTAGCCTAGAGAATCCCCATGGACTGAAGAGCCTGGAGGGCTACAGTCCATGGGGTGTCAAAGAGTTGGACATGACTGAACAACTAAGCACACATTGCCTGCACCAGGGAACAGTGTAGGAAGTCAATCCAGAGAGGCAGCAGAAAAGCATCTTGCTCAGAACATTAAGTTAAGAATCGAGAGCTTTCTAAGCCAGAAGTAGTGAACTCTTCCATTCCTGCTAACTGTCTCACATTGGTATTCTGCTCCTTGTGTGTCTACATGAGATTGTCATGCATGTTAGCCTCCTGTTACAGATTTTATGAGAGCTGTGTATTTGAGGTGAGTGGCTGAATGGAGTGAAGACAACAAAAATGGAGGAAAGACCCATGATTCTGTCTAACAAATGAAAACCGTAGAAACTCATTTTGCTGAAAGACTGCTTCCTAGAGCTTTTGGGAAATGCTATCCTGGGGCGTAATCTCCTTTCCTGAGAGTCTCCATCTCAAGTGCCTCCCTCTTCTTCCTGCCTCTGTAAGTTGCTGTTTCCTTTCGCCTTCTTTCTTGGCTTTTTCTCCCCACTCTCTTCTTGGCTACCTCTGTTTCCTTCTTCTTTCTTCATGGGACCAGACATGAATTTTCTCTGGGAACTTTTAGTAATCTATGGAAAGGTTGTTAAACGCTTCATGTCAGCTGTTCAGTTGCTTAGTAACTCAAAGGACTCCTGCCAAGTTTATGTTCAGAGAATTAGACAAACCATCTAGCCCCCACTGTTTCCGGGCCTGGGCAGCGTCAGTTCGCCAGCTCAGCTCTGTGTGAGGAGATGGCCACTCAGGCACCTAGGAGAGTCTCAGCCACCACAGAGCACAGAGGGTGGGAGCAGAGGCTGAGCCCCCCTGGCCAGGCCTGGACAGGAACCTAGGAGGCTGACCCTCACAGAGGTGTGGGCACCATTGTAGAGCAACAAAACCCAAATAATCACTGCATGTCAGGGAGATGGTTTGAGATTGTCTCAGAGTTTCTCTACTTCTCCCTTTGTTCTATTTTATGATCACTCATTCTCATTTTACTACCAGGTAGTTTTCAGGAGGCCCATAGTTTTAGATTTAGAGATTTAATAAATGGTACCAGGTAACCTCAGAGCAATGGCAACCTCCAGAGAAACACAAAAACCAAACAAACAAACTCTCCTAGGATGCTGGGTTATGAGATACTCCTGGAGGAAGCAAGGCTTCCATAGTGGTAAGTAGGATGAATCTGGGCAAAATATTTGGTTTAATGCCTATTAGGAGCTGAGGCAGAAAAACCTCAAGGTCCTGAAAAGAATTCCTTGCAGGACTGCAGATGATACCTACTGCCAGATAATGTGCAGAAAATTGCCAAAAGAGTAGGCTTATTCTGGGTGGTGTCAGGAACCTCTAGTACCTATGTAAATCACTGGCCTTATAACTCCCCCAAACTGTAATAAAGGAAAGGAGAAGGGGGAGGAAAAGCTTTTCAGAAAAGAGGAGCTGCCACTGCATGAGTAAGAATTAGTATTTGGCACATCATAGCTAGCAGTGGGGATAGGGTAGGGGAGCAGGATCTTCTCCAAGACTGGCTGGCTGGGAGCTGGGATTAATCAAATGGAAAAAAACAGGGAAGGAGGGGGAAAGAACAGAATTCTATTGCAGGGTACAATGAAAATTTTAATGAGTCTTCAGCTGTTCCATTATCTTATAAAAGTAGTATCATTTGCAAATTTAGCTCTGAAATGATTGACTTGAATAGGGTTGGAGACTTAAAAATTATTACAAAAAAAAGAAGTGGTCTCAGATTAGCAAAATTATTTATACTAAAAACTTTTCAGTGTTCAGAGTAAGACAGGATGGTTTTTGGTGATGGTTTTAACTGTTGGGAGCTCATTTGATTTTCACTTAAGTGGATGAGAAAACTCTCTAAAGATAAGAATGAGAACTTGGGCGTCTGCTACACAGTTCTTCTTAAGAATACAGGTAAATTGAGTGTGACTTGATTTTCGCTTCTTTTCTTAATCAAAGATATTAATTATTCTCTGCTATAGTGAAAAGTATCTCCAAATGGGTGTATGTAGGTGAGGAAGATGACCTTTGTTCCTCTCCTCTACTAGCCTCTGAGTAGAAATAAGGATCACTCCTTGATGAATGGATATTGGTGAAGAGTAGAGGCTCAGTTGGAGAAGGCAATGGCACCCCACTTCAGTACTCTTGCCTGGAAAATCCCATGGACGGAGGAGCCTGGTAGGCTGCAGTCCATGAGGTCGCTAAGAGTTGGACACAACTGAGCGACTGCACTTTCACTTTTCACTTTCATGCACTGGAGAAGGAAATGGCAAGCCATTCCAGTATTCTTGCCTGGAGAATCCCAGGGACGGGAGCCTGGTGGGCTGCCGTCTATGGGGTCGCACAGAGTTGGACACGACTGAGCGACTTAGCAGCAGCAGCAGCAGCAGCAGAGGCTCAGTTAAGTCCGTGGAGAGAGGATGATGCTGGTGAAAGGCTGCATGATTAGCTGATAAACGGATCTAAGACAAAGAGTCCATCCCTTTTGAAAATGCTAACTATCCAGGTGACTTTGGGTGTGTTTGAAAGAAGTTAGGGGTAGGTGGGAAGGGTTTTGGTGGAGGGGTAAATGGTCAGCTGTCTCAGGAAGCTTGTTCTACTTCATTTCCTGACACCAGTGAGGCTTAGGAATATTTGGGGGCTTAAAACTACACAGATGAGGAAAGAGCCCAGAACTTTTGAATGGAAACTGATGAATTAGAAAGAAAAATTCTGTTTTCTTTAAAGGTTAGACCAATGGGTAAAAGTTATAACAGCAGATTTGGATAGTTTTCTAGTTGATTCACAAGTGAACCATCTTTAAAAATAGCAGTCCTTTCTTTATTCTTAATCATGTTTCAGGAATCTTGATGTGGTGATGCCTTCCTGGGATAAGAGGTTGATAGATGGCTCCTAAGGTTCCTTTCTACTTTGAAATTGTATGGTTCCCATAATAGAGTTTTTCTTTCTTTCTTTTTTAGAAAATTTATTTTATTGAAATGTAGTTGATTTACACAGTTGTGTTCATTATTTCTACTGTACAGTGAAGTGATTCAGTTTTATGTGTGTGTGTGTGTATGTGTGTGTGTGTGTGTGTGTGCTTAGTTGCTCAGTTGTGTCTGACTCTTTATGATTCCCATGGACTGCAGCCGCAGGCTCCTCTGTCCATTGGGATTCTCCAGGCAAGAACACTGGAATGGGTTGCCATGCCCTTCTCAAGGGGATCTTCCCAACCCAGGGATCAAACCCAGGTGTCTGCATTGCAGGTAGATTCTTTACTGTCTGAGCCACCAGACAGTAAGAAAATTACTTTTAGAGTGTATACAGACACACACACACACATATATATATATACATACATTCTAAAAGTATTTTTCTTACATGCAAAAAGGAACTCTTAATTTGAAACTGACATTAAAAGTACTTAACAGCGTGAAAGGTAATAAAATTCCACATTTCAAACTGACATTCGATACGCATCTCTTAAAGACCAGAACCTCAGAGTTATCCTCAGGAAAATCTGCTTGACTTTACCTCTCTTGATTATGTATGATGAGATTTTTAGATGATCATGACAATGGTTAAGATAATAAATTGTTTCTTGAGTGAGAAAGAACATCTGTTTAGAATTGTGTAAAGTAAGGTAAATCTCACTTTATTTCCCATGGGTAGATAATGTTAAATAGTTTTTGTTTTCAATTTTAAATTTCGGGAGGATGGATACTTTTAATTTTAGATGGTGTTTTTCAGAAATTTTTTTTGAGTTTAGATCTTGTAAAGAACAAAATAATTTTAGTTGAGAAGAGCCAAAATACACTATGCTTCCTAAATGGTTAATTAATTCAAATACAGATTACAGATTTATATATATTCACCCATACATAATTTTAAAATATTTTAGAAGCTGATGTGAAGCTCTTGGTATGTGGGAGGGGAATATCAACTGTGAGACTCAATATAAGGCAGCGGTTCGGAGAGACGCCCGGCTCCGGCGGCGCAGACGCGAGAGACGCCCGGCTCCGGTGGAGCAGACGCAAGAGACGCCCGGCTCTGGCGCAACCGACCACGTGCAGAATCGTGACTGAGAGGAGCTACCCCGCGCCCAGGGTTAGGGCGGTGGCCGAGAGGAGCTGTACCACGTCCAGGAGGCGGTGGCTGCTTGGGCACCGGAGGGCCGAGAGGAGCTGATCCACATTCAAAGCAGGAGGGGCGGCCTTGAGGAGATACCCCTCGTCCAAGGTAAGGTACAGTGGCTGCACCTTGCTGGAGCAGCTGGGAAGAGATACTCCACGACCAAGTGGAATATAAGAATCCAGTGTTCTGGGGAGGAAGGAACAAGATGGCAGAGGGATAAGACGGCGAGACCACTTTCTACCCAACAAATTCATCAAAAGAACATTTGAACGCGGAGTAAAGTCCACAAAACAACTTCTGAATACTGGCAGAGGACATCAGGCTCCCAGAAAAGCAGCCCATTGTCTTCTAAAGGAGAGAGAAGAAATCCAGCTCCACCCACCAGAACACTGACACATGCTTCCCTAACCAGGGAACCCGGACAAGTCACCCGTCCAATCCCACACACAGCGAAGAAACTACATAATAAAGAGAACTCCACAAACTGCAAGAGGGAAAGGCCACCCCAAACAAAGCAATATAAGCAAGATGAAGAGGCAGAGAAATACCCAGCAAGTAAAGGAACAAGATAATTGCCCACCAACACAAACAGAAGAAGATGATATAGGGAATTTACCTGATAAAGAATTTCGAATTTTGATGGTGAAAATGATTCAAAATCTTGAAAGCAAAATGGAGTTACAGATAAATAACCTGGAGAAAAGGATTGAGAAGATGGAAGAAAGATTTAATACGGACTTAGAAGAAATAAAAGAGTCAATATACAATGAATAATGCAATAGATGAGATCAGAAACACTCTGGAGGGAACAAACAGTAGAATAACAGAGGCAGAAGACAGGATAAGCGAACTAGAAGATAGAATTGTAGAAATAAATGAAACAGAGAGGAAAAAAGAAAAACGAATTAAAAGAAATGAGGACAATATTAGAGACCTCTGGGACAATGTTAAACGCTCCAACTTTCGAATCATAGGAGTCCCAGAAGAAGAAGACAAAAAGAAAGACCATGAGAGAATACTTGAGGAGATAATAGTTGAAAACTTCCCTAAGATAGGGAAAGAAATAATCACCCAAGTCCAAGAAACCCAGAGAGTCCCCAACAGGATAAACCCAAGGCGAAATACTCCAAGACACATATTAATCAAATTAACAGTGATCAAACACAAAGAACAAATATTAAAAGCAGCAAGGGAAAAGCAGCAAATAACACATAAGGGGATTCCCATAAGGATAACAGCTGATCTTTCAACAGAAACTCTTCAGGCCAGAAGGGAGTGGCAAGACATACTTAAAGTGATGAAAGAAAATACCCTACAGCCCAGATTACTATACCCAGCAAGGATCTCATTCAAATATGAAGGAGAAATCAAAAGCTTTACAGACAAGCAAAAGCTGAGGGAATTCAGCATCACCAAACCAGCTCGCCAACAAATGCTAAAGGATCTTCTATAGACAGGATACACAGAAAGAGTGTATAAACTTGAACCCAAAGCAATAAAGAAAATGGCCACGGGATCGTACTTATCAATAATTACCTTAAACGTAAATGGGTTGAAATTTTCAAAAAGGCTAGGAAACAATTCTCATAGCCATCAATAGTTCAGTGTTGAGTTCATGAATAGTTTTTAAAGTTTGGGACAAACTGTAGTATTTGCTATTTGAAGTACTATTTGTAATTGGCATATTACGATGTAACATTGGTTTTCATTTTCAACTTAAAACGCCTAAAAATGCCTAACAGGTTCTTAGATTTGTGAATTTTAGTTGAAATGTATTTTACGATGTTACTAAACCTGCAGAAATATTGAAATATTTCAGAGAACTTATTCACTGTACATTTAATTTATTTTATTTATAAAAGTTATGAACTGTAGAAAGTTTTACTTGTTGCTTCAAATGCTTGTTGCATTTGAAGTGCTAGTTACAAGAAAATCAAATGCCTTCAATGTATAAATGCTATTAAGTTTTTAAAGGACTCTGGAGTATAAGTAAGTTTGTTTAAAGAAATTTAGTCTGTTCAACTTGAATCAGCTCTGTCAAACATTAATTAAAAGCCTCATTTAAAATAAAATAAAATAAAGTTTCAGATAAAAAAAAATAAAAATGCACATCAGAAGGTTAAAAAAAATAAAAATAAACAGATCAAACTTGGAAAAAAAAAAAAAGGCAGCGGTTCTCTACCAGGAGTGATTTTAACCCTAGGAAACATTTGGCACTATCTGAAGACATTTTGATTGTCATCACTGGACAGGTGATGACACTGTCCACTGCCACTGCACAGGTGCTACTGGCATCTGGTGGTAAACATGCTACAGTGCACAAGTCAGCTCTTTATTATACAATATTGTGCTATGCGTAGTCGCTAAGTCATGTCCTACTCTTTGCAACCCCTAAGGAGTATGCAACCCGCCAGGCTCCTCTGATTATGGGATTTTCCAGGCAAGAATACCAGAGTGTGTTGCCATTTGCTTCTCCTGGGAATCTTCCCAACCCAGGGATTGAACCCATGCCTCCTGTGTCTCCTGCATTGGCAGGCAGATTCTTTACCACTGTACCACCTGGGAAGCCATAAGAAAGGATTATCTGGCCCAAAATGTAAATAATAGCAAGGTAGAAGAATCCTGCTATAGAGAGATGTTTACTGATGAACTTACCTCCCTCAGTAATATCTTTTAGTCTTTCCTTCAGATCTGATCAGATTTCAATCTCCTGACTGAAAGTTAAGGCCATGCTGATAGCATTTTGAGATCTGAGTGGAAGAATAGATGAGATCTAAATATTAAATAAGTGTATTATTTAATATAAGTATATTAACTATGAATATAAGCTTAAAATTCTTCAGTTTAGGGTATGGTACCCCTGCCAAAGGACAATTCTGTGGCCCTGGGGCCATAGAATGTTCAAACTACTGTATAGTTACACTCATTTCACATGCTAGCAAGGTAATGCTCAAAATCCTTCAAGCTAGACTGCAGTAGTATGTGAGCCAAGAACTTCCAGATGTGTAAGATGGGTTTAGAAAAAGCAGAGGAACCAGAGATCAAATTGCAAACATCTGATGAATCATAGAGAAAGTAAGGGAATTCCAGAAAAACATCTGCTTCATTGACTGTGTTAAAGCCTTTGACTGTGTGGATGGATCACAACAAATTGTGGAAAATTCTTAAAGAGATGGGAATACCAGACCACTTTACCTGCCTCCTGAGAAACCTGTGTGCAGGTCAAGAAGCAACAATTAGAACCTTACATGAAACAACCGACTAGTTCAAGGTTGGGAAAGGTATACATCAAGGCTGTATATTGTCACCCTGTTTATTTCACTTCTATGCAAAGTATATCACGTGAAATGTTGAGCTGGATGAATCACAGGTTGGAATCAAGATTGCCAGGAGAAATGTCAACAACCTCAGATATGCAGATGATACCATTCCTATAGTAGAAAGTGACAGACCTTTAATTATTCTTTCTGTAAAGAGCCTCTTGATTACATTGAAAGAGAAGAGTGAAAAAAGTTGGCTTAAAATTCCACCTTAAAAAACTAAGATCATGGTATCTGGTCCCATCACTTCATGACAAATAGAAGGGGGAAAAAGTGGAAGTAGTGACAGATTTTCTTTTCTTTGGCTCCAAAATCACTACAGAGAGTGACTACAGCCATAAAATCAAAAGATGCTTGTTCCTTGGAGGGAAAGCTATGACAAACCTAGGTAGCATATTAAAAAGTGGAGATATCACTTTGCCAATAAAGATCCATATAGTTAAAGCTATCGTTTTTCCAGTCATCATGTACATATGTGAGAATTGGACCAAGAGAGAAGGCTGAGTGCTGAAGAATTGAAGTTTTTGAACTGTGGTGCTGGAGAAGACTCTTGAGAATCCCTTGGACTGCAAGGAGATCAAACTAGTCAATCCTAAAATAAATCAGTCCTGAATATTCATTGGAAGGACTGATATTGAAGTTCCAATACTTTGGCTACCTGATGTGAAGAGCCAGCTCATTAAAAAAGACCCTGATGCTGGGAAAGATTGAGGGCAGGAGGAGAAAGGGGTGACAGAAGATAAGATAGTTGGATGGTATCACCAACTCATTGGACATGAGTTTGAACCAACTCTGGGAGAGCCTGGTGTGCTGCAGTCCATGAGGTCACAAAAAGTTGGACACGACTGAGCGACTTAACAACGATAAACTCAGAAACTACTTTAAAAGTACAGAGACTTGATGAGGGAGGAGATACTCTCATCTGTGCCCTGGAGATCCTTGAAGGGCCTTAGACTAGGTATTAGTCCTGTGCCAGCCGCAATCGAGAGCAAGCCTGTTGGCATAGGAACCAGGCAGGAGAAACTCTCATATGGATCCTAGGAGACCTTGAAAACGCCCTATACATGGCTTTAGCGTCCTCACAGCCACAGTCTGCCAGTCTGCTAACAATCCTGGGGCTCTAGGGTCCCAGCACAGGAGACACTCGCATGTGTGCCCTTGGAGACCCTGAAAGGGCCCTTTACTCCAGTGCCTTTACAGTCTGCCAGCAGTTTTGCTGGCATGGAGTTAGGCAGCAGGCCCTTTTGTCCATACTCTTGGAGAGCCTGAAGGGGTCTTATACTTGGCTTTAGTACCTCTACTCACAGTCAGGGATCAGTCCAGCTTGCTCAGGGATCTGGTGGGAGACTTATCTATGTTTGCAGAGGCAGGTCTGCCGAGTTCAGCTTTGGCTCTGGAAACTGAAACAGTCCTGGGGCTTGCTTTCAGCCCGTCTCAGCTGAGGTTCAGATAAATCCTGCCCACATAGGGGCCCATCCAATGACCAGGTGGCAATCTTCCTAGAGACCACACCTGCCACACACCTATAATAGGTCCACTGTCTGAAGACCCCACTGTGGATTCGGAAGTGAGCAGTTGTCTGAGCACTACTTACTCAGTATTACTTACTGAATAAGGTACTAGAGGCACCAGGCATTATCCACATCCACCTGAGACCCTGATAACAAGCCTGCCAACCACGGATCTCACTGCATACGCGGCAACAACCTCATAACCAGCTCTAGCCCAACATAACTGTGATTCTATAGGTTATTCCACCAACTGAAGGAATAGACAGGAGAAGATCTTTTCTTACTGAAATCAAACTATAAAGACTGGAAGAGGTGCTTGCTCCTTCAAGTGCACAAAAACCAATGTAAATTTGCATGGATCATGAAGTGTCAGGCAATATACGAGATGACCAAAGAAAACTAATAAAACTCCAACCACAAAGAAATGAAGATCTATAATTTGCCTGACAAATAAATAAAAATAATCATCTTAAAGATTGCTTATCTCCACTTTATTTGGTTGTTTTTCTGAGGTTATGCCTCATTTCTTTGTTTGTAATATAGTTGTCTGTCTCCTCATTTTGCCCAGTTTATTTCAGTGTGTTGGGTAGTTTGGTTACGTTTCTCAATCTCGGAGAAGTGGCCTTATGGAGGAGATGTGCTTTGGGGCCCAGAAACACTCCCCTCTGGTCACCAGAGCTGTACACTCTAGGGTTGCCATCAATGTGGGATGTGTTTGCCCTTCTGTTGTTCTGGAGCTGATTACAATGGATGCTTTGGGAGGACAGACTGGCCCCTGGTCTCATTGGCTGCAGGGTCATGCCTCATGTGCTGGCTTCAGTGGTGGCTTCAGTGCCACTGGAGGGTGGGGTAGGTTTCCTGTGCAGTGGGCTGTGTCGTCTGGTGAGGGGGACATGGAGCTGCTGCTTTCCTGCTGATGGGTGGGGCTGGGTCCCCCTGTGGCTGGTCATGCAGCCCAGAGGGGATAGGACTTGGTGTTGACCTGCTGGAGGGTGGAGCTAGGGCCCCCTGAAGCCGTGTACATGGCCTGGGGGGGTGGGGTGGGGCTGGTGCTTACTCACTGGAGGGCAGAGTTGAGTCATATTTGACAAGGCAGTCAAGAATACTCAACTGGGAAAAAGTTTTTGTAGTATATGGAATAGGAGAAAATATTTGCACACCATATATTAGATAAGGAGTTAACATCTCAAATATATAAGAAACTTATACAACTCAATAGCAAACCCCCTCAATAATCCTGTTTAAAAACGGGCAGAGAACGTGAGTAGATATTTTTCCAAAGACGCACAACTGGCCAACAGGTATAAGAAAAGTTGCTCAATGTTAGTAATCGTCAGGTAAATACAAATGAAGACCATGATGAGATGTCACCACACACTTATTAGAATAACTAATAAGTGTTATTCTCAAAGAGACAAGTGACAGCAAATGCTGATGAGGATGTGAAGAAAAGGCAACTGTTGTGCACTATTGATGGGAATGTAAATTGGTGTAGCTACTATGGAAAACAGTATGAAGGTTCCTCAAAAAATAGAACTACTATGTGATCCAGCAATCCCATTTCTGAGCATATATCCAAAGAAAATGAAATCACTGTCTTGAAGAGATATCTATCCCCAAGTTTATTGCAGCATTGTTCACAATAACTAAGACATGGGAAAAATTTGTGTTCATCAAGAGATGAATGGATAAATATAATGTGACATGAATGTGTGTGTGTGTGTGTAATCCACAAGAGGAAGGAAACCCTACCATTTGTGACAACATGGATTGACCTGAGGGCTAAGTGATAAAAGTCAGACAGAGAAAGGGAAATATTGTGTGGTTTTACTTGTATGTGGAATCTAAAATAAAGCCAAGCTCATAGAAATGGAAAGTAGAATGTGGTTGTTAGAGGCACTGTCTTCCAGGTATAAGATGATTAAGTTCTGGGAATCTAATGGACAGTATTGTGACTGTATTTAATACTAATATATCTTAAGTGATCTCACCACACGTACACAAAATCGTAATTGTGTGAGTTGATGGGTATATTCACTAACCTTATGTGGTTATCCTTTTGCAATATTTGTATGTCAAATCATCACATACGCTTGTGTGCTTGCTTGGGCACTCAGTCGTGTCCGACTCTGTATGACCCATGGACTGTAGCCCACCAGGCTCCTCTGTCCATGGAATTCTCCAGGCAAGAATACTGGAGTGGGTAGCCATTCTCTTCTCCAGGGGATCGTCCCAACCCAGGGATCAGACCCAGGTATCCTGTATTGCAGACAGATTCTTTACCATCTGAGCCACCAGAGAAGCCCTCACATACACTTGCTGCTGCTGCTGCTGCTAAGTCGCTTCAGTCGTGTCCGACTCTGCGACCCCATAGACGGCAGCCCACCAGGCTCCCCCGTTCCTGGGATTCTCCAGGCAAGAACACTGGAGTGGGTTGCCATTTCCTTCTCCAATGCATGAAAGTTAAGTGTATACAATTTTATATGTCAGTTATATCTCAATAAAGCTGGTAAAAAATGGAAAAACATTACAGACTTATTCTTTATGTTCAGAGCAGTTTTTCTCCAATCTTTTCTCTTTATAGTTCAGTTGGGAAGTAAGTCCACACAGAAACTGTGAGTTCTTCCTTTCCTGGGCCTGAAGTTCCTGGAATGGGGAGGGTCAACAAGTGTTGCCTCACTTGTTTTTCACAGCACCAAGAAAGTGTCAAAGTGAGATGCCCATTAAATACCTTTTTTCCCTTAAACTATGGTATACATAAAACTGTCAGGACAAAATATTCCTCTGCTTTCTTATAAATCTGTCTAAATCTGTTTTCTTCATGTTACTTTGCACATTATGATGGAAGCTGAGAGAAGCCATATTCTCTCAGATGTTTCTGTTTTATTATTTAAAAATGAAATAAAACTCCCACATTATAGTCTAGTTTAATTAAAGGTCATTCCAAATACTCTTGTTATAAAAGTTGTTAGCTGTATTGATGACATATTCTGGATTGTTCATTTTCAAACCTATGAAGTAACATTTCTTGTTGAAGAAATTCATTTAAAAGACGTTGAGTATCCAAATCAATGACTCATAGGGAACTGTTAATGATGACAGGATCTGGGCAAAGGGCACAATGAACAGAAGCTGTGACAGGCATAATTTGTCTGAGGCTCATTTGTATTTAGCTGTAAATGACTAAGTAAGACCCAAAATAGCTGTGTCATGTGATGTATGATATGATTGTGAAGTCTTAATTGAAAAATTATACAATGATAATTTTCTGAGCTTGATGGAGAAGAAACAACTGTTTATGAGTGACCTATCAATTTTAACTGTTGCTAAGAAGGAAAGATAGGAAAAATTAAAATAAAATGCTTAGTTGGCTTTAAAGCATCTGGATGACCCTTGGGTCTTGGATGACTGCCAGATTCTCATGTGCTTGATGATAAAAGTCTTATCCATGACTTACTAAGGAGAGCAAGAAGTGAAAGGCTTGGAAATGATGACCTCTCTGGGAACCTGCTGCTCTCTTCCCATAGCACAGCTAAACTTCCTTAGTGGTAAGTGATAAAAATCTAAGGGCTGGAGGGTTTTTGCTTTCAACTTATTAGGCTTTAGCTCTCAAGCAGTTGGGAGAAAGTTTAGGTTGATCTGTTACAATATTCAGCATTTTGTTCCTAGTACTCCTTGGGATTTAGAGGAGACAGCCTACATTTAAAAAATAAAATATTTTTTTCCTGTTTGCTAAAGGGAAGATCTGACAGAGCATTTGGTAGTATTCAATCTAAGTTTCTAGGGTCCTTAAAGGATCTGCCAGGTTCTTTTTAGAGGCTTTTAAGTCATTAGCTGTTACTCAGCATTTTCTATTATAGCTATTTATTCCCTTAAGCAAGAGAATGAATAATTCATTAAGAAATAAGCTTAAGCTTGTCCGTGCCCTATGCTTTTATTGCCTACCAGCATACATGGTACAAGCCCATATTTATTTTTGTTCTATCTATCTTTTTTTTTACTAGAAAATATATATTTTATTTTTCTTTGCAGGTCCATAATGTAGAACTTTTATTTATTCTAGGAATTAATTTTTAAAGCAACAGTTCATGTTGGAGCAAGTCATACTTTATCAGGGATACCAATCTTCAATTTAGATGACTGGATGGACAGAAATACTTAACAGTATTTAATAAACTTGATTCATTTTAAGCAAAACCGTTGTAAAATATTTGAAATAATTTTACTTTGCAGAGATTGTTTCTTTGAAAAGCAGATATAATGCCAGACCTTTAATTATTCTTTCTGTATTAAAGAACATTCAGAGGGAGGATCTGTGATCACATCAGACCTTTAGATATTAAGAGCTCTTACTATCTCCATTGGTATTTTTAAATCTGACATTAGAATCTTCTAAAGAAAATCTTTTTTGCATGTCTGAGAGGTTAGGGTGAATAGAAAATAATAATGAATAGGAAATAACGCTTTTGAAAATCCTGGTCTTTATGAGAGTTCATCACCTGTAAAATGCCTTCTGTTGATGAAAGAATAGTAGCGTGGGTAGTTGTTTGATGTGTTCTCAAGTTGCAGCATGAATGGTACTAACAAATGCAATATTAGTTGAAAGATCTGGCTTAAGTTCATTATTTTGTATTTTAGTCTGATTCAGTTGTCGTCAGAAATAATATTCACTCTAGAACATATCCACTCATGGGACAAATAATGAAATAACCTTATCTTCAGCTTGGTCCCTTAATCTTCTGTGGCTTTCATCTTGAGATAAGGTTTAGTTCATAGGAAACACTTATTTCTTAAAGGAATTATTTGAATGAAACAAATATAACATTATTATTGAACTGGGTCACAAGAAGCATTTTGTCTTTTAAAATAGGATGTTTTAACAGGTAGGTAGGCACAGTTTTAAACTTAGCATTGTAACTGAGTGCCCCATCCAGTGTTGTGCCATTCTCTACCTGGAACAAGCAAACAAAAGTAATCATTTTCATAGTCAAATAAGTCATATATTCCTATTCCTTATTTGAAAATTCTCAATGTACCTGAGTCTATTAAAACTCTGTCCTGCAATTAAACACTTTTATTTTTTAATCTAGGTATTTTAAATTTGTATGTTTACACACAAATAGTTTAGAGTCAAGTAGCTTGGGGATTTTAGATAAACAGCAGCCTCTAGACTTTCTTTTCCATTTGCAGTTCTCCAGAGGCAACCATTTTCATCTGTCAGCTGATTCTTTGGTAAGTACCTTCATCTTAGAACAATAGAATGGCATGACTACTTCCTGGGTATTTTTTCTCTTATTTTCATCTATTGCCTTCTCACTATGAAAGATAGGAATTTATTTAGCTTGTTTCCCCATCCCATCCCTCTCTCTTACTTTCTCTCACAGGGGCACACATGCCCATGGGTGCACTCACACAATTCTTACCCCCAGTTCTTCCTGCAAAAACATGTTGTGACTTGGATTACATCAACATTTAGTGTTAATATTCAGTTCAGTTCAGTTCAGTCGCTCAGTCGTGTCCGACTCTCCACGATCCCATGAATCACAGCATGCCAGGCCTCCCTGTCCATCACCAACTTCCGGAGCTCACTCAAACTCATGTCCACAGAGTCGGTGATGCCATCCAGCCATCTCATTCTCGGTCGTCCCCTTCTCTCCCACCCCCAACCTTTCCCAGCATCAGAGTCTTTTCCAGTGAGTCAACTAGTCACATGAGGTGGCCAAAGTATTGCAGTTTCAGCTTCAGCATCAGTCCCTCCAATGAACACCCAGGATCGATCTCCCTTAGAATGGACTGGTTGGATCTCCTTGCGGTACAAAGGACTCTCAAGAGTCTTCTCCAGCACCACAGTTCAAAAGCATCAATTCTTTGGTGATCAGCTTTCTTCACAGTCCAACTCTCACATCCATACATGACCACTGGAAAAACCATAGCCTTGACTAGATGGACCTTTGTTGGCAAAGTAATGTCTCTACTTTTTAATATATTATCAAGGTTGGTCATAACTTTCCTTCCAAGGAGTAAGCGTCTTTTAATTTCATGGCTGCAATCAGCATCTGCAGTGATTTTGGAGCCCCCAAAAATAAAGTCTGACACTGTTTCCACTGTTTTTCCATCTATTTCCCATGAAGTGATGGGACCAGATGCCATGATCTTTGTTTTCTGAATGTTGAGCTTCAAGCCAACCTTTTCACTCTCCTCTTTCACTTTCATCAACAGGCTTTTGAGTTCCTCTTCACTTTCTGCCATAAGGGTGGTGTCATCTGCATATCTGAGATTATTGATATTTCTCCCAGCAATCTTGATTCCAGCTTGTGCTTCTTCCAGCCCAGCGTTCCTCATGATGTACTCTGCATATAAGTTAAATAAGCAAGGTGACAATATACAGCCTTGACGTACTCCTTTTCCTATTTGGAACCAGTCTGTTGTTCCATGTATAGTTCTGACTGATGCTTCCTGACCTGCATACAGGTTTCTCAAGAGGCAGGTCAGGTGGTCTGGGATTCCCATCTCTTTCAGAATGTTCCACAGTTTATTGTGATCCACACAGTCAAAGGCTTTGGCATAGTCAATGAAGCAGAAATAGATGTTTTTCTGGAACTCTCTTGCTTTCTCCATGATCCAGCGGATGTTGGCAATTTGATCTCTGGTTCCTCTGCCTTTTCTAAAACCTGCTTGAACATCTGGGAGTTCACGGTTCACATACTGCTGAAGCCTGGCTTGGAGAATTTTGAGCATGGCTTTACTAGCGTGTGAGATGAGTGCAATTGTGCGGTAGTTTGAGCATTCTTTGGCATTGCCTTTCTTTGGGATTGGAATGAAGACTGATCTTTTCCAGTCCTGTGGCCACTGCTGAGTTTTCCAAATTTGCTGGGATATTGAGTGTAGCACTTTCACAGCATCATCTTTCAAGATTTGAAATAGCTCAACTGGAATTCCATCACTTCCACTAGCTTTGTTCATAGTGATGCTTTCTAAGGCCCTCTTGACTTCACATTCCAAGATGTCTGGTTCCAGGTGAGTGATCATGCCATTGTGATTATCTTCATCGTGAAGATCTTTTTTGTACAGTTCTCCTGTGTAGTCTTGCCACTTCTTCTTAATATCTTCTGCTTCTGTTAGGTCCATACCATTTCTGTCCTTTATCGAGCCCATCTTTGCATGAAATGTTCCCTTGGAATCTCTAATTTTCTTGAAGAGATCTCTTGTTTTTCCTGTTCTGTTGTTTTCCTCTATTTCTTTGCATTGATCACTGAGGAAGGCTTTCTTATCTCTCCTTGCTATTCTTTGGAACTCTGCATTCAGTGTTAATATTAAGAATGTGTAAATGCAATTTTTAGCTAAACCACATAGAATAATATAATTCCTATTCTATTTTTGTACACCTTTTAATTTTTTCTAGAGTTTATTGTTATTATTTGCTTAGTTTTCTGTGTCTCTAATTGAATTGTCTCTGATTCAATCTCCAGTGCTCCACTAGATCAACAAATCTCTTCTTGTTGTGTTCATTCACATCAGGTTTTCTTTCAGTGTCATCTGTTTGGAGAAGTCTTTTAGAGAGCCTTCTGACCTGGTCCAATCTGGATTGGATGCCTGCCTTGCCCTGGTATATGGCTGGCATCCTTAAATTTCTCCTCTTTACCACCCTGGGGTGATAGGTTTCCTGTTTGTTGCATCCTTTAACTTCCTCTTCCTTGGTTACTTCTTTGTTTTGGTGGACTACCTACCAAAGAGACTGGTATCTCTTGAGAAAAGTATGTGGGAGGTTTCTTTTCTTGTGAACTTATATATGAAGAGACTAGTCTCTTATCCTGTCCTCACATTTGATTTTTTTTTTTTTTATCAAACTGTTTTATTCTCGGTATCCCATTATATGCTAGAGTTCTTTTTTCTTCTTGAGGAAAATAATTGTCTTCTGGTCTCCAATGTTGCTATTATGGAAAATCACACTTCTGTGTGTCTCTTCCATTTTCAATACTCTTCTTCACTTTTGCCGTTGCTGAGTGTGTGGTTTTTACCACACAAAACAACTCAGTGATATCGGCTGGGCGTCATGTAATTTAACTTAGTGCTGGCACTGTCTGCCTGAAAATAGTATCAGATTCCACATGCTAAGGGCTCAGCCCACAAGACTGTCCCCTTCTCTCTACTCACTTCAGGTGCCATTTGCAAATCTAGATTTTCTTCCTGTGCGTCTGACTGACTGGCTATAAAACAGTCCCTTCCTCAGGTTAATTAGTTAGAACCACTCACAGAACTGAGGAAAACAGGTTACTTACTAGATTACCACTTTGTCACAAAGGTTATTGAAGAATACAGGTGAACAGCCAGATAAAGAGATACACAGGGCAAAGTCCAGAGGGTCCTGAGCACAGGAGCTTTTGTCTCTGTGGAGTTCGGGATGTACCAGCCACCTAGCCTGTGGATACATTCTTGTTCACCAATCTGGTGGCTCTCCAAAGCCTGTCCTTTTGGGTTTTTATGGGGCTTTATTGAACATTCATGATTAATTAAATCATAGGTATTAGTGTTTGATTCAAGTGCTAGCCCCTCTCTCCCCCTTAGAAGTTGGGGGGTGGGACCAGAAGTTCCAACGTCTTAATCTGTTTGGTTTCCCTGGCAATCAGCCCCCATCTTTTCTGAAAGTCACCTCATTAACTTAAACTCAGGTGTGGTTGAAAGGGACTTTTAAGAATAACAAGACACTCCTTTCACCATTATGGCTCTGGAGCTAGTTCAGGAAGAAGGACAAAAGAACAAATATTATGACGAAAGATGATCTCTTTGCTATTGTGCTTTGGACATTCCCAGAGTTTTAGGAACTCTGTGCCAGAAATGGGGATAAAGACAAAATAGATATTCTTACTATAAATCACAGTATCATAGTTACTATTGAGATCTAAATTAATTTAATTTATAATTATTTGTATATGCCTCTACCTTTAAACCAAATCTTATTTTCCTAGTATTCTGGATTTCAATGAAGTGTCCTATTGTGTGTCTATTTTCATACACTGAGTGGGTCTTCTTATTCATGTCCTTTATTTTCTTACAAGATTTTATTAATGATATTTTCCTTTCTTTTTCATTTCACCTTCAGGGACTCCTATTCTTGGACCTCTTGGATTGGTCCCTGATTATCTTCCTTTCCTAATTTCTATTTATCTTTTGCTTTACTTTTTTGAGATTTCCTCAACTTTATTTCCAACCATTATATTAAGATTTCTCTTTCTGAACTCATGTTTTTATTTTTCCAAATTTTTATTCTTTCTATATATTTTTAAAAATAAAATTCTATTCTTTTTTCATGGATGCTATATCTTATCTCTGATAATTTTTATTTTTCACCAAATCATCTTCTCCTTGCATAATCTGTTTCCTCCAGGTTGAAATTTTTTGTTTGCTTCCTTTGGGACTGTTAGCCAAATAAGAGTTTTTCCTTAATTTCTGCTAATCCTTAACTACCTGATCATATTTAGGAGTAGGAGACTAGAAAGCTGATTGAATCTCTGAGTGTGTGGGTAGGCCTGAATGTCATTGTATGGTGATCTGGATGTGCCAGGTTTTTGTATTGTGTCTTCTTGGACTGATCAGATCTACTTGTGGGGATGGGGGAGGTGTCTCTAGTCTCCTAAATGGAGGATAAAGGCTTTGGAGAGTCAAGTTGCAGAGGAGGACCTGGGGTCTCAGCACTCCGAATGCCTGTTAACTATATTCCCCTATTTTCAAGGTACTGCTATATTCAACTGCTATATTCAAGAGCCCCTAAGTCCAGAGATCCTTTGATTCTTTCTGAAGAATAAACATCTAGAATTGGGAGTGAGTGCAACTACCCAGTAACACAGAGTAAGGAAAGACCTAAAATCCTAATGTCTCTAAACATTTTTCAATCAGAATTAATCTTCTCAACATAGCATTGCTCCTTTACCCACAGTTAGGCGAAACTTGAGATTAAGGGTACAGTTCTTCAAGACCGTCTAGTTTGCCCAAGATTTCTGATATCATCTGTGAGTTCTGGGGTCCCAGGACCTTCCTCACTCAGACCAGCTAATGATAAATTTGGAGATTCTCACAGACTCCTTTAGATTGTATAATTTGATAGATCAACTCACAGAACTCTGGAAAGCACTATACTTATGATTGTAGTTTTATTCTAGCAGAAGGATGCAAATCAGAACCAGCCAAAGGAAGAAACATACGGTGGAATCTGGGACTGGGAAATTTCCAAATACAGAGCTTCCATGTCCTTAGGGACACATTACCTCTTGTGCTTTGTGTGTAAGCATACTCACGGAGTATCGCCGACTTGGGAAGTTTGTTTGAGCTTCAGTGTTGATAATTCCTGTTGGGGCTTCATTACTTAGGCATGAATGATTGAATGATTGCCCATGTGGTTGCTCAAGGCCCCAACACTCTAATTGCATTAATGGTCTTTCTGTGTGGTTAGCTCCCATCATGCATCACCTTGTTAGTGTAGACTATCAGGTGTTGTCTGAGGGGCCCACCATGAACAACAAAAATAATCCTATCACTCAGGGAGTTCCAGAAGTTTAGAGGTTACCTCTCAGGAGTTGGAACAAAGGCCAGACTTTTCTTGGGTAAAGTTAATTTTTCACTAAATACTTTTCCATCTCCAATGCCAGAGGTATCTTGGCTCCACCAATTTCAAAATGCTTAAAGAATTCTAAGGTAAAATCAGGTTGGTTCTTTATTCTCTGTGCCACTGGTTTAGGATTTTGTTTTCTTGGGCTGGCTAAGGCATTTATCATTTATTCATTTGATTTTCAGCTGCCAAAAATATTACTGTTTTCCCTCCTATTCTTGAGTATTTATACTTAAATTTCAAACCAAAACCCCACTGCAGTAGTGTTCGTGAGGTTTCTGCTGCTACTGCTGCTGCTAAGTCGCATCAGTCGTGTCCGACTCTGTGCGACCCCATAGATGGCAGCCCACCCATGGGATTCTCCAGGCAAGAACATGGAGTGGGTTGCCATTTCCTTCTCCACGTGAGGTTTCTAGAGGGAGCCAAATTAGATACATATATTCAGTTGGCTGTTTCTTTGCAGAAATTGCCCAGCATTCTTTCAGTTTGTCAGTGACAACTTTCTGTAGAATTCATACTCAGTTCAGTTCAGTCACTCAGTCATGTCCGACTCTTTGCAACCCCATGAAGCACAGCAAGCCAGGCCTCCCTGTCCATCACCAACTCCTGGAGTTCACTCAAACTCATGTCCATTGAGTCAGTGATGCCAACCAGCCATCTCATTCTCTGTCGTCCCCTTCTCCTCCTGCCCCCAATCCCTCCCAGCATCAGAGTCTTTTCCAGTGAGTCAACTCGTCACATGAGGTGGCCAAAGTATTGGAGTTTCAGCTTCAGCATCAGTCCTTCCAATGAATACCCAGGACTGATCTCCTTTAGAATGGTCTGGTTGGTTCTCCTTGCAGTCCAAGGGACTCTCAAGAGTCTTCTCCAACACCACAGTTCAAAAGCATCAATTCTTCGGCGCTCAACTTTCTTCACAGTCCAACTCTCACATCCATACATGACCACTGGAATTCATACTAGTACCTGGTAAATAAACACTGAATTAGAAAACATTTCTATATTGCTTCATTAATAGAGATAACTGACTATTTTAGGCTTCGGAATCTTTAAAGACAACTTTTCTTTTAAGGTTCATTTGCTTTCTACTTTACATATTGAGGATACAAAAGATAAATAGCCTCTTATCACTTATTGATTGGGGATGAGAATTGGGATAGAGAAGGAGCTTTTAACTTCAATATTATCTATTTTTATAATGTTTGAATTCAGTTCAGTTCAGTTCAGTTCAGTCACTCAGTCGTGTCCGACTCTTTGCGACCCCATGGACTACAGCACGCCAGGCTTCCCTGTCCATCACCAACTCCCAGAATTTACTCAAACTCATGTCCATTGAGTCGGTGATGCCATCCAACCATCTCATCATCCTCTGTTGTCCCCTTCTCCTCCCGCCTTCAATCTTGCCCAGCATCAGGGTTTTTTCAAATGAGTCAGTTCTTCGCATCAGGTGGCCAAAGTATTGGAGTTTCAGCTTCAGCATCAGTCCTTCCAATGAATATTCAGGACTGATTTCCTTTAGGATGGGCTGCTTGGATCTCCTTGCAGTCCAAGGGACTCTCAAGAGACTTCTCCAACACCACAGTTCAAAAGCATCAATTCTTCAGCTCTCAGCTTTCTTTATAGTCCAACTCTCACATCCATACATGACTACTGGAAAAACCATAACTATGACTAGACGGACCTTTGTTGGCAAAGTAATGTCTCTGCTTTTTAATATGCTATCTAGGTTGGTCATAGCTTTTCTTCCAAGGAGCAAGCATCTTTTAATTTCATGGCTGCAATCACCATCTGCAGTGATTTTGGAGCCCAAACAAATAAAGTCTTTCACTGTTTTCATTGTTTCCCCATCTATTTGCCTGTATTTATGTATCAGCTTTTTTTTTTTTTTCCTCCACTGATACCTTTATCGTAAATTTAATTCCCATATATGTTCAGGTCTGTTTCTAGACTCATTTCTGTTTCACTGAGCTGTGTGATCCTTTTCTGATCATACAGTTTTAACTATAATGGCTTCATAATGACTTCAGTAGAGCTGATCTCCCCTCTTTCTCTTCTTTTTCAGAATTCTTAGGTTTGATGTACTTCATTTTCCAGATGAACATTAATATAATTTGTCAAATTTCAAAATAAGGATCATCTTATTTAGTATTTAGTTGGGATTGAATGAATTGAATTGATCAGTTAACTTAGTGGGGGAATTTATATCTCCTTTGCCATGGAAGAACAAATGTCCCTTTGGATTTTAAAGTTCTCTTTAGATGAGCATAGTACATTTTTTTTTATGTTGGTGTTTAGCTATTATTTTTATACATGAAATTTTGTTTATGTTTTAAACATAAACCAAAAATAGTCATTTTACCTTCCAATATTTCTGTTGTTCAATCACTGTCAAGTCTGACTCTTTGCCACCAATATTTCTAACTCTTTTTTTTAATCATGAAATTTCATTGATACAGTACTTCTAGGACACTATTAAGGATGCAGTAGCCAAAGTAATCTTATTAAGATGGAAGTCAAACATATCATCTCTGTTTTCAGAACCCTTCAAAAGCTTTTCGGTGACTCAGAGTGGAAACCAAAGACCCATTGGACCATCCATCCACTGCTGCCCCTGTGATTATGATGGTCACAACTGAGCTGCCCTCCTTTCACACACTCTGCTCCAGCTGTACTGCCCTCCCTGCTTCTCTTTTTGTAAAATATTTATTTATTTACTTGGCTGCACTGGGTCTTAGTTAGCACTCAATATCTTTAGTTGTGGCATGCGGGATTTGGTTCCCTGACCAGGCCCCCTGCATTGGGAGCACAGAGTCTCTGCCACTGGACCACCAGAGAAGTCTCTCTTAAACACCAAATTTGTTACTTTTTATTTAGTTAAAAATTTTTATAACAAGAAAAAAGTAAAAACATTGCATGAAATGATCCCCCAAATTTTTCCACGTCAGTTATATGATGCTAGGGTTAATAGGGAGCTAAAAATGGGGAACTCTTTTATATTTAATGGAGTAGGTAGAACAGAGCACAGAACTCCTTTAATCACTCTGATCTAAAAGTCAGACTTGTAGTCTTTCTGTCTCAATCAGTCTGTCTTTTTGATTTTTATGGGGTATAAAGAAGTTTTTAAGATTACATTCTATATTGATGAAGTGTGCCTGGAAAAGATGTTGATTCTCTCATAATGCTTATTTCTCATTTAATTTTCTTGGTAAATAAGAGTTTGTATATTGATTTTTATGTCTCATTCTAGCACACAACTGTAATTCTCTCTTCTTTTGCAATCTTTTCAGAGTTCCTGATCCCTGTGAGATTCATTCCGAACTCCATTGTGTGGTGTTCAAAGTGTTCTTATAACACAGCTGGAGCTTACCTTGTGGTCTTATCTGTTTCTGGTTCCCATTTCATCAAGCTCCCAATTCCTCTCAACACTGAATTATTTGCTGATTCTCCCCAATTCTTGATGTTGAGGCGTCTTTGTCCAGGTATTTCCCCCAGGGTGGAATTCTTTCCAAATCTCCCTTGTATTTTTGCCCATCTAAATCACACCCACTTTTACAAGCCTATCTCAAATGTTTCCCTCTTCAGGTTCTTCCTTATCTTTCCTCTATCCAGGATTAATGCCACCCCACAGGGCCCCCACAGGGCTTTGTTTGCCCACGTTCTGCCTATGTTAAAGGTATTAGTAGATGAGTGTGTGTGCATGTGTGTTTGTGTGTGTGTCTAAGGGGAGAGTGGAGGGAGGGAAATTGTCTCCATTAATTATAATTTCTTGGAAGTAAATCTGATGAGTTATATATACACAGGCTGCTGCTACTGCTGCTAAGTTGCTTCAGTCATGTCCAACTCTGTGCGACCCCATAGATGGCAGCCCCCCAGGCTCCTTTGTCCCTGGGATTCTCCAGGCAAGAACACTGGAGTGGGTTGCCATTTCCTTCTCCATATATACACATAGTGCTTTATATAAAGTTGATTCTCAGTAATGTCAGTTGGTTTGATATAAATCTTGCTTCATTTTCTTTGTATTAATAGCATTGACAAAAGTAATGACTATATAAATTATGTATTAGTTTTACAAATCCAGTTCTCCCCAAGACATTTTCCTGAAGGACAGAAAGGTGGCTGCCTAATGCTTAAAGGTGATTATTAGCAACCTGGGGTGGGGGTAAGAAATATGAATACTCATTAGCATCCCTGAGTTCAGATCCACAAATTCATGCCTGTGGGCACTATTTGCAGCTGATGAGTGTTCGTGCTCCTTACCCCACCCCAAGTGGAGTGAAGTAGCCAGCTGAATCTCTGAGTGACAGGAACTGACCACTGCAGTGATGGAAGACACGGGAGGTGTGATGACTAACTGAGTCAGTCTGGGTGTCTGTGCCACAGGAGGAGGATCTAAGTAATAGGAGGTGGGTAGGGGTGGGGTGGGAGGAAGGGTTAAGCAAGGAAGATGATTGATGAAGTGTATTATGGCTGACGCAAGACCCCATGCTCTGGGTGAGGGAGTTGACAGTGACTGATAAATGACCCAGGAGAGGGCTCATGGTTTCTGTGTGATTAGTAGGATGTAATCAGCCATTTGCTTGAGGGGACAGCCATACACAAAGGATATATCAAAGGGGGGAAGGATGGGGGAGAACATCAGTGATAACACCAAGAAGATCTTTTAAATTATAGAAATCTGTCTGGGCCCCACTATTTACGGGCTGTATTCATCCCCCTCCCTACTCCTTAAGCCTGTGTACTTGAAGCTTGAGTTTCTTCTTCTCACTGATACCCATTTGCAGGCTGCTCTGTTTTGTAGGAGGATTAGAAAGTGAGCCTAATCTGAGGTTACCACAGTGATCTCACTAAACAGTGTTACCCAGATGAGTGCTGGAGGGCTTGGGGCTGGGAGAGGAGGGCCAAGGAGAAGGAGGAGTGGGTAATGATGGAAATTTCCCAAGGAGCATCTTACAAAAGGCACTCTTTTTCCCTCTAAGTACAAATTTAACAATATTTTGTAGGAATTCTTTGGCTCTCCTCTTAAAGAATTTAAAGCCACTTAAAGTTTCCCAACCCTTGACCTCACAAGAGGCTGGGAAGGTAGACAGGCAGCAAGATTTAAAACTAGGTGATGAATTACAGCCTCATTCATCTGGGTAGGCTGAAACATTTAATTAAGCCATTTGTTAAGCTTGTTTTTGTGTTTTCTTTGCAGAGCCTGATTCTAGAGTCCTGGAAGCGGATATAGGGTGCACCTCTTGAGTTCATTTATTTTTCCTTAATGCAGTCAAAGCATGAGAGCTAGCCATAGACAAAAACCAAAGCATTCCAGTGGAACTTTTTTCCTCTTTCAAAATTCAGTGTCTCTATGAATAGGTTCTGTGAAGAGTAATTATGAGAATACAAAAGCAAAAAAATGAAGCAAAAGAAAAAAGGAACTTAGTGATGCCTAACTTAATTTTCTCTACCTCAGCTTTGTAGCATGTCCTTTGTAGTGAGCAGATTTGTTAGTTTGGCTAGACTTACGCTTTAGTCTCTCACTTGTTTTTTGGGGGAGTAAGCAGGGTACGGGAAGATTGACAGTAAGTATTTAGGTTTGGGGTTGATTTACATGATGATAAGACCACCTTTCAAACTATACACATGAAGATGCTCTTGTTTTGGGAAGAGCAGTTTCTTCCTAAGAAAAGAGAGAGGGCCTGAATGAATGCATTTAGCTCAAACTGACTTTGTCAAATGGTTATGTTGCTATAGTACTATTAATTTATTTGTACATTTCAAAATTTATCCTGCTTTAAAATTGATTGATTTGGGGGTATATGGTCTTGATTCTTCTGAACCATGCCTGGGTGTGCTCTCTCCATCCAAATACTCTTTTGCATTGTGATCCTTGTTTTGGCAACTACCTCCTTTTTCTTAGCACCCTTATCACTGCTTGTTTGCAAAAGGCCAGCCTATAACTGCATAGGACTGGAGCTTATACATTAGCTTCCAAATAGGGACAGTGCAGTAGCCCTCTCTCTGCTGGAGATTTAGGGCACTAAGAGTGCATGAAGCTGGTCCTCTACAGGCTCGCCAGTGTCCTGCTGGCATGAAGCAGTCCTGATAGGGGCCTTTATCTTGTTTGGCTATAAGAAGAGAACCCGAATGGGGAGAGGAGGAGGAGCCAGGCACTTAATCCTGAAGGACCTTTAGGGACAAAAGCATTTACAGTGAGTACAGCAACAGATTTCTGGCTTTTCTGTTCTTTTATTTAACAGAGAAAAATCACAAGAGATAGGAGAAAGAGGTGGGCAGTTTTGATGCGTGTGTAGCTGCGTTTTTTGCTTCCTACTTTGGTCAAAGAACACACTCCTTATTTAAATGTCTTATTCACGTTGAATGTATTCTGCTAACATCAGGTTTCGACTGAAAACTTGTGGACTGTCAGGGAGGTAGCAGCAGCAGTCCTTGTTAGTGAGCAACCTATGGAATGTTTCTTCAGTTGCTGTAGGATGATAAATAGAATGTGTTGAGAAAAACCTCTCCACAAAATATTTTTTTAAAGTTTTAAAATCCTTACTGCTTTTGCCTTTTGCACTTTAAATGTTGAATCTTCTTTGGATTTGTGGAAAGGAAAGGATTTGATCTATGTTATTTTTAACAGCAGCTGGGATAAAGGTGGTATTATCTCTAATGCTGGAAAGGTGACCACAGATAAGCATTTGATGGGGGAGGGGAACAGGAGGTCATTGAGTTCCAAAAAGCTGGTTGATCACTCCTCTTGTACAGCTTCAGAGCCAGAGTTATAACTGCGTAGGTATCCGTATGTACTTGAAACAATGCTTCATTTGCATCTTCAGAAGTTGTGGTCTATTGGCTCCCCCCCCCCCCCCCCCCCCCCCCCCCGCCCCACCGGCCCTCTCAAATTTATCTGTGACTGGAAAGGAATTTTATTGCATGAACCCCTGTAAAAGAAAAATACAAAACTTAGAATTTGAAAGAATGTATAGAGTTGTGCTGAATTTCCTACTATTTGTTTGCATTCAAATGGAGTAATTAATTTGATGGCAAAGCAAGCTTGACTAGTTGAGATAAGGGCAGGAAAAATGCACATGAAGATTGTTATTGTAGATCTCTACAGTATGAAGCCATTTTCCTTTAAAGTATTAATTTATCTCGGAAATCAGGTGTAATTTTGTGAAAATCAGAAATAGAGGGTGGTTATCCATGGGTGGTACATTTAGTTGTGAACTACTGGAATTGAAAATTAAATGTTTATTGCAATTAGTTCCCATGAAAATGGGTAATTAATCAATTTTATGCCACTTCTTGGTCTTGCTCTGCTCTTATGACACATACGGTATTCCTTCCCCAGGGGCAAAGCTATATGTGAGGGAAAGCAAATAGAAGCTGAAATATACTTCAAGTAAAGTATTGCTTTGCTTTACTGGGTTATGGACATTCTCTTTACAGTTTGATCAACTAAATATAGAAACATCCCATGCAGGTAATATTTTGTGAAAAGTATTAGTGGCTCAAGTATGTCTGAATCTTTGCAACCCCATGGACAGTAGCCTGCCAAGCTTTACTGTTCATGAAATTCTCCAGGCATGAATACTGGAGTGAGTAGCCATTTCCTTCTCCTGGGGATCTTCCTGACCCAGGGATCGAATCTGGGTCTCCTGCCTTGCAGGCAGATTCTTTAACATCTGAGTCACAGGGTAGATAGAGGAAAATTTTGCTTTCACAGCTTAAATATAAGGTTTCTTTACCCTTTACTTACCCACGTGTGATGCACATCAGGTGTTAATACATTTTTCTTTAATGTTTTTATTTGTTTTAATCTACTCTATTTGTCCTTTACATATATAACCACATCTGTGTTATCAGTCTTAATATGCAAACATCCAGAAGGACTAATCTTCCATATATATTCCTCTGGAAAGTCTTACTGACATATCTGGTGTAAAAAATACACATTACCTGGTAGCTCAGATGGTAAAGAATCTGCCTGCAATACAGGAGACCTGGGTTGGATCCTTGGGTTGGGAAGATCCCCTGGAGAAGGGAATGGCACTCCTTTCATACTCCAGTATTTCCACTCCAGTATTCTTGCCTGGAAAATCTCATGGACAGAAGAGCCAGGCAGGCTACAGTTCAAGGGGTTGCAAAGAGTCGGACACAACTGAGTGACTGAACATGACAGCTCACTCTTCTGGAGTTTTATCCTTCTCAGTGAAATTTTGATACCTTCTAATTGATTTTTCCTTAATTTCTCTCTGATTTCTCATTGGTAGTGTATATGAATACAAGGGATTTTGTGTATTACTTTTATATCCTGTGACTTTATTATAGTCCTTGATTAGCTCTAGTAGTTTTCTAGTGGCATTTTTAAAGGTCTTTTTATGTATAGTATTATGTCGTCTGTAAACAGTGAGAGTTTTACTTCATCTTTTGTAACTCTGCATTACTTCTGTTTCTTTTTCTTCTCTGATTGCTGTGACTAGGACTTCCAGAACTATGTTGAGTAATAATAGAGAGAGTGGATACCCTTGTCTTGTTCCCGAGCTTAGAAGAAATGCTTTAAGTTTTTGGCATTGAGAACAATGTTTGCTGTGGGTTTGTCACATATGGCCTTTGCTATGTTGAGGTAGTTGCTTCTGTCCCTACTTTCTGAGGAATTTTTTTTTTTTAATCATAAATGGGTATTGAATTTTGTCAAAAGCTTTCTCTGCATGTATTGAGGTGATCATATGGTTTTTATCTTTCCATTTGTTAAGATGGTGTATCACATTGATTGATTTCCGTATATTGAAGAATCCTTGCATCCCTGGGATAAAGCCCACTTGATCACTATGTATGATCCCTTTAATGTGTTGTTGGATTCTGTTTGCTAGAATTCTGTTGAGGATTTTTGCAGCTATGTTCATTAGTGATACTGGCCTGTTGCTTTCTTTTTTTGTGGCATCTTTGTCTGGTTTTGGTATCAGCATGATGGAGACTTTTTCTTCTGAAATTTTCTGGAAGAGTTTGAGCAGGATTCTGTTTGTTTTTTAAAAACAGTCAAGTCTAGTATTATTGATATTTTAAAGGCTGCATGTGAGACTGGTTAAAAATATGGGGTGTGGATTTCTCCCGCTTGCAATCAGGTGTAGAAAAGCTGTTGAAGCCTAAAACCATTCTCTAAGGCAGGTACCAATGTGATAAACTTACCTTATAACATAATATTTTTCTCTTTGCAAATAACTTTGTTTTCAAAAATTCATCTGTAAACCCCCTTATCATGTAATTTAAAAAATCAAGAAATTGGGAGAAGGAGTATGTTTTAGAAAGCTTCTGAAATAATATGTCATAAGAATAACTTATTCTTAAGGCTTTTGTCATTTCAATAAGTCTTTTTATTCCCTGTGTTCATTCCTGTATGGAATGTTACATATTTCAAGTCATACTGGGAACTTTTTTGTTTATTCCTCCTCCATGTTTATAGGTAAAATAATTTTGTTTTTGTTATTAAGTTAATCTTAAGAATATAAAGAAATATAGCTACTTTCTGATAATCACATTTCATATTTTGATCAGTTGCCTTTCATCTAAATGAGCATATAAACTGACTTGAATGCATAGAACTAGAAAAAGACTTAGAAAAGGACAAGGAACCCATTACCCCGTGTAGAAGTTTTTCCTGAAACTAAAAATAATGTCTATTTAAAATGTTTAAAGTATAAGATCCTGAGCTGTTATTTTATGTGAAATTGGCTACAGAAAAAAAAATAAATGATATAGTTAGATCATTAGTAAACTAATCAACTTTTATCTTAAAAGAAACCATACATTTCATTGGTCAGAACTTAGCCACATGACCACAGCAAGCTCTGACGGAGGCAGGGAATGTAGTTTTAAATTCTTGGCAAATGTATACACAGCTGAAAACTAGGATTTTGTTATTAAGGAGTAAGAAGAGAATGGATGTTGGGGTAGGCAATACCATACAGTTTTGTGTTCCTGTTTTATACTGAGTCTTGGGTCTAGTTGGGAGAAACTCAGAGCACCTCTTTCTGTTTTTGTTATGAGCTATGGTTTCTTAATTTAGAAAGCTGGCTTAATTTAGAAATCTTGTTTCTTCTGCGAAGTATCATTCCTTTATTTGGCAATCTTGTCTGACTTTTGCTTTCTTCTTTCCTCTTGCCTTTCAGCTGTTTTGGAAAGAAGTAAGGTTTAGACTTCTCCATGTTAACCATGAGCGTGACACTTTCCCCTCTGAGGTCACAGGACCTGGATCCCATGGCTACTGATGCTTCACCCATGGCCATCAACTTGACGCCCACTGTGGAGCAGGGTGAGGGAGAGGAGGTGATGAGGGACATGGATCCTGACCAGCAGTACGAAAAGCCTCCCCCATTACATACAGGAGCCGACTGGAAGATTGTCCTCCACTTACCTGAGATTGAGACCTGGCTCCGGATGACCTCAGAGAGGGTCCGAGACCTAACCTATTCAGTCCAGCAGGACTCAGACAGCAAGCATGTGGATGTGCATCTAGTTCAACTAAAGGTAAGGAAGGTCTCTGGGCTCAGGCCCATTCCAGACAGAAGTCTGAAGGTGGCTGCAGTAACTAGAGCCTGAGTTCTGTAATTCTCAGTGAGAAAGCATCCAAGAAGGAAATCAGAACCACAGGTTTGAAACTATTATTTTTGTAGCTAAACATGGGCAGATTTCTTTCCTGGTTTTACTTTGTGAACTGAGCACCTAAAATAAAACTGACCTCAGGGGATAATGCAGAGAAATGAGGAAAGCAGGGGGACATTTTTGTGCAATGCCATAGAAATCAGCAGTAAAGAATAAAAATATTACAAAAGGTTTACTAAAAACTCTCATAGATTAAAAAAAAAAAGTCAAACTGAGCCATGATTGTATATGTATGTGATTACTACTTCCTTTTGAAGTCAATGCTGCCTTTGTGGCAAGCAATGGATTCTGGCATGGTGGGGGAGGGCAGTGTTTTCCTTTTAGAATGAGTTCTTACATCCAGGTACAATGCATCATGCAGAACAAAGATGCATTTATAGCAACTCATCTGAAGTTCAGACATTAAAAGAATGTGTGTGACTTCTTGAGCCCTTCAGAAGCCTGACTGTTGATAATAATGAAATGGAGATGCTAGTAAAGAGTGCTATTAATAGAGATTTTGGCCTGGGGATTTCAAGATACAGGGAATCTTGCCCTCTCATGGCCACTTCTCTCTTCCAGGTTCCCAAGGGAAATACACACTCGGTCAATAGTGGGCAAAAAAGCAAGGCAGATTAATAACCAATTAGGTCATTGGCCCCAAACCCCGATGTAACTTTCTAGTTAGTTAGGTGAGATCCTAAGGAGAATTCCTTTGCCTAAACTGGTTCATATTAAATGATCTGCAACCAAAAACCAAACAGATTCTTGGATCTTAATGCTTAAATGACTTATCAGATGCAGCCATCATTGTGAGGGGAAAGGACAGTTGAGGGAGCACAGGTGCCCCAAAGCCTGGAGCAGATTTAGCTCAGCCTCCTCAGGCTGGCTCAGCAAACCTGGGGCCCAGCTACTCCATAAGAGAGAGTTTTCAAGAAAGGGAAGGGGAGGGGTTTCAGAGAGAAAAAATGAAAAGGCCAGAATGCCAAGGTGACTTGGCCTCTCCCAGGCTGAGCAGGTGGGGTGATCTTTCTATAGGTTCTTAGGAAGGAGAAAGCACCAAAACGGTATCAGAGATGGCTGGGAACAAGCTTTACTGGAGTGCCAGCTGGCTGGTCTCCCCGCTGTGGCAGCAGTGTGGTGTGTCCTGCTGCACATCAGTTCCTGCTGCACAGTCCCTTTAATCAGAGGAGCAGCCCTCTAGCCGGAGAAGGAAATGGCATCCCACTCCCGTATTCTTGCCCAGAGAATCCAAAGGACAGAAGATCCTGGCAAGCTACAGTCCATGGGGTCGCGAGAGTCGGACACGACTTAGTGACTAAACCACCACCACCACCAGCCCTCTAGCACCTCCAGATTGGAGACAGAAGGAAGTCAGGGGCTCCTCAGCAATCCTACTCTCCTCTGTTCCTGCTAATGTTGCACTTCTTTTGTGACTCCCATGAGGAAAGGCAGGATTGAGTTTGCAAGGAAAGTTAACTGTTGCTCTCTAAAATGAGATCTTCCCAACGCAGGTATCGAAATGAGGTCTCCTCCACGTTGCAGGAGGATTCTTTGCTGTTTGAGCCGTCTGCTGCTGCTGCTAAATCACGTCAGTCGTGTCCGACTCTGTGTGACCCCATAGACAGCAGCCCACCAGGGAAGTCCGATTAAGCACAGAATCTTTCAGATTTACACAGAAAATGTGGTAAATGATAAATGAGAATGGGGGGATGGAAATCTCCTTAGAAGACTCCACTAAAAATGCTGCTGCTGCTGCTAAGTCACTTCAGTCGTGTCTGACTCTTTGTGACCCCATAGACGGAAGCCCACCAGGCTCCCTCATCCCTGGGATTCTCCAGGCAAGAACAATGGAGTGGGTTGCCATTTCCTTCCCCAATGTGTGAAAGTGAAAAGTGAAAGTAAAGTCGCTCAGTTGTGTCCGACCCTTAGCGACCCCATGGACTGCAGCCTACCAGGCTCCTCCACCCATGGGATTTTCTAGGTAAGAATACTGGAGTGGCTTGCCATTGCCTTCTCTGCTAAAAATGCTAAGGGCACCTAAAAACAATGTGTCAACTAACTACATTTAATTGCATCAATAGTACTTAGGTAAAAACTTAAATTTTCATTCCATATAGGAACATGAAGTTTTCTTTGTCAACCAGGATTTTGTTCAGTGTTGAGAAATCCCCTGTAGGGCAGTTTACTTTTTCTCATTAGAACTGCCTATTACCTTCTCACTCAAAAGGCATCTCACTGCCTCCATCTAGCTCTGTCCCACCGTGTGGTCTGTCTGCCCTGCTGGAATGGAGCCCTGGAGAGCAGGAAGTCAACACAGTGGTCACAGAGTAGTTAATAACATTTTAAGGGGTAAAGTGAAATTGTCTTATGTTAACTTAATTCTAGGAGTTCTATTATTACTTTATTTGATGCTTAGTTTATCGGATGACTTAACCAACAGTCTCTGAATATTCTATAATAATAGAATTTTCTAATAACAATTCTAATAATAGAGCCCTTCCACCTTGAACCCAAAGTCAAAGAGTTCTGGTGAGTAAGCTATGGCCCTGTCAACACAAGGGTTTCATTTTGGTCTCCTAATCTGCTTATTTAAGTTTCCCTTCTGTGTAATATTTTTTTAATCAACCAAATAAGCATTTAGATGCATTAAAAAATATTTTAAATACATGTCAGTTCTTCAGATTTCCACATTGGATTCCCAAGCAAAAAAGGGCCCCGGGTCACAGAATTTTATATGTGGAATCACAGCAAGACATCCTTGTAGAAGCAGGTCTTAAGTTAGGTGCACGCAAAGCAGAGAGGCAGGCCCAGCCGGGGCAAAGCCAGCCGTCTGCTGTGGGGCATCCCAGATTGTCTTTATGCCTTGGTGAATTATTCAGTTTATTTATTATACAGTGAAAAAAAATCACATTGATGGGAATACCATGGCTTTAAGGACCATCTTGTTGTTCAGCTGCTAAGTCATGTCTGACTCTTTGCACCCCATGGACTGCAGCGTGCCAGCCTCCTCTGTCTTCCCAGAGTTTGCTCAAATTCATGTCCTTTGAGTTAGTGATACTATCTAACCATCTCATCTTCTGCCACCCTCTTCTTGTTTTGTTTTCAATCTTTCCCAGCAGCAGGATCTTTTCCAATGAGTTGTCTCTTCACATCAGGTGGCCACAGTATTAGAGCTTCAGCATCAGTCCTTCCTATGAATATTCAGGGTTGATTTTCTTTAGGATTGACTGATTTGATCTCCTTGCAGCCCAAGGGGCTCTCAAGAGTCTTCTCCATCACCACAATTCCAAAGCATCACTTTTTCAGTGCTCAGTCTTCTTTATGGTCCAACCATCTAGGCACAGATAATTTCTCAATTTATGTATTTCTATCACAACATTTTCTAGGAGCCCCAGCTTCCTAACAGACATCTTGTGTCTCTAGTGAGCATCTCAAACTGATATGCTCATTGAAAAGCCCTGAATGCCTCCCCAGTGCTGTCTTCCTAATTTCAGTAAAAGGCACCACTTTTTTTGCCAAGCCAAAAACATGACTCCACGCCCTGCATATATGTCTGTTAAAAGTTCTAGGGATCCATCTTCAAAATATGCCCTAGATCCATTCACTTCTCCGCTACACTATTGCTGCCACCCGGGTCAAGCCACATTACGGCTTGCCTGGGCTACTTTTAGAGCTTCTTCTACTATGTTGCAGTTTATTCTCTACATAGCAGCCATGAGATCTTTTAAACATGTGAGTCAGTCATGTAACTCCCTTGCTTCCTGTTGGCTTGTAGTGAAATCCAGTTCTCTTCCTGTGGCTCTGTCTTTGCCTACTTCTCTATCCATGTCACCTATTACTTTCCCCTTGTTTATAAAGCTTCAAGCGGATTGAAAGTTCCAAAGAAATGTTAGGCTAATTCTTGCCTCATAGCTTTTCCTGTGTCCTCTGCCTAGAAACACTCATCCTCCAGCTCGATCTGGTAGATTCTGGATCCTCATCAAACAGTGAGCCAGAGACATGGTCCAGTTCTGATATCTGGAGGCACAAACCTGGGGAAGGGTTGAGCAGGGTTTGGGAGTGAGGTGGGACCTGTGCTATGGTTGGTGAAAGGCAAGCACAGAAAAAGGAGCTACCCTTACCTAACTTGTCTACACACCTCAAACTCCCTTTCACACTGATCTAAATCTTGTCGGCATGGTCTTCTCTACCATCCTATTGATATATAACTTAGATTAGTTGAGAGATGCTTTTGGAAAATGTTCAGAGTGGGGTCCACCCTCTGATTTTATATTAAATGTCACTTTCTCAAAGAAGCTATTCCTGATCCCTATTCTTAAAACACTCATCTCCTCCCCCAGCAATTATCTAGTCCATTATTCAGCTTATTTTTTGTAATAGTTCTTATCATTAGCTTTAATTTCCTTATTTATTTGTTTGTATTAGTTCCAAGGACCTCAAATGTGTAATTCTCCACTGTATCCCTGTTGCCGAGGGCAAGGGCTGGGCATCTGCGGGTAGCTCAGTTAGTATCTGTGGTTGGATCAGTTCAGTTCAGGTGCTCAGTCGTGTCCGACTCTCCGCGACCCCATGAATCACAGCACGCCAGGCCTCACTGTCCATCACCAACTCCCGGAGCTCACTCAAACTCATGTCCATCGAGTCGGTGATGCCATCCAGCCATCTCATTCTCTGTCGTCTCCTTCTCCTCCGGCCCCCAACCTTTCCCAGCATCAGAGTCTTTTCCAGTGAGTCAACTCGTCGCATGAGGTGGCCAAAGTATTGGAGTTTCAGCTTTAGCATCAGTCCTTCCAATGAACACCCAGGACTGATCTCCTTTAGAATGGACTGGTTGGATCTCCTTGCAGTCCAAGGGACTCTCAAGAGTCTTCTTCAGCACCACAGTTCAAAACCATCAATTCTCCGGCGATCAGCTTTCTTCACAGTCCAACTCACATCCATACATGACCACGGGAAAAATCACTGTGGTTGGATAGATAAGTCCAAATCTGTATGGTCAGTGCTGTCTCTCCCCATAGGCAGGCTTGCTCTGGAATAACAAGCAGGAAGCCTGCTTGGTGAGGATTGAATTAAGACAATAGCATTGGATGAATCAGGCCCAAATGCGTTTGGGACATAACTCTCCCTTGAGGGAGATTCTGTGAGTGATTCAGAAATCTGGGAGATCTTGTCTGGGGAGTCTTCCTGGGAGAGTCTATTCTTTCTATCGGTAGCTGTATTGGTCTTCCTCCCATCCCACTTTCAGTTTGACTCCTTCTTTGTTAAGGATTTCAGTCAATAAACTAGAGGGCCTGGAACAGTTCCTTTTCTTTAAATGTAACTAAACTTCTCTTCTGGTCATTGTGTTGATCTGAAAGTTTATTAATCAGAGACTACTCTTACCAACCTATTTTCAAGTTTTTAGGGGAAGTTTTATTGTAACCCTTAGGATGAACTACAAACCACTATTATAAAGTCCCCAGAATGGGAGGGGGTTGTGGTTATTGTTCTAGAGGGTGAATTAAAAATGTCTCACCTTAAGATTAAAATATGTAATCCACATATTTTGCTTCTTAGCTTCCAGATACAATACTTGAGGAAGAAATATGAGAGGCAAGCTGAGCCATTTTTAGAAACTCTCCCCCACCCCTCCACCCCGCCCCCATTCCTTTGGATTCAGAAGCAGTTCTGTGTGGGAAAACTAGAACAAGAACCTTAAAAGGGTTTGACTCTGACTGCAATTTCTGCTCTGAATGAATATATTTGGGTGCTAAATAAGCAAATTAGATACCTATGCTTCCTGATTAACAGTCATCTTAGAGAGAATATTATTTATATTCCTGGAAGCATGATAGCAGGAAAGAGGCAAAGCTTAGACTAAAAGATGTAGCTGGATGACAAGTGAAAGTCTTGAAGTGACTTTACTGGAATCAGCTCCCTAAATAACACGCTTAAGATTCTCAAAGTTAGAACACTGAGTAGGTACTGTGTTTATAAGATGTTCTGACTGGGCTATACCCAGACTGAGACTGTGCCTGACATCTGGAATTAAATCTAGATACACAGTGACTCACATGGAGGACCTGGAGGGCTTACTGGGGAAAAGGCTTGAATCCTTTCCGTAGCTGGGATTCTCATATCAGATGTACCTGGCAAACTGAAGACAATGGAAATCCTGGGATGATGAACTCCTGGAAGGGGATTCACCTTCATCATGGGGCAAGGAATCTTCCCCAGAGCAGGGATGGAGTGTGGTTTGTGGTGAAGTGTGTTCTCAGTTCTAGAACCCATCTTAAGCAGCCATCACCTGGCAACATGGGTACCCAGTGAAGGGAAAGGGCTGTGGGTATAATTTGGAGGACGTGTCTCAGCTGTCTCTATGCCTGGGTGCTTGGGCTTCTCTCCTCCCCTTGCTCTCCAGGTATAGAGGGAAAGAATATTCTCTTTCCCTTATCACTGAAGCATAACAGGCTCTGCCTACAGTGGCGGAAGTTGTACTAAAGTGGCAGTTGTGGAGTCTGCTGGCTGTAACAGTGAGCAACAGCCAGGGTGAATTCTCGGGTACATCCAAAACACACCATAGGGGTTTCAGAAATTCTTTATAACGGGAACTCTGAGTGGAACTAAACTTCTTACATCATAGTTTAGGGCTTAGAGGATCTGACCTTAATGTTAATAAACTGTGTGAAAGCCTGAAATATCCAATTAAAAGATTTTAAAGTAGTTTTCTGGAGAAGGCAATGGCAAGCCACTCCAGTACTCTTGCCTAGAAAATCCCATGGATGGAGGAGCCTGGTAGGCTGCAGTCCGTGGGGTCGCTAAGGGTCAGACATGACTGACACATTGGAGAAGGAAATGGCAACCCACTCCAGTGTTCTTGCCTGGAGAATCCCAGGGACGGGGGAGCCTGGTGGGCTTCCGTCTATGGGGTCACACAGAGTCGGACACGACTGAAGTGACTTAGCAGCAGCAGCAGCAGCAGTAGCAGCAGCAGCAAAGTAGTTTTCAGTTTGTAATATTTTGTTGTTCAGTCACCAAGATGTGTCCAACTCTTTGCAACCCCGTGGACTGTAAACCCCATGCCCCTCTTTCCTCTACTGTCTCCTGCCGCTGACTCGTTTCAATTGTGTCTGACTCTGTGCACCCCCATGGACTGTAGCCTGTCAGGCTTCTCTGTCCATGGGGATTTTCCAGGCAACAATACTGTACTGGATTGCCATGCTGTCCTCTAGGGGATCTTCCCGGCCCAGTGATAGAACCCAGGTCTCCCACATTGCAGGAGGATTCTTTACCATCTGAGCCACCAGGGAAGCCCTGGAGTTTGCTCATATTCATGTCCATTAAATCAGTGATATTATCAAACCATCTCATCCTCTGCCACCCCCTTCTCCTTTTGCCTTCAGTCTTTACCAGCATCAGGGTCTTTTTCAGTGAGTCAGCTCTTTGCATCAGGTGTCCAATGGATTGGAGTTTCAGCTTCAGCAACAGTCCTTCCAATGAGTATTCGGGGTTGATTTCCTTTAGGATTGACTGGTTTGATCTCCTTGCAGTCCAAGGGACTCTCTAGAGTCTTCTCCAGCACCACAATATGAGCATCAAGTCATCGGCACTCAGCCTTCTTTATGGTCCAACTCTCATATCTGTACATGACTACTGGAAAAACTATAGCTTTGACAATACAGACCTTTGTGAGTGAAGTGATGTCTCTGCCTTCTAATACACTGTTGTGGTTTGTCATAGCTTTCCTTCCAAGCAGCAGTTGCCTTTTAATTTCATGGCTGCAGTCACCATCCACAGTGATTTGGAGCCCGAGAAAATAAAATCTGTCAATGCTTCCACTTTTTCCCCTTCATTTTGCCATGAAGTGATGGGACCAGATGCCATGATCTTATTTTTTGAATGTTGAGTTTTAAGCCAGCTTTTCACTCTCCTCTTTCACCCTCATCAAGAGGCTCTTGAGTTCCTCTTCACCTTCCTCCATTAGAGTCATATCATTTGCATATCTGAGGTTGTTGATATTTCTCCTAGCAATCTTGATTCCAGCTTGTTATTCATCCAGCCCAGCATTTTGCTTGATGGACTCTGCATAGAAGTTAAATGAGCAGGGTGACAATATGCAGCCTTGACGTACTCCTTTCCCAGTTTTGAACCAGTCGGTTGTTGCATGTAAGGTTCTAACTGTTGCTTCTGACCTAAATAGAAGTTTCTCAGGAGACAGGTAGAGTGGTCTGGTATTCTCATCTCTTTAGGAATTTTCCACAGTTTGTTGTGATCACACAGTCAAAGGTTTTTCCATAGTTAAAGAGGCAGATGTAGATATTTTTCTGGAATTTTCTTGCCTTCTCCATGATCCAGTGGATGATAGCAATTTGATCTCTGGTTTTTCTAAATCCAGCTTGTACGTATGGAAGTTCATTGTTCACGTACTGCTGAAGCCTAGCTTGAAGGATTTTGAGCATAACCTTATTAGCATGTGAAATGAGTGCAATTGTGCAGTAGTTGGGATATTCTTTGACACTGCCCTTCTTTGAGATTGGAATGAAAACTGACATTTTTCAGTCCTGTGGCCACTGCTGAGTTTTCCAAATTTGCTGGCCTATTGAGTGCATCACTTTAACAGCATCATCCTTTAGGATTTTAAATAGCTCAGCTAGAATTCCATCACCTCCCATAGTTTTGTTCATTATAATGTTTCTTGAAGCCCACTTGACTTCACACTCCAGGATGTCTGGCTACAGATGAGTAACCACACCATCATGGTTATCTGGGTCATTAAGACCTCTTTTTTGCATAATTCTTCTGTGTGTATTCTTGCCACCTCTTCTTAATCTCTTCTGCTTCTGTTAGGTCCTTACCATTTCTGTCCTTTTTTTGGTCCATTCTTGCATGAAATGTTCCCTGGATATCTTCAGTTTTCTTGAAGAAATCTCTAGCCTTTCCCATTCTATTGGTTTCCTCTTATTTCTTTGCATTGCTAACTTAAGAAGGCTTCCTTATTTCACCTTGCTATTCCCTGGAACTCTGCATTCATTTGGGTCTGTCTTTCCCTCTCTCTTTTGCCTTTTGCTTCTTTCCTTTCCTCAGCTATTTGTAAAGTCTTCTCAGAAAACCACTTTGCCTTCTTGCATTTCTTTTTCTTTGTAACATATCTCAAGTTAAATAAGTACTAGTTTAATATCATAGACCAAATGTCTTTGTTTTGGGGCAAAGGCATTTGCCCCAGGAGTAAATATTTTCCCTTTCACTCTTTAGATGGCTGTTTTTCAAAAAGTATATCTCGGTGCGTTAGTGGTTGTGAAATCAATTTAATGAACTAAAGAGCTAAAACTGAAGTAGAATTACATTAAGTAGGATAAATACTATTTTGTGAAACTTGCCTTTCATCTTATATGTATATATATATATATATATGTATATGCTTGGTCATGATGTATAATTTATGTCTTTCTCTGAGTCAATGCCAGAACAGTTTGATAGTTACTGCTTTTTTCCCTCATATCTTTGATATGTACTTTAATTGTGCAATCTATTATGCAAGTTAGGGTAACCTGCTACCAATTTTTGCAACTTAATTTTTTATTGTATTTATATGGGATCAGATGACAACCCCAAAGCATATTCAATCTCAGAAAACAAGAAAATGAAGCTGATTTCTATGTTTGTAGATATGAGGATGTTGAAGTTTTTTATTTTCCCAAGCCCAGATTTGTTGCTTGAATCTTCTTTTGGCTAATGTGTCTTCCTCAGGGTGTATCTTCTCAGGGAATAAGAATACTAGCTGTCAAATGTTCTGGAAGTATGATTTCAGTAAAATGATTAACAGTGGAAAAGGTTTTCCTATTATTAATGTGAGTTGGTGATGGACAAGGAGGCCTGGCGTGCTGTGATTCATGGGGTCGTAAAGAGTTGGACACGACTGAGTGACTGAACTGAAATTATATAAGGACAGTTGGTAACACTGACCATGAAAAATGGATGAAGTAACAAGATTGATGATTTTGAACTGTGGTGTTGGAGAAGACTCTTGAGAGTCCCTTGGACTGCAGGGAGATCCAATCAGTCCATCCTAAAGGAGATCAGTCCTGAATATTCATTGGAAGGACTGATACTGAAGCTGAAACTCCAATACTTTGGTCACCTGATGCAAAGAACTGACTCATTTGAAAAGACCTTGATGCTGGGAAAGATTGAAGGTGGGAGGAGAAGGGGATGACAGAAGATGAGATGGTTGGATGGCTTCACTGACTCAATGGACACGAGTTTGAGTAAGCTCCGGGAGTTGGTGATAGACAGGGAAGCCTGGCGTGCTGTAGTCCATGGGGTTGTAAAGAGTCGGACACGACTGAGTGACTGAACTGAACTGAACAAGAGTGTTTAATGTTCAAGAAGGCTAATTTTAGATATGTAATTACGTGATAAAAAGTCTTAGTTGTTGAGTAATTACCTCCACCCCCTGCACACATACTCTAAGTGCTAAATAAATACTTTTTGATTGTTGCATGATTAATATTTTTCATGATGATTTTAGAAGATGATCTAAAGATCTCACATCAAGAATATGTTTAATAATACATATGAATATTCTTGGTTAAGACTTGGGAAGTCTTGGGAAGGGTGACATGGAAAAAATAACTAGTTATTTGTGACACATGTTGTAGAAGATCTTTGGGTGTGTAAGGACCTTAGCCACATGTGCCTGCATATTTAGAGTTGAGGATGGGAGGACTAATTATTGAGGTGGCCCAACAAGTTTACTAGATGGTCCAGCTGTGTAATTTTTAATTAGCGATAGTAGATTGGAAAATTATAATTATCACAGGCTTCCCAATTTGAAGGAAACCATAAAAATAGTGTTTAGGGAAAAGTAATAAGTATCATTAAAGGATTTAGAAATGAGTCCAATGAGAAAAATCTAAAGAAACCAGTATTTTGATTAGAGAAGTGTTGTTGGGATCTGTTGCTTAAAAAGTAGTTTTAAAATAGTGTCAGCATGATCTATCACTGAGCAACAGTAGACACCAGTTTTTATGATCTCAGGGAGTTAGATATTTCTAGGGGTAGCCCAGAGGTAGGATATGAGTTAATTCTTCCCTTTCCTGGAGAGTTTTTAGTTCAATAGCATTTACTGAATGCCTGATATGTTCCAGAAGTTTTTACTTACAGTATTTTATTCAATCCCTACCTAATCTCCTAGTAGAGATGAAGAAATTAAATCCCAGAAATGTTAGTAGGCAATCGACCTGGGAGTCAAACAAGCTGTCAGAGCCTCAAGTCTAATATTCTTTCTACTTTAGTGCAGTGTCCTCACACCCTCATATAGGTGTGAGAAATTTTATTGGATATAAAGTACAAGATATTAGTTCTGGTTTTCTTGTACTAGATGATTGAGATGAATGGATGTGAGGATAGGGGCTCATGTTTTTAATTAAGAAGAAGCTTAGTATTTTAAGCTTCTTAATTTAAAATATTTTATATTTTGATTCATTGCAAGTAGGAATGTGAAGTTTTATAAATGGGACATAAATGAAATCCTGAAATTCCTTTGAGTAGGAGTGTTGTTCATAGACTGTGAAATAGAGAGATGTTTTTCCTCTCCATTGTTTGTTGCTCCTTTGCCCACTCTCTTCATTTCAAAATTTTCATCTCAAAAGAGGGAAACATGTGATCTAATTAAAGTGAACTGATACTAAGGTGTGAATTCAGTTCAGTTCAGTTCAGTTCAGTCGCTCAGTCGTGTCCAACTCTTTGCGACTCCATGAATCACAGCACGCCAGGTTTCCCTGTCCATCACCAACTCCTGGAGTTCACTCAAACTCATGTCCATCGAGTCGGTGATGCCATCCAGCCATCTCATTCTCTATGGTCCCCGTCTCCTCCCACCCCTAATTCTTCCTAGCATCAGACTCTTTTCCAGTGAGTCAACTCGACGCATGAGGTGGCCAAAGTATTGGAGTTTCAGCTTTAGTATTAGTCCTTCCAGTGAACACCCAGGATTGATCTCCTTGCAGTCCAAGGGACTCTCAAGAGTCTTCTCCAGCACCACAGTTCAAAAGCATCAAATCTTCGGCGATCAGCTTTCTTCACAGGCCAACTCTCACATCCATACATGACCACGGGAAAAACCATAGCCTTGACTAGGCGGACCTTTGTTGGCAAAGTAAGATCTCTGCTTTTTAATATGCTATCTAGGTTGGTCATAACTTTCCTTCCAAGGAGTAAGCGTCTTTTAATTTCATGGCTGCAATCAGCATCCGCAGTGATTTTGGAGCCCCCAAAAATAAAGTCTGACACTGTTTCCCCATCTATTTCCCATGAAGTGATGGGACCAGATGCCATGATGTTAGTTTTTTGAATGTTGAGCTTCAACCAACCTTTTCACTCTCCTCTTTCACTTTCATCAAGAGGCTTTTGAGTTCCTCTTCACTTTCTGCCATAAGGATGGTGTCATCTGCATATCTGAGGTTATTGATATTTCTCCCGGCAATCTTGATTCCAGCTTGTGCTTCTTCCAGCCCAGCGTTCCTCATGATATACTCTGCATATAAGTTAAAGAAGCAGGGTGACAATATACAACCTTGACGTACTCCTTTTCCTATTTGGAACCAGTCTGTTGTTCCATGTACAGTTCTAACTGTTGCTTCCTGACCTGCATACAGGTTTCTCAAGAGGCAGGTCAGGTGGTCTGGGATTCCCATCTCTTTCAGAATGTTCCACAGTTTATTGTGATCCACACAGTCAAAGGCTTTGGCATAGTCAATAAAGCAGAAATAGATGGTTTTCTGGAACTCTCTTGCTTTCTCCATGATCCAGCGGATGTTGGCAATTTGATCTCTGGTTCCTCTGCCTTTTCTAAAACCTGCTTGAACATCTGGAAGTTCACAGTTCACATACTGCTGAAGCCTGGCTTGGAGAATTTTGAGCATGACTTTACTAGCGTGTGAGATGAGTACAATTGTGCGGTAGTTTGAGCATTCTTTGGCATTGCCTTTCTTTGGGATTGGAATGAAGACTGACCTTTTCCAGTCCTGTGGCCACTGCTGAGTTTTCCAAATTTGCTGGCATATTGAGTGCAGCACTTTCACAACATCATTTTTCAGGATTTGAAATAGCTCAACTGGAATTCCATCACCTCCACTAGCTTTGTTCGTAGTGATGCTCTCTAAGGCCCACTTGACTTCACATTCCAAGATGTCTGGCTCCAGGTGAGTGATCACACCATCGTGATTATCTTTGTCATGAAGCTCTTTTTTGTACAGTTCTTCTGTGTATTCCTGCCACCTCTTCTTAATATCTTCTGCTTCTGTTAGGTCCATACCATTTCTGTCCTTTATCAAGCCCATCTTTGCATGAAATGTTCCCTTGGAATCTCTGATTTTCTTGAAGAGATCTCTTGTTTTTCCTATTCTGTTGTTTTCCTCTGTTTCTTTGCATTGGTCCCTGAGGAAGGCTTTCTTATCTCTCCTTGCTATTCTTTGGAACTCTGCATTCAGATGCTTATATCTTTCCTTTTCTCCTTTGCTTTTCGCTTCTCTTCTTTTCACAACTATTTGTATGGCCTCCTCAGACAGCCATTTTGCTTTTTTGCATTTCTTTTCCATGGGGATGGTCTTGGTCCCTGTCTCCTGTACAATGTCACGAACCTCCGTCCTAACATGGAAGTGGGTGGAGAAAGAGATGAACACCTTTATCAAAAGATGTTAACAAATCAGTTGATTTCCAGGTATGTCATGTGTAGAGAGAGTGTTTCTCATCCTTGCCTATGCAGTAGAATCTCCTGGGAAGCTTTAACAAGCCCATTTCCCAGGCCCTGTTGTAGACAGTGGTATCAGAGTTTGAGTTTGGACCTAGGCATCTGTACTTTTAAAGACTCTGCTAGTGGTTCCACTGCATGGGCTAGAGTTGACCACCCTGAAAGGAGACACTTTTGAACAGAGGGCTTTTGGATATGTCTTGCTTGTTCCATTTTTCCTTTCCTCCCAAATTGA